>NW_027210669.1:1867500-2188345 GCF_029030835.1 Brachyistius frenatus | reverse complement strand
AAAAAGTCATACTATAGCATGTCGTCTAAAATATGATCAAAAAGTCATACTATAGCATGTCGTCTAAAATATGACCAAAAAGTCATACTATAGCATGTCGTCTAGAATATGATCAAAAAGTCATACTATAGCATGTCGTTCAAAGTATGATAAAAAAAAAATTAAAAAAAAGTCCTACAATAGCTTTACTTCACACTTTTGACAGATAACGTCTTCAAAACAAATTTTGTCCAAACAACAGTTGGAACCGTAGTTTCTCGCACCCAATTTGGAAAGCACAGAAACCGACTCTATTTGTTGTTGTTTATCTCCCACCTGGTCCTTATTCAGAGTTTCTAACTGAATTCTGGCTTTTGATCAGATTTAGTGCTGAGTTCAGATAAAGTGATGATAGTGGGAGACTTTAACATTCATGTTGACGTGGACAACGACAGCCTCAGTTCTACTTTCAGATCATTATTAGACTCTATAGGCTTTTATCTGAATGTAAATAAACCCCGTCACCGTGGTAACCACACCCTCCATCTGGTTCTGTCGTATGGGATGGAAATTGAAAATTTAATTGTATTTCCTTAAAACCCTGTTTTGTCGAACCACTTCTTATTAACATCTGAAGTTCCATTAATGGACGACACAGCATGTGGGAATAAATCCCACTACAGTAGATGTCTGTCAGATGATGTCGTGGCCAAGTTTAAGGAAGCAGTTACATGTTTATCCTCTTCGATGCCGTGTGTTAAAGCAGTGGAAGACATCTACGTTGATCTTAGTCCCACACAAGTGGATCATCTGGTAGAAAACACTGCAGTATCTCTGCTACAAGTCTAGATGATGTCGCCCCTCTGAAGAAGAGTCATGAACCAGAGGAAGTTGTCTCCGTGGTACAACTCAGAACTACGTTCTGCTAGGCAGCGACTAGAAAGATGGAAAGGAAACGGAGTTCCACTAATTTAGAAGAATTTCACCTGCCTGGAAGGAGAGTCTAATATTATATAAGAAAGCTCTTGGTAAGGCCAGAACTTTATATTATTCATCATTAATAGAGGACAACAAGAACAACCCCAGGTTTCTTTTCAGCACTGTAGCAGGCTGACAAAGAGTCCCAGTTCTGTTGAGCCCTCTATTCCTTCAGCTCTCAGCAGTAATGACTTCATTAACTTCTTTACTAATAAAATTCTTACTATCAGGGAGATGATCGGGCCGACCCTTCCTGCCACAGTCACTGATGTGATGTAAAGACTTTAATGTGTTAAGTGCCATGAAATAACTTCTGTTGTGATTTGGCGCTTTATAAATAAAATTGAATTGAACCTCAACAATATTCAAATTCAGAAAAGGTGAAAATCCTCACATTTGGTAAGACAAAACTGGAGCATTTTTTCAGATAAATTATTTCGATTTAAAGTGTTGCTGAATCAAACCACATCCACCTTTTAAAAGTGGTCAACAAGTTTAAAATATCTAACGCATTTCTGAGTTGTGACTTTTTCCCACAGGAAACCGCCCTGGCTCTTCTTTTGAAACCCACATCCTCCTCACAGCTGAGTGCAGAAGTGAAAGCAAAAATATCGTTCTGACACCCCATTTGTCTTGAGAGAGTGGAAACCGTGAAACACAGAAGAAAAGCATGCATGATTGCTTTATCAATATACGGTGAACGTGATGAAACTTGTGTTGATGGTTCATCAATTTGGCACACCGGGAGAGGAGCAGGGATGTCTGCTGGTGATGAATGTTGTTTGGGCACTACTGTAAACAGCAACAAATCCCAGCCCTTCACGTTGGCCCACCTTATTGGCTCCCATCACCGTAGGTGCAGTTACCGCAATGGCCACAGGGTGACAGCAGAGCATCAGAGGAGAAGTGCCTTATAAGAGCCACTCCCTGACAGTGAAATCTGCCGAGTGTCAGTGTATGCTGTTTTGTCAAGTACAGCATGTGCAGAGACATAGCGGGGTCCAGAGCTGAATGAATGTGATTGGATCTGTCAACTAATCTGATCACCTCCAGTGTGTGCGTGTAGGAAATCTTTAGGACATTAGCCAAAGCATCATCTTTTTTTCCTCCTCTCACCCTCTGAAAATGTGATATTTACTGTATTGCTATAGAAGTTAATTGCTACAGCTTTAAGTTGAAATTTATACCAAAAAACAGGATATGTGCTTTCTCCATCTTCCAAACTTGGGCAATAATTGACAATAAAGGCAAACAAATTCTTGTGTCGCTGCCAGGCTTCAAACCAAGATAATTTTGAAAAGATGACGGCTGAATCCACGAATGTAAAGTAGATTAGAAATACACTGTGCAGCCAAAAGAAAATGGGCAATCTTTTGTTTCTGTCTTTGTCTTGTCTGTTTGGTGCAGGTTCATGAAAAATCTTAATGCTACTACATACTGAAGCAATCCATAGACACAGATAGCATTTGTGGCTGTGCGTCTGAGGACGCCACAAATAATTTTGGAACAAGATGAAGTTGCATGTGACTTTTGAAGTCATAATTTTAGCCCATACTGTAGACAGTATTTTAAAGATACTTCACTTGAATTATTTTTGTTTAAAAAAAACATCTTTAAAAGAGCAATAATTTGTCTCACCTCTTTTAAACTAATGCTTCACTCAGAGCTTTTTCTCGTTCCTAGTTTTATTAATATGTGGCACTGTGAAGAAACAACCCCACTACTGTTCCCTCTGCAACAAACAGTCAGTGATCTGATTCTAGAGCAGTACATTGTAAAAAAAACTGCATTCAGCTGCCATTTTGTCCCATATTCTCTTCCTACTTTCCACGTCTCTGCTTCCTCACAGGAGCTTTGCAGGTTGGGGACACATTGCGGATATTTAAGGCCCCCCGAATGGCACTGCAGTGTTGTAATTGGCCCGACAATGACGCTAATGCTCAGAAAGAAGAGCTGCGTATGGGAGCAGAAAGTGATGCAATGCTCTGGCAGAAGATGGCAGATCCTCCCCTTAATGAACGCTGGTAGAGAAAGGTAATGAATAGACAGAGGGCTTAAAGGCACATAAAGTGAATGTGTATCAGTGAGGCTTTTACCCAACCTGCCACCGTGCTTCATCTCTCCCTCCTCAGCCTACCGGTCCTCTGTGCCAAAGTCTGCCTCTCTCCTTTCTTTATCCCCATCACTCAGCGCGCTCTCCCTCTCTCGTTTGGATCCCATTCCATTGCAGTGTAATGGGTTTATTAGTGTGGTTAATGCACTGTGACCTACTGGGGCTTGCCGTCTACCTTCTTCATCCGCCAAAAAAAAAAAAAAAAAGGAAAAGAGATTGAATGTTTTTAAAAGGGAAGCACAACAGAAATGAGGTATAAAGGGGCAGCGATAAAGCAAGAGGGTAAGACCATTCCAGGAAAAACAAAAATCATAACTAAAGATTGAAGTAAATGAAGACACATTAACAGAGAAATAGTTCAATCACCCGGCCGGATTTAGAGGAAAATAGAAGCTGTGAAATGCACACATTCACAACCTTCATGATAAATAGCAGCAGAGACTCGTCCTCAACAGCCTGGGATAGTCAAAGTTGCTAGCTGCCATGTTTACCCAGCCTGGGACGGACAAAGTCAGCTTTGGAACCAGACGTGCTCAGTGCAAATGAATGTTTCTGCTCCAAAACTCTGCCAGTGAGACCTGCAGCCAGTTTATGGTAAAATGAAGCTTCTTCTATTGGGACCATTATGTTCAACTGCCTGCAGGAGCTGAGCCAAAAGAGAGATTCACAGAGCAAAGCCTTCACCTGACAGGGAGTTTGGACTGAAACGATGACAGCCATGAGAGCACATCTTTACGGTTTGATGGAGGAGGATTGGCCAGCGCAACCTGACGTTGCCATTTACTGTGTAGAGTACAAACAGTAAAGACTTTAAGAAGTACCAAGAGCCCCCGCTCAGCACTACATACTGTTTTGAGGCCTTTTGGCTCATTGTTTTGGTTTTCAGTGTTGGTTGTCATCAACATTTCCCCCAGCAGGCAGCTGTTTTCAGTAAAAGCTATTGCTATTGCTATTATGTTAGGTAGTACACCTAGCATAATAGCAATACAGTCATTTGTGTTAATAGGAAGGGATTTTGGCTGTTAGTTGGACCGGCCCCTTGCCCTTTTTTAGGTAAATCAACAGCCTCTGTTCCTCAAGGCTAAATTACTAAATTGTTTCAAGAGCTTCCAGTATTTGAAAAAAAAAGAGAAAAGAATTAAAAACAAAAACACTTGTTTGTTGGCAATTAGTTGGAACATTTATAAAAAAAAGACAAATGTTTTATAAATAAATCTCCCTCTTCAAATTATTTCAAGGTGGTATTTTATGTCTAGATAGCTGACTCATTGTCATCAAGTTGTCTTGCCAACAATTCGTTGCCTGGAACTCAGTTTGATTGACAGGCCTGTGGTGCAATCAGATTACCATTATAGGCGGGGCGGACGTCGTATAGTCGGGTTTCCAATCAGATCGAGCCAAGATTCACCGCTTGCCCAAATATGGTCTCGGCCGAAGGACTCAGATGGTCTTGTGACATCAATAGTGGCCCCGAGGTCTTCCATATCCAGCTGAGAGAGGACTCTCGACATGCGGAAGAATTTCTCCAGAACTGCCGGCATCGATTTGCATCCTCGATGTCCTACATATTTAAAAAGGCAGATTTTTAAATGAGATCATTATAATATGGAAGATAAGTTCCAAAAGTATCTGTTCAAAAAAAGGCAAATATTTCCTACCTGCGTGCTGGTGCTGCCAGGAGTCATCGATGGGTTGGACGCCGATTTGCAAGCCGAGAACGCTGCAGTAGGAAAGTTGGAGACGTCAAATTTGTATCGCTCTTATACTGCCATTGGTGCCAAATAATATCCACAACAGCGTGTTAAACGTCGCATTTTTTGCAGAGCCTACGTTCCCTGAAGACAACGCCCCTCTCAGCTGACACCATGCGAAGATCAGCGGCGAAAGTCTGAAACTGAAATAATACGATCTGAGGGTGAAAAATAAATTGGAAAGTTAAAAAGAAAAGATCTTAAACTGAAAAATAAGATTTGAATCCGGGAAATTTGTTTATTATCTGAAAGCATTATAATTTACAATTAAAAAACATAAACAGCTAAAATTTCAAAATTCCTAAAAAAATTGAAAATAAATAATACATTTTTTGTTTAAATACATTGTTGTATTTCAAAAAGCTCAAGATAAAATCTTGAACTTTCAGTATTTACTTATTTCTTTCGATTTAACAAACTTTTGGAAAAATGGACTATTTTTAAACTCACGGTCATGTTGCAGCTGGCAGCCATCGCTATGTCCTCGTTTTTATTTTTTTTCTACTGATGACTCACAGAGCTGATTACTGTCTGTGGCCTTTTTGCCTGTCAGCTAAAATAACATCCGTTTAAGTGACACCACAAGTTACAGAGAAAACCAGCCACTAGCAAAGGAGTCTGGGTATTCTAATAGGTGCCAAGATATTTTCCAGCTCAATTACCTTGTTGTTATTGTCAACACTGTGTCAGACGACATGAGGTCCAAACAGAGTTAGTGCTGAGCCCTGCTGAGGTCTAACAGATGTGACGTGGCGTTGACTGACTGCAGCACCTATTAGATTAACAAGGACAGTTCCACTTAGACTTCCCTGCTGGAGAATCCAGTCAGCCGCCACAACACAGTTTCATTCTTCACTCCAACTTTGCTTTGCTGTTACATATTTCCATTCTGACTTGGGGCTTAAAATAAGATGCTGTTTGTAAATGCCCAATAATGTGTGGAAAATACGGGTGGTTTAAGCCTGCTACTGTCTTTTAGGCGTTCCATGAATTAACAACATGTTTTCTCTCCAGTTCCGTATTTCACATTTATAATAAAAGAGAGAAATCCAAAACGCTATAAATAAAGATTTTGTTTCTTTTTGCCCTAAAATCCTACTTCCTTTGAAAAGAGGATAACCTATGGTCTTTTTGTAATATGCATCCATTTGTTGCAGTAACTTTCTGTACTGTTGTGACATGCTGACAATAATGTATAAAGAAGAAAATTATTCATGAAATAAAAAATACAAAAATAAAACAGATCTTGAATGCTGAACTTGTGAACAAATTTTCAGTTCATGTTTTTGCAAAAAAAAAGTTCCTTTTCCCATACAACAGTAGGTCAGATTAGGCATAAATGCCTTGAAATTCACTCCCCAAACAGAAATTGCTTAATTTAAAAGAATATTTATTCTGAAATGGTTAAACCTAAAAAAAAAATTAAAAACATAAAATAAACCTAATGCTTTTCAATAAGTAAATTTAAAAAAAAAGAATAAATTTTTCATTGTCTACAATGTGACAATGGATTTGTGTGTGAAAAAATATCTTATTTTGATTGTTATTTTGACCTTTACTTCGTTTGTTTTATGTGGGTGTCAAGATTGAGATATTTTTTGTGTTTTCCTTGGTTTGCATTATGACTGAAAGGCTATAAATAACATGTACCACGGTTTGCCAGCTCTCACTGAAAAATAAAAGGACATCTAAGAAAATGTTAATCCTGTCTGTAGTTTGAAGCATCGTGCATGTTGTTCCAGTTGAAGGGTTTTAACCTTGGGTGGGAGTTTCACAACTCAACAGCCCTTTAACTCGGTGACATTGCTACAGTGGTCTGGTTCACTTTGTGAGCCCTGCTGACACTCGAGGTCGCTCCTGATACGTGAAGTGAGTCGAGGGGGTTTAAGTTTAATTTACTGAAGTTGATGAAACACAGTGAAACAAGACAAAAGATAAAAATCAGAACAAAACACATAAAGAAACAAAGGAAATTTGGATAATTTGGATTTTTGGATAAAAACCTAAAAGTGCCTCGTAAAAATTCACTCCTAATCATTTTAAATTCCTGCAGGGCTCGGCTTGGGTTTATTGCGCGTTTATCGTCAGCTGAGACCTATTTTTTCGGCATTGCCCAATCTGAAAGTAAAACAAATTCTACATTTTTGCAAATCTCATCTGACCTCGACGTGCGCCACTCAAAAAGTATTTGAATTTCTTTGACAGCGGGAGATCAGAGTGGGAGAGAGGAGGGAGAGGAGAAATGGAATCTGAAAGGAGAGCGGCATGAGAGAGAAACACACAGGATGAAAAGAATAGCAACAAAACAAGTGAATCAGCAGGGTGCCAAGGTCACCTGAATTCGAGAGTGGCTGACTTATCGAAAGAGTGGATAGTATGAAAAAGTGAAAGGGAGGCAGATAAGAATAAATACACAATGCAAGATTTTTTTGGATAATAAACGTTTTAAATGGAAATCATACATTTGTGGAAACATGCTCAGCTATTTTCCAAACTCTTACGTTATTTGAAACACATTCAATGTCCCCTAAAACATCACCTTCTTCTTCTCCTGTGTTCACAACTTTCTCCCTACCTGCTTTTTTTTTTTAATTTAATTTTTTTATTTTATTTTTTCTTATAACTCTAAAGAAATCCAATCATTTCTATATGTGTCAAACCTCAAGCTTGATCTCTCAAACAAAGGCGGGCGAATATGATTTGAGTGAATTCAGGAGCTTTGCGCCGATGAATAAAACATTTCTTCTCCTTGATGTTACCCGGACTTATCAAGTCACAGATTCCCCCTTTGAGCTCGGTGGTGACACGGCGTAGGAACCCCTGTGCAGGATGAAACAGAAAAGATGAAGTTTCTACTGTATATCTTCAGCTTTGGCTATGAGGAGAGATAACTGCACAGAAGCAAAGCTATACAGTACGGCTTGGTGCAACATGGCACGATGACGGAGATTGACTTTAGATCAGTTTTTCTGATGAATGATGCATCGCACATAGGTGAAAGAAAAACACAGAGAGAAATACAGAAAGAGAAAGTCGATCTTCGATTTCATCTGCCGCGTAAAACTTGTGCAAATCCCTTCAATTGTATAAAAGTTGGATATGTGGGGATTAAGAAGCCTGTGTGGGAGTTATACAAGACATACATTCTTCCTTAATCCACAGTTTCACTTGCAGGCTCACTGTGATTAGTGACATTCATATCTGAGTGTGCTGAAGGCTGCTGTAGGGGTCAAATTAGTAATTGAAATGAGAATTTTGTTTTGTTTTAAAGTAATCAATCAGAAGCAGTATTAACAGGTTTGGATGCAGGAATCCAAAGAACGCCTACATACAATTATTTAAACTGATTTTTAATCAAGAATTCTCACTAGGTGGTCAAATTGCTGCTGAGCTTTAAAAACCACAAAATAAATATGGAGTTGTCTTTGGATCTCTACACATTTTTACCTATATGCTTCAAAAATCCTCCATAACTGTCAGACTTTTATTTTTAAGCTTTTTAGGCTTCATTGGATCTGGTGGACTTAAGTAGGTTAAACACAACTTGTTAGATGAGGTACAATAAGTACAAATACTTGTTGCCCTTTTTATACTTTTCTTGTTTTATCTTTATATTTTTGGGACTGTGAAAACAGTGTTTCCATCTCTCTGTATGTCTTGTACATATGCTGAAGTGACAATAAAGTTGATTTTGACTTGAATTAACACAGTTGTGCTTTTCACTATTAAATATAATTTACTTAAGTGTCTTCTTTAGTTTTTTCTTTTTTCTTTCTGTACTTTTCTGCAAAGATCTCTGGCTCAGAAACTTTGTGTTCCTGTCACTCGCTGGGAACAAGAAGTGATTGAATTATTGTCTTTAAAATATCACAAGATGTTTGACCTTACTTTGTAAAAATGCCCTTAAAAGATGACTTAAGTTACAATTTGGACACCTTATAAATTAATTGAATCTAATTGAATTGAACTCCAACAGTTGTTGGTATTTAAACACTGTTCTGTAAGTAAATTGTGCTAAAAGAACTGTTTCTTTGCATTGCTTTTCCAAAAAAATTGCAAAATGTTGTGTTAGCATACAGGACTTTAAAATATGCTGAGTCGAGTATATGTGCAAGTTTTGTGACATGATGTTACATGAATTCATTTCTCTGCAGGATATTTCCCAGAGGAGATGCAGCAGAGTGCAGGATGCTAATAGAAACCTGGTTAGCATTCTGTTAGCTCACATACAAAAAGAAACATTCAACATGAGCCAGCACATTGTTCCCTTGAGAAATGAGAAAGGGTTAAGAACAATATGACTCCTAGAAGACTGAGTTGACAGCTTTCATGCGAACTGGTTCAAAAGATAAACTGAAAAAGGTGTGCGGCTTCACACGTGAATGTGAAGATTAGAGTATCTGCCTTTACGTCACAGTAAGAAACTCTACAGCAGATTAAAAAAAAGGCTGTAAAATAAGTCCTTCTCAGTAGATGGCAGACTTGCCCTGTGTAGGCGTTCAGGCTCAGATAACACTGAACAGCTCCACCCTCACATTATTAACACAGCTGGCATGTCTGACTACCAGACCCACACCACCCTGTGTGTGTGTCATAGAGAGGGAATATAAATGAGATACCCAGAAAAAGAGGTGAGGATAGCATAGTTTCCTTGTGTTGTATTTATTTTTAAGGTCAGATGAACCATAAAAACAGTGTTGGATTCAGAAAACATGCATGCAGATTGGATATTGTCCTCGTCGCAGATGTCCCCCACGGGAGATCATTAAAGTTTCATTTCATCCCCATTATTTCATAACAGCTGACAAGTGTCAAAGTGTCAAAATGTGAATGTTAATGGCAGTAGAAGTTAGGTTTTTCCAGCATTTTGTGAACTGTGCTTTTGTTTTTTTTTATTTTTCTCTTTACAAAAGAGCATCTACGAACTGTACAGTGTGTCGTCATGATAATCAGGATGCACAACATTTGCCAACCACTGCTTCAGCAGACGTCAGTGTGACTTTGCTGCTCGGTCCTCCTGATTAAGACAACATCATCAAATCAAGTGAAGATAGACACTCGGCACAAATCAAATCATCCCAGTGATTAGCTGACCGAAAGTGCCAGAGGTGCTTTGGGGAGTAAACAAAGGAGCTTCGGCTGATTCTCGGAGACAGATTTTCATTTTAATGGTGCCAAAAAAAAAGGCCACTGGGTGGAGTCTAGAAAATACAAAACTTAAATACAACTGTATGACCAAAACTACATTCAGTGTGTCTGAATGTGAAAAGTTAAAGGTGCACTTCAGGACATATTCAAAGTCAAAGCAATTGAAGCACCCTGACTTTAAGCTACATCTTCTTTCAACAATCTTAACGTTACTAAATATAGAACGGGGAGTCTCCTGGATAATCTACCGGTTCAGATTCATTATCCAGTTTTAATTATTTTTTTTGTTTTGTTTCTCTGTTTTTTTGCCCGCACAAAATGCGACAACACCCGCCAGCCTGAGGTGGCGCTGCAGCCTCGGAGGCGTGAATCAGAGCGGTGGTCGCGAGCTTTTGTAACTGTTGCTGAATTATTTAGAAATTTAATTTAACAAAGAAATAATTCAAATGGTATTTTGTGCTTTTATTGTCAACACTAAGAACTTCCTTTGAGCTAACGTCTACAAAATAATTATTAGAATTATATGAGAATCAGATGTTTTCTGATGCACAATTCAATCTTTTATAAAAAAAAAAAGAGAATTTCCACATAAAAAAAAAAAATCACAGTACGTTGTCTATGAGGGAAAAGGAAGAAGAAACCCCCGAAATAGTTGCTCACATTTCACAACGACCCAGACGGCATCATCGGGGTTATTTTCTCAAACTTTTTGGAAAGCTCAGATTAAACTTCTGTTTTCAAAGTCTATAGTGACGAGTAAACTAAATCCATTATGTAAAATTGGTGGAGTATCCCTTTAAAACTTAAAAGACTGCTTGATTACAATGATTCTACATTATAATGCCCTTCGACTTTCCCTCCAGCTCTGACAAAGTCTCTGGTTATGATTCAAAGCCATATTTTGCCATTTTACATTTTCCTTGTGTGTGTGTGTGTGTGTGAGCATGCACACACATGTACTAAAAATGACACAAAATCAGAACTTCGCACTGTCGCCTGTGAGGTGAAAAATATTCTGCTGAAAAACGCATCGGTCCTGACCAATCGTGGTGTTTAGCATTCCCTTTGACTGCGGTGTGATTGGCTGCTGGTCGCACCAAAAGACTCGCCACCTGTGAAGCCTGTGTGGAAAATAGGGGGGAAAAAGTGCTCCACTTTTCATGAACTCATGAACTAGTCAAGCAGTCGAGGAATTCGTGTTAGCATTGGGCCGTGTGTTGCAGCATATTTTTGAATAATCCCATGCAAGTAGAAAGCTCTCTGCGTGGTTCAGTGGGCAAAGCGTGACAGTAACACTAGCAGGGTTAGTGGTTTGATTCCCTCTGTGGCCGAGCGTGCATGGCAGCAAGCGGCGATAAAAGCAGCAACCAAATGGTATGTGAAGTGAATGCTAATCTTCACTGAAACAGCAGTAATACATGTAAGACTGTCACAGATTGGTGTCAGTGTCTTTCGACTTGCGCAGCAGCTGCAGATCAATGCAGGTGTAATACAGCCTCGTTCAAGGTAAAATATCAGCTCGTTAGTCCTGTCAAAAATACAGCTGCTACACGGTCCATTCATGTACCCTTCAGTAAAGATGGAGAATGAGCGGAGGACAAAAGAGAAGGAGAGCGGTTTGAAAGACAAAAAGTGCACGAAGAAGAAGAAGAATTAAAGCGGCGACGAGGTTGAGCAGCTGTGCTTCTGAAAAGTTAAAGTGTTAAAGAAGAAAAGAAATATAAAAACTTGACTGAGTTTTGTGGTTTAAGAGCGAAGACGACGACGAAGGTGTGAATGAATGATGAGCACCAAGATGAAGAATGGTCTTTTGAAAAAGTAAGACATTAATGGAAACCATTGTAAATGTCAAATTACCTTACAGGAGTTAAGAGCCTATTTCAAAATTTAAGCTGAAAGAGTAGGAACTATAAAAGGTGAATAGCAGGGAAGAATAGGTCTAAAATCAGACTGACTGCAGGTTAATGGGAGAGAATCGTAACAGGAACAAAGAGGTCAAGAGGCAGGGCTGCTTTATAATGCTTCAAGGATCTCTACAGCTCCCACCTACAGTGTATATTTAAGGACCTTCTGTGTGAGCGACTATATTAGTACCGTGCCCTTTATAAGAGGAGCAGCGGGGAGATCGCTGCTTTGGCATCATTTATAACCGCTCTGGCTGACGTGGTGTACCCTAACATGACTAAAGGCCAGCTCTTAACGCCCCATATTCAAGTTTTGAGAACGAAGTTGGCATCAAAATGAGCTTTTTTTTTTTTTTTTTTTGTCAAATTACATTTTCACAAACATGAGCGGTTGTGCAAATACAAAACTAAATTAAAGTTGTTTTTCAAAAGTTTGATTCGTAAATCTTTCCCTGACCCAAATTTCACGGTCCATCGAGGATCGTATCCAGTCGTTGCATCCAAATTAGCGTCGACCTCAAGTTATTGTTGAAACTATTGGAACAGCCTTTAATCAACTGGCATTGACCTCCATATGACATCATCTTGTGCGTTGAAACTCTAAAAATTCTCTAAAAACAAATCTATGTTTACTCGTACCTTACAAATATCTTGCCATGGCTGTAAACCTCTTCGGGAGGAAACAAACATGAAACATCGCGGTGGCAAATTATAAAAACACTTTTGTGAAGGTCATTTGCAACAGGTTTGGAAATCAATGACAAAACATTTTATTCTGGCAAAAAAAGAAAGAAAAAAAAAGAAAACTGTCGGATGAGAAAACGCTCTCTGTGGAAGTGAAACGCACTTTTATTTCGGATAACTTGTGCAGGCGCTTCCCAACTGAAGTACCTGCTCTGCACTTCCAGAAAAGAGTGAGCAGAACCTGGAACAGTGTGTGAACTCCATGTCACGAAGAGTAATGGCATGCCGTGATGCCAATACAAGCTCTAAATGAAAGCAAATACCAAATGCACAACACTGTTTATACGTGCACGAACATCCAGTCGTAAGATTTAGTACACGTGCTTTACTGCATAAAAAGGCATCCAGCTCTGTGTCTCTTCACATGGCTCCGGTGCGGCTATCCATTTATAAATTCTGCCATTATGTGTTTTTCTGCATCTCTGTTTATTGTTTGGAGCTTGTTACACCGAGCGCACTGCGTTACCGCACTCGCTCTCCATTATTCCCATAAAGCCGGCCCTTAAATCACTCAGGAAACCTATTCAATTTCAAAAGTGAGCACCATTGAGGTAATTTAGGGCCTCGTGTATCGACCCGCTGAGGATTCCTACATCCCGCCTCTTCCTGCGCTTCGCCTCTTCGATCTGACCGGCGGCGGACACCGAGCTGAAGGTTCAAAGCGCACAAACGAACATTTAGATCTGTCGTGTTTGGATAAAAACCTCACAGACGGAGGCCGTTTGTTTAAAATCTATCATACTGAGAAGACAAATGGCCGAGCTCTGCTATATCTGGCATTTATAGGAAAGCGCGTGAAGGGCAATTTAAGATCTTTTGGTTCACGACACGGTTTGAACCAACATGGAAACCACACCCATTTTTTTTTTCTTCTGAGGATGATGTGGACAGTTTCATTTCTACCGTCCTGCATGGAAGGAGATGAAATTACACGTAGCATTCAGCCGCTCGTCTGTGACTACTAACATCTGAGTGTTTACAGTACGAGTCCCACTGGTTTGATAGGAGAGGATGACGTCTTCATAACTTGGACCGATGGTTTATCAAAGAGAGTTTCAAACCCAAACACACGACTTCTTTCTGCAGATGCTGCATCCTAAAAAAAAAAAAAAAGCCAATTTGTGCCCTCGATCTCTTGATGCTCACTAAACGTCATCGACGGATTCAAACCTGCGTGACAGTGAGTACTTTGTGCTGCTGGATCCTCCGGTTCAGTGTGGATACGGCTTTGTAATAACCAGCTTTCAGTGTTCAGCGGCTGGGCTTTCTTGCAGGCCAAGTGTGTCCACCACAACACTCTCCCTGGTGGCATCTGCTTGACTCACAAGCTCCCATCATCTTTGCAAAGTCTGTTCAGCAGCATATTGTGGTTTACACAATAATGTCTGAACTGTGGGCTGTGATAAAATGCGGAGGGAAATGTTGTTGTCCATGAAATATTCAGCGCTGGCATTCAACTCTTCGGCCTGTGCAGCAGCCCGAGGGTGTCCCACAAACAGCTCGGCTCTGACTGAGAGGAGACGCCACTGCAGGGCCACCTAATCGCAGATGTGATGTCATTTTTGATCCTAAAAATCCCAGATGTAGGCACACAAAAAATACCCCATCGAATTTGATGTCTGGATGCCAAAGCAATCTGTTTTTGTACGGTTGTCTGTGGATTCACATTAAAATGGGCCAAGAGCAAATTATCAGTCTGTTTTCCACCTGTAAAACCTGCAATCTACCGTCTCAGCTCATCTCAAATAGAGCGGATCCGATGAACTGAGACTGGTTCAACAAGCATTCGTTAACACGTCTACAGACAATGAAAAGACTCAGTTAAAAAAGCACCACAAATAAAAGGCATATCGGTTTCATTTATGGGTCCAGAGTCACCGGTCACAGAAAAAAAACAACTATCGAACAACGCTTATATCAGAGAGATGAAAAGAGAAGCTGCAGCTCGGCTCATAAGGACACCTAATAGTAGCGTGTCAGTGGTTTTCATTTACAAATTATTGATTTGGAAAATATTGAGAAAGAACTTTTCTGTAGTTGAGAAGTCTTTTAAAATGTATTGTAATATTTATTAATCCATTTAGAGAACTTAACCGTAACGTCAGTATTATATTCTCCGTGTTTGTCTGTGTAATGCCGGCTCTATCAAAATAAGTTTGAATAAACTGTGATTTGTTAGCGATGTCTACCGTATGTTCTGTCTGCAGCGACACGTCTGAACCTTGTACCACCTCCTGCCCTTTTCCCTGCTGTACTCTCACAATGTGTAATTAAAACAGGACAAGACACACCGTCTCAGCCTCCGCCGGGCGTCACCAAAGGAAATAATGAAATAAATACGTTTGAGGGAAGCATGAATACGGTACTTTTCCTTTTTCTAATTACGTCTTTTGATAACTTTGATCAAGATTTCAGTTCTGCTATTTGTATTATTATTACCATCTTATTTAACTGACTTTTTCCCTTTTAGATTTGTTACCTCCAAGCTATTTTGAGTTGTTGTTTTTTTTTACTTGTATGCTAAACCTGGAAATGATTAAAACTCATTAATGATTTGAGTGATGAGGGCTTGAAGGGTTTCGGTGGTTTCTCATAAAAGTAAAGACCAATAATTCTAAATTCACATATCAAGTTACTTGATCAATGTTAGAAATAGATTTAAGGATTAAAAACATGAAAAAAAAGAAGAGTATTTTTAAGCCAGCCCCTAGTGGCCCTCGGTGGTATTGCACGGCAAGACACATCGCCTTCACTTTTCAGACGAGAAGGACTACGTACATTTTTATATACAGTCAATATTTTATAATGAGAATGTTAACATGCAGATGTTTGACATTATTTACCATATTAACCATTTTAGTTTAGCAAGCTAACAGTGAGTGTAGCTGCGGTGGACGGGAATGTAGTCAGTTTAGTTTAAATTCAACATTTCATATCACATTTAGTCTGTAAAGCCCACAAGAACTTCAACTCTGCAAGTATAAAATGCAAAGCACAGGATTGTTTTCAGTGTACCGTGGAAAAAGTGGTTGTGATAAGACAATATCTTATACATAATATACAGCGTGACAGCAAAATGCCAGACTGCGACTTGTGTGTTTTGTAAATCCAGTTAGAAACAAGCTTCTCTGTAAGTGAGCTGACTGAGCTAATATCTAATAGCTGTAAATACTGCTGTTGTCAGAGAGAACATGAATACAGAGCGAAGCATGAAGAGAACGCAGACCGGAGGAAAAATAAATGGGCAAAAAAAATGAACACGACTAAGAGGAAGCAGCGAGCAGCATGAGAAAAAGATGGACTCCGCGGCAGATGGAGAGCGATGAAAAGATAAAAGAACAATATGAAGAAGCAGCGATGAAGAGTGTGCAGGGGGGAGGACGGGGTGGTCTGGTGACGAAGAGGGATCACAGCAGCCGTGGAAGAACAAAGTTTGTCCACGAGAGAGAGCAAAGGGAGGACGTGGCAATAAGAATGCAAGCGTGCAAGTACAAAAAAAAAATACATATATCACTCTGATAGAGGAGACGAACACGGAGACGGATGGAGAACCGTTTAACCTCGGCAACGCTGCCTTCCACTGAAGAGTCGTTGACATTTATCAAGCAGAAGACTGAAACCTGAGGACATTAGTGACTTTGTGTTTCGCTGAACAAGACACTTTGAGGACATTCGAGATGCTCTCTTGTCAATGTTGTTGTTTTGAAGAACGCCGGCAGCAGCCCGATGGCATTTGTTAACAGCCCTGGCAGGCGTGATAACACAAAGGAAGGCGCTGTTTTTTATGAGGAGAAGGACGCGTCAAGGTGACGCAATGAACTCGAGGCGCAATTGTTCAAACCGGAAAAGGTCGTGAAACCAGGTCCGTCTACGTCGTGAAAAAGGTGCAATTATCGTTGAAAGTGTTAGACGCCAACGCTCACAACCCCCCCCCCCCCCCCCGACCAAAAAAAAAAAAAAGACTTCAAATGCACCGAAGAAACTCAGCAGAGGCAACACAGGGAAAGAAAGCTTTTCTCTACAGAGATATACGTACACATTTGAAATGATAGAAAGCCTCGGTGAGGTCGCCCGTCGACTTCCTCTCCAAACTGCATGCAGATGTTTCGGTATGCGCCGCCTACAGGCCAGCAACGTAATAACACCTGTAGTTTTGCATCCAACTTTTAAAAAAAATGATAGTTAATGCAAGTATATTTCAATTACTGGGGTTTCTGTCCTGGGATATTTCTTTGCATAGGACCAGTTGCCTGGCAACCAGGGAAAGAAGTAACAGTCTGGCACTTAATCTGCTGCAAAATAGAAAATGATTGTTTTTACACTTTTGGGTTGGAAACAAACAAGACTTAACATGTTAATTAAAGAGCTTTTCAAGATGTTGATAAGCAGATTTGATTACCTTTGCACAGAGCCGGGCTAGCCGTATCCCCCTGTTCACAGTCTTTATGCGAAGGTAAGTAAATCGGCTGCCGGTTCCAAATACATGTTTACTGTGCAGAACGGCATCAACCTTATCGCCTAATGCTCAGCAAAAAAAGCAAAATAAGCACATATCCCAAACAATGAACTAGTTTTTTAGCAGTTGTCCAACGTTTCCTCGCACTCTCGTGCGGTTTGAATCGTCATGGAGGAGAAATAGACGTTTAATATTGACATGAGTTCCTTTTAAATGTTGGGGAAATAGTCTGAAAACATTTTTAAATAATAATGAGCAAGAAAAACAGCATGAACAAAATGTTAACCTTTTGTGAGTCACTTTAATTTATTTTGTTTTTGAAATCTCAGGAACAGTTTGACTTTTGAAAAGGAGGGAAGGACCTTTTCTCAGCTGACCTACTTCGACGCTTATTTGGAGCACACTGTGTGAGAAGATGGATTCTATCACTCCGTATCTTCCTTTCTTCTTCTTCTTTTTTTTTTTATTGTAACAATTCAATCAGCGATTTTCTACACGGTGTAATTAGGACCGGGTTTCGGGGGGAAAGCGGAAAGGGGTCAAGCGTGTGACCTTTCGGTTATGAGATGGCCTCCGATGGTCAGATTGGACTCTTTATTAAATGTCGAGAATCGGAGAGGCTGAGCTCTAATTCTTTCTTTCAGTTTGTTGTTTTCATTGTATTAAAAGCACACGGCCACAGGGATCTAATTCAGGGAGCATCAGTGCTTTCTTCAAGGTAAATCTGTATCTTTAAGGTAATTGTCACAGATGGAATAAATACGTGGGCTTTAGCCGAAGGGTCCGGACTCACAACTTAAATTTGCCGTTCTGTGTCGAGTCTATTGTAAGAACACAGTTTCTACTGGGAGTCACATTTATACATTCAGGTCGATTTACTCTGTAAAACATCTCTCCTCTGCTCAACTGAGTCACCTCCAATTATACCCATGCGCTCACAGCGGTAATAATAACCGTGTGATAATGATAATAATAATGCAAACAGCAGCAGCGTGCCTGAGGCAGACTTTTGTGTGTTTTTTGCCCTGAGTTTTACGTGTCAGGCTGCAACACTGGTAGCCTGACCTTTAGGTCTTCCCTCAACTGAATGCTGTTTGGGTATTTTATTTATTCATTTGATTAAAAGTGGTGACCTGACAGTTACAATTAAAGGTAAGAGAAATAGTTAGTAAAAATCTGTTTTAATATCTCTGAGAAATGATTTATACAGAGTTTAAAGTCATTTTACTGCAGCTAATGTGTCTGTCATCATTACATGTTGCACTTTGAAGACATGACTTTTTTTTTGTTTTGTAAATGTGGGAACTTTTCCTGGAACAAAATTTACAGATAATCAGTCGTGAATGTCACTGAAGGCTGTGTGCTGCTGACATTTCAAAGCTATCATCAGAGGCTAATGCACATTTTATATACCGATTAACTTATAGAAAATAAATCCATCCAGTGACCTTTGTTTTTGCATCTTCCTCTTCCTCGTCTTTCACGGCTCCTTGTTCGTCATCAGTGAGCTTTAAAGCCAGAATAATCTTAAAAGAAAAGAAAGATGATTGTTTCTGTTGATGAATCACACGTGGTCGTGACTGACAGAAGAGGAGCTCTCCCCTTCTTAGAAGTCTTTTTGACGTGTTGAAGAAGCAGAGGTTTCTTAAAAAGAGCGAGTGGGCTGAGACATATTCTGATTATCTCTGACAACAGCTGTTAGCTGGAAGCTAAAGACACAAACACTGAGAACTTATCAAATGCTTCTATTCATTAGCCTGCTTCAAACAACCAAAAGTATAACTCTGACTGACTTTTTCATTGAGGCTTTGATGATATCCTTACAAATTATGTTGTCAGCAGTTTAAAAAAAATAATTACTGGGTTTGACTTCTATAGTCTTTTTTTTTATCCAACAATGTGCTAAATGTAATTTCAGACGACCTTGTAATACAAAAATTTGCAGCGGTGACGTGTCGGCTACAAATGGCTTTACTGATTTTCAGCAGGATTTCAGTTTCTTCATCACTAATTAACATCAAATTACTATTCACTACTTTCATTAAAATGCACGCATTCCCGAAGTCTTTTGAAAGTTGCCAATTAAGCCGGTATATTTCCGCTTTAATAGAAGATTTCACGTTGCTTTCATTTGCCTCTTTCAGTGCCTCTGACCTATATTTTTTTTTTTTTAAAGAACAGGTGGAAACTCAGTAAATTGGTTTCAAATCTCACTTTGTGATCTTTGAACCTGGGGAAATTGAAAATCGTTTGGCGAGCGGAAACATACACAGTATACACAACATAAGATCACCTTTCTAATATCGACTCACAGCTTAAGGCTTGAGCATCCCTCCTTTTTTTTTTTAGATGTATTTCTCAACTGTCCTTTAATCTTCTTCCTTTCATCTGCATCTGTTAATAAAGAGATAAATGGATTCGATAGATAAAATAAATCAAGAATCACAGCGTTACCAGAAAAGGCTCTGTGTATTTAGAAACTGAATCCAAACCTTACAGTATATATATATATATATATATATATATATTTTTCATTTGAGTCTCTGGCTGCACTAAATAACATCACACAGCCTGACACAGTTCAAAACAATGCACCCAATATACCACAGGATAACAGTTAACACTGTGAGCACTGAAGGTGAGTTCATTTCGCCGAGTGACATTTCCAAACTCTCCTTTAGAGAGCCCCAATTTTCACAGCGATAAGTAGACAACTGCAACCCAACACGTGTGCCCGGCCTTCCCGAGCTGTAATGAGTTTAAGTCCCTTTCTGGCCGACTGTGCTGTCTCATTGTTTGATAGCAGTGTTATCCACGCTCACTTACCCTTTCTCTTGGCACCGCGGGGCCTCGGGGAGCCCAGCTCGTTTCTATGTGTTTACCAATTCCCACAACCGAGCCGGGACTCTCGGGGCGTCTCTTGGAAATTACATTCCATAAGGTCCCCGAAACTATTTAGTTGGCTGGCTGGGAATAATTGCAAGGCAAGGGAAAAAAAAAAAAAAAAATCATACAACTTTCACAGTGCATGTCATGCTGGTCGACGGATGTGTGTGCCGTGAGCCGGGTTTAAACTTCTGGTTGGATGTTGTTCGACTACTACTGTGATTCATCAAGACACAAATTACACTCAACTATTCTTTAACAAGCATCTTAAACAGCCGTATCAGCATAATCTGATCGATTTATCGAGTTTTGACCACCTCAAAATGTCATATTATGGTATATAATAGCGTACAATCCAATATTATTTGAGCTCAGTTTTCCTCTCCATCAAAAACCTGAGGTAAATATGAGAAATCTTTGCTTATGAACCATTTTCCTTGATATAATAGTTGGATGATCATTTTAAATATTCAAATTTTAGTCGCATAGACTGTTCCTTGTAATTCAATAACATGTCTGAGAAAAATGTTGATTACGTTAATGGCCCGGTAAGTTTGCGAAATTGTCGGCTTCTGTAACTTCTGGTCACGTTGCTGTTGCCTAGCAGCGGTGCTCCTCCCAACTTTAACTACGTTAACACCAAGCGTACGGTGCACATGACTTCCCACGTCGTAACCACCGAGCTCACAAGTTCCATTTGAAGGCAGCAGGCCGGAAAACTAAAAATCAGTGAACTGAAAGACGCTGAAAATAGGAAGAAGAAGTGCAGAAGCTGAGTGATAACTCTCCGTAGCTTCGTCTCTGCAAGCGAACCTCTCTCGTATAAAAGTGGTAATTTGATCCATTGTTACAATAAAAATCACTCATAGGAGCTTTAAGTGTGGGATTTACACACAATGCATTACCTTTAAAAAAAAAAAAAAAACAGACCCATAAGAAGCCTTGACCCCGTACCTTGTATTTGTAAGGCTGAATAAGTTTTCCCATCCGACTGTAGACGGCTGAATGGATAACTTACTCCACCATATTTCTTCACATGAAATGCCAAATGTCTGTCTATTTGACCTATCTCCACCACTCTGAAGAATACAATGACTGACTGACTGCAAGAGCTAAAAGGTAAAGGCAGAGTGTCGGGGGAGGGAGGAGGGAAGCTGATAGTGTGAAAGGCCATTATTAGACTCATTCTGCATTTTTTGGTGGCGAGCGACTCTCGAAAATTGGAAATTGCGCGACCTGCCAGTGACCGATAGGAGCCCTTTCAGTGAAATAAGTAAACCAAAAATAAATAGATAACTGGGGTTATTTTTAAATTAAAACAATCAATCAAAGGGAAGGGGAGAAGACAAAGACAGAGAGAAAAAAAGAAAAGCAGGCCGATTGTGCCGAGACTGCCCATTAAGACAGTGGTGGGGTTGTTATTTCCAGCACATATGGAAGGGCATAGCTCAGAGGTGTGTGTGTGTGTGTGTGTGTGTGTGTGTGTGTGCAAAGCTGAATATGAATGCAGTCACACACACACACACACACACACACACACTGGACACCAGCCATTATCTGCAGCCAACAAGTTGTACGGAGGCTCTTTTTAATCTCCATGCAGTAAATGTCTCCACTCAATGTGACATGTCATGCTGAAGACACACACATCATGAATTATGTGCGACACCTCAATGCGGGCTGTATTTGTATCCTGAAACCAACTAGACTTGAGCTTCCTTGACATATTTAATCACACACACACACACACACACACACACACACACACACACACACACACACACACACACACACACACACACACACACACACACACACACAGGGCATTTTCCAAAAAGCAACACAACACTGATCCAAGAATCAAATGCTGGATTTTGAATACCTTTTTTTTTTTTTTTTTTTTAAGCTTTCTCTCTGCTGTATAATACAGACCGGCTGAAGGGTGGCGGGATCAATTTTACCAGATAAAGCTGCGTCTACTTTGCTATAATGGAGTCCCATGTGTGACCTTATCACCCTGTCACACATTCACCGTAACAAGGCGGTTGATGTTATTGTAAACAACTGATATTGTTAGTCCCCTCAGCCTCCCGTCCTCCTCCATTCAGCGCCGGCCTAATTAAGGCTGGATTTAGATGGTGGCATTTGGGTTTGTGTGGGCTGAACGACGCTTTCTGGTAAATGACCACATCACCGTGATGATTCTCCTCTCTGTGTCTTAGCCCCCCCACCTCCCGTCTTTCTGCCTCTTTACGGCTGCGGTTTCAGCCAGTGATCCATGCAGATGTGAGCGGCCCCCCCACGCTGCGCCCTGTCTAATTGTTATCATATTTTGTCATCTGCGGGCTGTTATTTTAAGCCAGCTGTTAGGGACGCATATAAATACCCGCTGACGTTTATTGAATGTCAAAGGCCACCGGGCGGCTGATTGATTTTGACCTCTTTCCAGTGATGTCAGAATGTGATTTGTTGCCACATCACGGCAATCTTAAAAAGCTATTTTCTCCGCCAGTGGAAATACTAACTATCACTCTGAGAGGAAAGGCGAGACTCGGCTAACTCTGAAATTAAGATTAATGGGCATTTTAGGGAAGCCTGCCAGAAACTATAAAGATATTTCTGGGATACATTTTAAGATAGAAAAGAGGAATGTCACAGTCTGCCGTTAATTAATAGATTTTGGGTGAAACTTTGGAGAAAGGTCAAGGCCTTTGTATTCTCAGAGGTGTTCGAAGGTTCAAGTGTGTAATAATGGGGAGCTGAAGCATAGAAAACAATAGTCGTGTGGATTAATATCCAGATTTCCTGTGATTCACTGATTAACACTGGAATATTTAATAAAGTTATTGTAAACATTACGTAAATAACTTTTAAATCTGATTTGATCAAATTATTACTTGTAGTTTAGACTCCAAGTATGAGTTAAGTATTTAAAGGCTGACTGAATTTAAATCTGGTCATCGGGGTCAACATTTAACCACACCAGGAGAGACGCGTCTCACTTTTTATTATCCACACAGAGCAAAACAAACAAACAAAAAATGTTAACAGCAAACTGGTTAATTGTCCGAATGATAAATTATGTATATTTGATCAAACGAGCCATTAAAACCTGTCGATAACTTGTTTTGACATGATTAGAGTATTTTATTTGTTGTTGAGAACTCTTAAGTCAAACTGAACTACACCGACGTCATCGGTAGGTCTTTAGTCCTTTTCTCTTTTCCTCTCCTTGTTTTCCATTTAAAGTAGAATCGCTGAGTGAAATTCAGCATTTTCAGAAGCAAAGTCCCGCCGATGATGTTTTTTTTTCTTCTTTTACACGTACTCTCACATACTGCGTGTAATATATAAGGAAGTCACGTCGCCCGGGTGACACGCGGTCCGTTGTGAAGCTGCGGGTCAGTCGAACCTGGACGCCCCCCAGGAAAGAGAACGGAAACCCGAGGGGAGAAACAGGAACGTCCTGGCAGACATAACCCGAACCGGAGCGTGAGAGGTGGAAGGTGCGTACGAGTTTCTAATTTGCTGCAGTAGCCTGAAGGCTTGATTACACCTCGGCCGGCTGAGTCGATGCTCATGATGCCGGAGGACGCGCACCACGGAGACATTTCAGCAGCGGCTACTTCACTAAAAATATGCTGGTGGTGTCTTTTGGACAGAAGCCGCAGCCTCATTAAGACGATGGACGGATGCACGTGTAAATCAGCTGCGCTGTGAACTGCGTGTGTGTGTTTTTTTTTTTTCTTTTTGACAGCAGATATAAAATAAAATAAAAATAAATAACTGACAGATACACAGAAGAAAGCTGTACGGGGACTTTGGTCGTCTTCGTTCTTTCAGCTTCGTTTCCCTTTCAGCTTCCTGCCTTTTGTAAAAATATCATTAAGGCCAATCAATGGGGCAGCTCGGTGGAAAACATAGGACACCACCACAAAGGGAGGCGAGCTATTACCTGCTCGTCCACCCACGTCGCCTGTCTCGTCCCTTCTTCCTACAGACGGCAATAAAAGGGAGGGTGAGGAGGGTGAGGAGGGGGGCGAGGATGGGGGGGGGGTGACATTTTAGAATACAGATTAATGAGCACGAGTGTCGAAAGAAGTGAAGACACACGACAGAGGTCGTGCTTGTAAGGACCGACCTCCGGTTCAGTGCTGTCCACAAGGTAGAAGTGTGTGTGTGTGTGTGTGTGTGTGTGTGTGTGTGTGTGTGTGTGTGTGTGTGTGTGTGTGTGTGTGTGTGTGTGTGTGTGTGTGTGTGTGTGTGCGTTACATTAAATAAAGCCTCCAGAATTTACTTCATGCCATAACAGTGAGTCAGCTTGTGATTTCATGTCAGCTGTTAGCGTTTGGTTCAATGTTTTTTTACACAGCTGATATGAAGAATAAACAACATTTATGTGGAAGAAGTGTTTGTGAGAGTTTTTATTTCACTGGAAGACAAATCTTCTTAGTTCGTTCAAAAACACGCTAATTAGTTAAAAGCTATTTTTTTTCCTGCCGTGATAACAACATCTGCAACAAATATAATCCTACTAATAATATGAATGTGTCAGTGACTCAAAAACGATGTTTTTGTTGTTCATACTTTTAAGTGGAAATTCTGTCTTTAAAGTTGCACAACGAGCCTGAAGGTTGAACAGACATCAGATTCGGGCTGCCGGCAAAAAGTCGACTAATCGTAAAGAAAAGTCGTTTTCACGAGTTGATAGGCGCAGGAAAAACAACAACAACAACAACAACAACAACAACAACAACAACAACCTTAAACTGTGCCTTTCCAGAGACGTTATTAATAACTTAATAATGAAACGTAAGTTCTTGCCGTGTTGAGTGAGCGACTCTCGTGTCTGAGAAGTAACGTCGACAGCGGCGATTACGTTTCTTTAAACAGCCATGAACACACACACACACACACACACACACACACACACACACACACACACACACACACACACACACACACACACACACACACACACACACACACACACACACACACACACACACAATCAGAGTAATTACTGGTCTTGTTGTGAACAGGAAGCTGAAGTTACATTTCAAAAAGGCCATTATTACAGTTTGCACACTGTTGGTCAACGAGGAGAAACTTCTGTTGGCGGCAGCCCTTCATCAGATGTCTTATTTTGAAGGAGCTCTTCTTCATTGGCTGTGATTACGGCTGATTTGGGCCTAAGAAGGAGTAAAAAAAAAGAAAAAGAAAGAAGGCCTCCAGTAAAATCCAGACTTTCTTCTCCAAACTTGTGTGTGAATCTTTGTTTTGTCAGCGACTGAGCTCCGGAGAAGAGCGCTGGCTTTGTAGCCCATCTTCCACACGTACCCAGAGTGGGTACCGATGCGAGAGGCTTCTTTTGGGCTCAGAGGAAGACGAGCGGCGGCCCAGTTGTGCTCCCTCTTCCAACTGTAATAAGACAGAAGCTCTTATACTCTGTAGAGCAGGATGAAAATAGACACATGTTAGACAGGAACACTTTAATCTTTCTCTCTCGCTCCTCCTGCCGTTGTCGCACCGCCGAACAACGTCTGGGGATGTAGGAGTGTGGGATTTGAAAACCTATATCTGCTCTGCGAGACAGAACTGGATCCCGCTCTTCTTTTGTGTGCTGCTGCAGCCATAAATTTTGCATGTGGGAGCGCATGCTTACGGAGAGCGAAGCCTCGGCAGGCGGCGCGCCGCGCCGGGAGGAGGGACGGCCGGGGCTGCTATTAAACAGCACGGCGGTGCGTCTCGAGGGGCGTGGGGGCGTGGGGGGCGGGGGGCATCGGTGTGCAGCGAGGAGAGTGACCACGTGCAATCTGTTTGGCGCAGCGGCGCTCGGAGGTGCGAGCCGAAGCGTTTGGTTGGCATTCAAAGCGGCGGGCTTTAATGCATCGATCCGTGAAGGGACGGAGAAGCTCCACAGACGGAGCTGCACACGACTAGAAATCCACGGCCGGCGCAGCTGTGAGGTGGTAATAACACTGACCGAGGGGCGGCGCGGGTCTACGTACAAACAGCCTCTGCACAGGACGTGTACGTGTTTGTATTCGTGACCTCAAACACGGGTACGAACACGAGTGCAACCCTCCATGCGTCAACATGCGCTGCTGCATGTGTGAATGCAAACATTCGCAGAGGCTGAAGAGCCGAGGGGTAAGAGTGTCTCTTGTTTCGATGGGGCGGGGGGGGACTTCATTTGTGCTCCTGTAAAACTAAATGTTTCAATGTGTGTGTGTGTGTGTGTGTAGTTGTGTGTGTGTGTGTGAGTTAAAGATTCATGAGAAAAACTGCCCTGCACTGCTTTCTCTGCTGGTTGCAACTGACATCCCTCCCACACAGCCTCTCTTTTCCTGCTATCTCACACACACACTGCACACAATCAAAGCTCTTCTACTCTGTCTTACACATGTGCGCATATACACTATACACACACACACACACACACACACACACACTACACACACTACACACGTTTTATCCCGTCCACCTTTTTCAAAAGCAGAAGAAGGACGAGCGAGCGAGAGGTGAGAGAAGAAGGTCGTAATATTCGATGTGATCCTTCCTTCACATCTTTGCGCTGCTTTCGTCCAGCCTCCCACGGGATCATGGGAAATAAATGACGGCCCTTCCCTTTGCAATAGTTTACACATGAAGGTGATGTCAACCTGTCGGCTGGTGAGGGGTGTGTGTGTGGGGGGGGGGGGGGGACTTTGGCGGTCCGTGGATTAGTGTGCCAGGCCGGGCGTCTTAGTTTATGAGTGGCTCGAAGAAAAAAACCAAAAAAATTTTTTTGTCCAAAATTTACCACCTGCCCCCCCCCCCCCCCCCCCCCCCGGCTGGATTTACTACACACAGCCAGCACTAAGAATTTACTTAGGAGGGCTCAGTTACTCTCTTTGACAAAAAAAAAAAAAAAAAAAAAAAAGTGTGGAGAAAGTACACATCACAAAGATGTGTAGGAAAACACCTTGATGTCGGGTTTTATATTCATGTGCTCCAATTAGTTCAGGATACAGAAGCAGCATTTACACATGCTTTCATGTCGCCTGATGTGCTGTCAGGATAATATACAATCCGATCCTGCTCCTCGTATTTACATGCAGCGCTCGTGGCTGCTCTGCTTCCTGCCTTCACCGAGGTCACTTTTCAAAAATGCACTCTGCAGAGCCGAGAACAGAGGTGGAGACAACAACAAAAATAAACATGGTGGGTCGACATGTCTGAGACATGTCTCTCAAAACTCTGAGAGTTTTTAGTATGTAGTCTGGGCTGAAACTTGCTTGTTGCTATGGACACCACTCACTGAAATTCAATTAAAAAAAAACCTTATTTAAGACAGACAGACGCCAACTAAGAGTTATCCAAAGGGTATTGGACATTTTGGAGTTGCCTTTGGATAACGCTGAGATGGACGGTGACCCGGGAGGCGGAAAATCTTCACGGACAAACGTCATCTACGATGGAAACGATGAGCAGCCAGCTGCACTAAAATCTGCCAATGAAGAAGAAGGTCCAACGTTGCTGGACAGCAATTAGGGACTGGACTGTCAAGTCACACACACACACACACACACACACACACACACACACACACACACACACACACACACACACACACACACACACAACGAGGAGAGGTGATGATCCCACAGGTGTCTGTGTGCTCTTCTCTGTTGTCAGCAGACGGGCTCTGCTCCATTGCTTCTTGTCACGCACCCTGACCCTCTTTGTCGTCCCTTAAGCCCGACGCTGAGCCGGCTCCGACGTACACCAATAAAGGCTGCAGGGTATTTGTCTTTCCGTCCGGACACACACACACACACACACACACACACACACACACACACACACACACACACACACACACACACACACACACACACACACACACACACACGTATGTAAAAATATGTCAAGTCTCCAAAAAAAAAAAAAAAGTAGCGTGTCTTTGCTGAACAGGTAAACCCGAGTGTGCAGCTATGATCCGACTTAAATGTACATTTTATTTTGGAACTTATGGCACGTTTTCTTTTTTTTTAAATTATCTACAAGAATTTTGTATTCACTCGTTGGGCATATTTAACGCGAGAAGAAACGCTGTTACATGTCGAGGTTACACGAGGTGCTGACAAATGGATAAAAGGACTAATGGAAAAAAAAGGGGGAAAAAAAAAAGGAAAAGTAAGAGCTGCACCTTCATTGCTCGCAGTATGTTTATTAAAACTGCTCTTTAACTCCATGAACGCACCGGGAGCAGAGAAGTCGCTGTGGCACTGCCGCTGCTGTCTCTCTCTTTCAGCTCCCGAAACTATGCTGCCTTCAATCAAACAGGCACAAAAGGCAGACAGTAAAAAGGATAAAGTCAGAGATGGAAATCCATTCGCTATGCAACAGCCTGTAGACAGGGGAGGTGCTTGACTTCACTTTAAGGATTCTCTGCAGACGGCTTGTGAGTAGTTGCTCCATTTTTCCATTCATAGTCCTCCATCGTTCTATTAGGAGTCGAACTATTTATTAAGATTAGATGTAACTTTAATGATCCCTGTCAGGAAAATGGGTCATTGCACTTGGAGGAAAAAAAAACAAAACACAGCGCCATGCGAGAAGACACTGAATATTATTAGAAATTACAAGCAATGAAACAATGTTTGATTGTCATGTCTGAAACTGAAGTTAAATGACACGCTGTGGGTTTCAGTGTGATCCTTGGAAATATATATATTCATATTCTTGAAATCCGGGTTCTAGATACACATTTTTTATTTCAGGTTGACTTCCAGTTCAAATATTTGTTTTAAACCTTTGAAATAATGCACAACACTTTAAATTCAAAACACTTCCAAAAGTCGTTGAGGTGAAACTAAACATTGTGTTAATTGCACAAACAAACTACTCTGCCACCAGCAATGAAAAGTACGACACAGAAATGTAAATAGATTTAAAACGTAGCTTTCTGACACCATGAACAGGATCAAAAACAAGGTTTGATTTCATGATGATTTTAAGCATTTAAAACTTTCAACAGCTGCAAAATATTTGTATTAAAAACCACCATCAACCTCCAACTGTCTGTCGAGCCGTGAGACTCCCTTCTGGACACTCACAGGATTTAGGGTTTTTGCATCCGCAGACAAGACGACAAAATAAATAAGTAAATGATACAAAATATATGAAAAGAGAATCATAACAAATCCAGATGCTTCCACGCAGACCGGACGGGTTGAATCACAACCTTAATTAAACACCTGCTGTATGCGAGATTCATCCACAACTGAAGAACGACACCAAGTAATATCTTTTGGAAGAACTTCCTCCGGCGGAGAATCGGAGACGTGTGAAGTTCATGCAGGAGTGAAGCTGTGCCGGTCCACAGATGACGGGGATTTTTGGAGGCTAAATAAATGACGCAATACTAAATGATAGCTTTCTGTGTATTGGAGATACGAGCCAGTGAAAGACACCATTGTGGAGATGGCTACTAAAAGAAAGTCGACATGATGAATCCACTAATCGCACCGATTTCACGGCCTTGACTTCTTTTAAATTAAAGGCCTAAAATCTCTCCCACATTTGTATAAACCATGAAGCCTAAAGATCTGTATAATTAAAAGCAAACACGGGAGAGTGCAGACATTAAAGTATAGAATAAACTGCTATCTATCACATCTGCCCCTCCGGGACACTTCTTCCTCCTCACAAAAAACCTTTCCAGTGCCAGCTCATCCCCATCATGGCCCCATCAGACGTCCACCGCCGTTCCAGCGAGAAGCCACGCAGCTACCCGAGTGAACCTAATCAATTCCTCCTTCAATGGAGCACAATGCGACCGTTACAGCCCCTCGCCCGGCCATCCATCCGTCCTGATGCTGCTCACCGCGGCGGCAGCAGCAGCTGGCTGCGTCACACAGATGGGCCTCTGCTCTGCCATGAAATAAGCTCAGTTTGTGCACGTGCGCTCCATATACTGTGTGTGTGTGTGTGTGTGTGTGTGTGTGTGTGTGTGTGTGTGTGTGTGTGTGTGTGTGTGTGTGTGTGTGTGTGTGTGTGTGTGTGTGTGTGTGTGTGTGTGTGTGTGTGTGTGTGTCAGGTGTGATGTATATTCTGCTGGGCTACATATGAGAGTCACCTCGTGACAAACTAGCGCGGCTTCACATTCCAGTCAGTCAACCCGAAGGTCGCGCCGACGTCTCGTTGCGTCACTCACTCGTATTGACATTAAAGGATAACAAGGATGATATTGATGCCTTTTGCATGTTGTCGCAGTTTCCAGTTTGTCTTCATGCAGGCGGCGTAGCGGGAGAAATCAGGACTTGTTTTCTTCCCTTCAGCAGAAGCTGCTTGATGCTATTTCATGCTGCTAACACTGCAGCATTTTACATTTCCCCAGCTGCATAATCTACCACAGTAAATTCTGCTTTTGTTTATACTTCTCTTTTATTTTTGATGTCACTATTGCCGAATTCATTGTTTACATTAAAAAAAAAAAAAAAAATGGACCTCGAGCAGTGTTTTCAAAAAAGTGCAGCAAACTAATGTTTAAATATAAAACAAGTCTTCCTCAGAGGAAGAGGAAGCGGCTGCATCCAGCTGATCTCACCGGGCGGACAGGCACGAATAAATCATAAAAATATAATACAAACTATTAAACTTATTAGGAAACATCATACAATTATAAAACTCTTTGTGATGTCACATGTCCGCCCTCAGTCCAAACTTTTACTCCAAACTGTGGTTGGCCGGAGGGGTGCGTCACTCAGAACAGTCAGCCAATCAGAAAAGAGGCTCATTGACATCAACATGCTTTTAATGACGCAGACACTATCGAGCCCGTTGTTGGTCGCGCTTCAAGGAGAAGCTCAAGAGAAATGAAAAGATATATTGATGGTTTTTGGTACCTAAAACCACAAAAATATCTTTATATGATTTTGGTAATATATCTTTATAAAGGGGGGGGAAACATTACAAAGGCATGACTAGTATATGGCCTTAACAATTCAATACCTACAGGAGATTTTACAGCAGAAAGTTGGACGGCGTTTCCCACCGAGGCAAACCTGTGCTTGGACTGGAGCTCAGGCTTCTTTTTCCATTCGCACAGATTGCAAAAGAACAACCGGCGAGATGACGTACGAGGGTCCAAACATAACTAAGAAAATAAAAGCAAGCAAGAAGCAGAGAAACCGAGCGAAGCGAAGCATCGGCTAAAATCATTACTACATATATCACCTGTGAGGCCTGTCACTTACGCAGCAGATATCCTCTCCGTGCCTAAATCAGCAGTATACACTACGCTAACCTCGGTAGACTCTCTGCTGCAGGAAGGAGGGAGCGCTGTCACCGGTTTTATTTCTGAGGAGCCGGGAGCGCTGCGTAGTTATTTCTCTGCCCAGAATCTGATACATATAATTACAGTCGAGAAAACGCAGGGGGAAATAGTGGGGTAGTTGACATGTCGATGTTTACTCCGAGCAGCTGCTGTCAGAGAGCAGGGAAACAAGGCGTGGTGTAAATAAGCGCGGTGAAAATTAGTCGCTGGGATGCACTTTTTTGGTGTCTGAGGACCAAAAAAAACAAAAAAACAAGTTCTCACAAAAGAAGAGACAAAGAAGAATAAAAAAAAATGAGGGAAATGTAATAAATGTCAGATGGATCCAGAAATAAATGTGCTTTAACAATATTTGTTTATTCTATGAAAGATGGAAAATGTGAAAAAAAAAAATAAATAAAAATCCATCCACTTTGTGTCTGGGGATAATCAGATGCGGGAAAACGGGCAAAAAAAATATCTGAAAGGAACATTTTATCTGGGTCTGTTTTGCCATAGAGACATTAACTTTGCAAAGCTGCTGCTGTTGGGATTCAGCGAAACAATGAGAAGTTGACTTGCTTATTAATATTACATTTAATTTCTGCCAATAGATCCCCAAAAGTCCAACCCACTGGGCCGTGTGGTGCTCAAAGTCCAGTCTGCCCTCTAACTTACTAATTTTCAGAGTTTTGGTAATGTGTTTGGTGAGTAATTAGCATTGTTTTGCTTTTATATTGTTCCAACTGTTTGAGCCATTGTTGTCTTCACTGTTATATGCTGCTGGCGCCAGCTGGTTAGCATGCTAACTTTAGTGGATATTCCTTCAACACGGCATACAGATGTCAAAACTGTCATTTCTTCTCGGTCTGTTGACATTTCTTTTTGTTAATTTCTGAACATATTAAACTAAAAATGTTACTTATTGCACCTTTAAGTTCCTTTGAAAATTGTGGAGGACAAAGACTACGATCGTGATGTAATGATGAGCCTGACATGACCGATCGGTTTGATCATATGAATCTTGTAACAGATATTTGATCTGATCTGAGCTCCTACTAACGTGCTCGATTACTCTCAGTTCCCGATTTGCCTTGTTGATCTAAACCTTTTACAGAGTTGTCCATTTTGTGTTTTGAGGCGGTCCGTCTAATTGCTTTTTACTTTCAGTTGGACGAGCAGCAAAACGGTTGCAAAGTGGAAGTTTATTCCTTTCCGTGTTTCCTGAATTTCCACACGGAGGAAAGTACGAAGCTTACTGGTGTCAAAGATACTCAAATGAGTTACTACCGTTAAGACTCGTACCGTACACTTTATAACGCCAGCTCACGCTCTCGTTTCGCTTTCACATCAAATATGTAGGAACTCTTTGCACTCGCTGGAAAAAAAAAAGAAAAAAAGATTCCAGCTTTGTTGAAAGTAGCAGAGGCTGAGCTCGAGCTCCCGTGTTAACACAGAAGTAATTACACGGGCTTACACCATCATATGGTCTTGACCCTCCGTGTTTCTTTTGTATCCTCGTGTGCACTTGGATTGCAGTCTGCTGGTTACCCCACCGACTGCAGGAAAAAAAAAACCAGCAGGCAGCAGAGTGTTTTCCAACCGAGCTCTCCGTCTCTGGAATCGACTCTCCCTCGTGTGATTAGAGAAGCAAATTCTGTGGAAGCCTTAAAATCCAAACTCACAATTTATCTATTTTCACTTCCTGGCAGGGGAGTTTTACAGTTTCTTCTGCTACCGCAGCTCAGACGGCATTAATGTAGAAACCGACTGTTGGGAGCGCAGTGAGGGCTGCCTGCTGGATACTGCATCTCCACACTCTCTGTCGACTGCTGTCCGAGTGAGTGTACGATCCAGCTCGATGTTTTTTGTTCAGAGTGAGGACTTTTGTGTGTGCATGTTGGGCTTGCTTATCTTTTTTCTGGCCTCACATAATTATACTGGCAGTGGATATATAAAAATATCTATATATATACATATGCTCCAGTTACTGTATTACACCTGCTTCCAAGGCCGCTCTACTTCTTTCTCTTTTGCGCTTGAATATGTAATTTGTTGTTATTATACTGTCCAAACTATTTCCTAACTAGGGGTTTTAAAATCTCACTCGATGCACACTCTGGTGTCCTCGTGATGGAATCAGCCTGCTGTTATTTTTTTGCACTAATAAAAGCGTTTTTGTTTTTTATATTTTCATTGTTCAGGACTGTGAGTTTGTTTTTAGGATATGCTAATCGCCTTTGTTTGGTTTCCTTGTGTTTAATGTTGTTGTATCAGCCAATGCATTGCATCATTTTATGTAATTTACCAGATTAGTTTGATATTGTGTAGGTGGACTCTGACTCATGCCTCTCAACATGATAGCTGACTATCATGCCAGGAGAACTATGATAGTCTGAGCACGACTTTATTACATTAAAAGGATAATGTAAGTGTGAAAGCCGAGAGACGTATGGTGTCGGCAGTGATGTGTGAAACGGGGGGAATGTTGTCTGCCGTCTTTATTTGAGGACATCTTGGAATAACCCAACTCCCAAATAGGTTTTGGAGGAAAGGAAATAGCTGCCTTCTGTTCAAGGTGGTGGCGTCTTTTATTGAAAGTTGAAGTGAGGAGGTCGGGGTAGATGGTGGGTTCATAAAAGCCCCTTTTCCACCGCATGGTACCGGCTCAGCTCGAGCCTAGTGGCTTTTTCTTTTTCCATCTAGCAAAACTTGTGGATGGTACCTATAACTTCCTTCGGTATTACCTCCATCCAGGATTAGGGTTCGGTTTTTGTTGCTGTCCTGTGTTTGTGGTTAGTTTCGGGCTACGAAAACCCTCTAAGATCATTAGATAAGACTGAAAGTGCTGCGAGTTGCTTAAAACATAACCACAGATATTAATCATGCTTTAGTTGCTAGGAGACAATGTAGAATTTTTTTTTTTTTTTAATAAACTATTAAATATGCTGTCAGACGACATTTTGCAGCTCAAGTTTGAACATTCATTAAAAATGTTCTCACTATGTTGACAGACTTCATCCAGATGTTGTTATTATCATTATTATTATTATTTTTTTCCTGTATGGATGGCCTCTGAAGGAAACACTTAGCAGAGTCAACAAGAAAAGAAGCTGTGAAGCTGTTAGTTTTTACCCGGCGACACCTAACTGGTAACATACCATGAAGCAGAGGCATTGTTGCCATGGTTACCTGCACTTTCATATACCTTGCACACCGCTTTAGAGCGGCAGATAAAAAAAAAAATTAAAAAAAAAAAAAAAGCGACGACTGGAGCTCTCTTTAACGTCTGCTGTAACGGCCAATCAGAAACACGTCTGTGCGGCGGGTAAATAACAAGCAGGCGTCTGCAGACACGACGGGTAACGATCGAACGGGACCGGTGGGCCGCTTGAAAGGGGAAACCTCCGGCTCAGCGGCTTCCACAGACACCCCGAGAAATAGTAGTTGCAAAGATGGAAAAAGGGTGAATTAGGAGAAGAATGGGGGGGAAGGTTGGGCAGCGCACAGAAAATGCACAGTAAGACCTTCTCGTCACCGGAACAGAAAAGCCTTCAGCACGACTCACTCGGCCGCATAAAAGGTTCCGCTGCTTCCTATTGTGCTTCGGGACGGCTGATTTTTTTTCAGCACCCGCTCCAAAAAAAAACCCCAAAAAGACAACTCTCTCACAAGAGCTCCTTGAAAGAATGTAAACAGGGAGATATGTGACATTTTCAATAGTATTACGGCATGATTACTTTCAGTTCGGCGCTTCAGAAGCCGCCGCTGCGTCTTTGGAGTTGCTGCCACTTTATCTCCGCTTGCTTACATTTTGAAGTCCTGATGTGGTATCCATACCACAGCCAGCGTGTTTAGCGCCGCACGCGGGCCGACAAATGCTCAACTGTGATTTCCAGAAGCAATTTATGTTTGGGTGGGAGCCGCCGACTCCTCTTAAACAAGCCAAAGTACACAACAGTGAGTCTCCATTTTAAACAGACTCCACGAAGTACAACAGGTTGGAGAATACAGAATCTCACAGATTTCACATCCATGAACGTAGAAATATAAAAGTTAAGGTTAGAAAAATGCACAAATATAAGAGATAAAAGCCAAATAGATTCCCGAAGTCGGCCACACGTGAAACCGGCATGCTGTCGGAGGTGTGATAAGGTACAAGGAATAAATGATTGGAGTTTGAGCCCGGCGACTGCCATTAATTTCTTCCAGGCCTTGTGTGCTAAAGGTAAGTATTAAAGATAAGTGGCTTAGCCTGATTACCGTTTAATAACTAAGAGGTGTCATAATTAAATTTCCATCAATCACGGTACTCCGCCTAACAAATGTCTGAATCATCTGAATCATTATGCAAATTAATAAGTAATATTCTCAGAATAAATTGAGCTATTAAACAGTGGCACATGCTCTATCTGGTTCAGCTCAGTGGCGCTGGGTTGTGTGTGTGTGGTCTGCATGTGTGTTTAATACACGCCCATGTTTGTCATGTAATTGCAGCGAGCGCAGCACCCCCCCCGCCTCCTCCCCTCTTCAGGAACCGGCCGCCACCGTGCTTCAGGCTCGTTGTTCCACTGAGCTGTGAATGTCAAACACGGCGAAAAATAAATGCTGGCAAAGTAAATAACAGTGAGGAACATGATCCTCTGCAACCTTTTCATTAGAAAAAAAAAATAAATTCAAGTGAGCAAATCATCTACAGTCATTACGGCTGGAAAGTTAGAAAACACAGGAATCTGAGCGGAGAAACTTTCCACGCTGCTGACTGAGGCTTCAGGAGCACGAAGAGAGGCAGAACAAAAACAAAATGGGGCAAGAAAATATCAATATGAGATATGAACGACGGTGGGCGCTCCCCCCCTTTAAAATGCTGGTGGCGGGAGCCACTCAATATTCATCGATTAGAGACGCTGGGTTGGCGGGAGAGAGCGCTGACGTGCGGGGGGAACGCTCCTCATCGAGCTCCTCTTGTTTTTCTAACCTCGCGAATCACTTCTTTTGTCTACAAGGCAATTTATTTTGGAGATAAAACAGCCTGTGGTTATAATCCACAACCCGGCGGCGCCTCTCGCCTTTGTTTTTGATTTTGTTTTTGTCTCTGCTTATGCACAGGGTGTAAATTAAGGCGAACTTCCAGCCAGCCTGACCCTGATTGGTTCGGCTCCTCAGCGGAGGCGTGTTGAAAGACGAACGAGAGAGGTGGATGTTTGGGCCGTTCGCCGTACTCTCCATAACGTATAACGGGTGGACGGTGCGGCTACATCTCAGGTGTGAGACTCCCTCGTCCTCTCGTCTCTGTTTAAAAAGGGGGACGTCTTCAGCCCACTCAAATGATAACATAAAACGGCCATATTCGGCGAGAGGAGAGAGGAGGCGCTGCCCAGCAGGTAGCTTCTGCCAGAGAGACAGAATTTAGCTCGGTCTTCCTTTGATTATCGCTGGATGTTGAGCGCTCCTCGGCTGCCTCGTCTTCATCAATCTGCTGCTCGGCTTCATCAAGACAGACGCACGCCGAACAACAAGCGCACGTGTACAACAGCAAGTGTGCGGAAGTATGAACGCACCAAAAAAGAACAACACGCGCACACTCTGCTCTTCGCTGTCTGTCTTTCTCGTGACACGTTTTCCTTCTGTCTTATCAGTCGCTGCGTTTCAAAGTAAAGAATCTTAGCTTTCACATGAAAGGGAAAACTTTCACACCTTCCACCTGCTTCTCTCCTCTCTCCCGCTCACTCATTCAGCATTATCTCTCTTGACTGAGCTCGTGCCATCTGCTAGATTAATTGATCAAAAAGGCTCAGAATGTTCCTCGACGTTTGCTTGATTGAATTTGGGACAGCCGGAGCTTTCATATTTTTCACCCCGGCTTCCCGCAACCCTTCTGCCGCGTTCGCAAACTCCTCGTCTGTCTCTTCTTCACTCTCGTTCCGCCTTTTTTCATTGTCGCTGCTCTCTTTTATGCTCCTCTCCATTTTTAACACCTACACGCTCGGTAATAACCCCGATCGTATATCACACGAGGCATTTATGTGCTGAGGAAATGTTGCGTTGGATTTGTTCGGAGCTACCCGGCCAAACAAAAAAAAAGTGGGGGAAAAAAAAGTTGAAGATCTTCTGCTTGAGTATTGCGAGATCAAACATTTCTTCGTTCCTCTGTGGCCGGAGGCGCTTTGTGTGTCCGTCTGTCCGTGAACACGATATCTCAGGAGGGATTTTCTTCAAAGACTTGGCACAAACGTGCTCTCGAACACAAGAGATGAACTGATTTGATTTTGAAGTTCAAAGGTCAAAGTGACCTCGTATCTGTGCCATCAATCGGTCCCAATACAGTGACCACGATATCTTAACGTCTGTGGTATCGGAATCGGTCTTCACTGCCTACATTATGTGGTCAGGACATGTAAACTTGCCCGGTTGGTCTCGTTGGTCTTTTTTTAAAGAAGTGTGTTATTACGGGCTCCCTGTTCTTTCCCATGAAGCTCCTCTGGCCAATCAAAACGCCAGCAAAAGGCCCAGATCCAAGCAGGAGCTGAGACAGCTATGGGTTCGTGTATTGGCATGTGCATTTAAGCATACGCTGATTTTGTCTTCTTTTATTTTTTTCCATGTATGCGCGTTTAACGGCCAGAGTTTGTTGGACTGTTGTTTTCCAGCCAGATAACCCTGCTGCGAGCATTCATGCAGCACAGAGGTTCTGCTATCAGACAGCAGTCTTGCCTCAAGTGGATCTGAGCGAGTCCCACACTGAGCCGGCGGAGAGGCAGAGTGACGCCAGAGTCCAATATAAATAAATAAATATATATATATATATATATAAAATATATATATATATATATATAATCTATCTTTGAGTTTTTGGCTGATCATCATTCTGTGGCCGGGGAGGACTGAGCAGGTGGTGAATCTGAAACTGGTTCAAATCAAGGATGAGTGTTTGTTGTCGTGAACCCGTTCTGGTTACACGCCCCGTCCTGCTGCTGTTTCCTGCTGTAAGCTGTTCATGTGAAACCTTGTCCATTGCTCTCTTGAATAATTTAATTTGGGTGCATGAGGTCTGAGCTGAACTCCTGCACTCTTTACTTTACTTTGATATCTAGTACATTCACTCTCACTTTTAAAATACCCCCAAATCACTCGTGCCCCTTTTCACCAGCGCCATGCAGGGCACCGGATCCTTCTTCCACCCTGTAGAGTTTATTTTTCCAGCGCCATGAAGAGCTAATATTCAAATTTGGTTAAAATTTTCTGGGATGTTGGGTGCAGCCTGGAAATACAGACTTTCACCAGGAATAAGCTCCACTGTTAAATGTGTGTAGGGACAGGGTCTTAAAAGTTTCAAAGCCATACAATTCAAGTCATGGTTGATTTGACGACATCCACGGTTACTGTGGTAACGACGACTCTGGTTTAACACCACGTGAGACGCTCCCTGAGCAAATACTTTGTCAGATGTGCAACACAAGAGCAAAGTGGTGCATCTGCTTACGGTGCAGCCAAACAGACGCACAGATGCACTTCACAATAAAAGCCAACATGTGCTCTGTCAGTTGAATGCTTTTAATGTGAAGCAGCATTAATTTAATACATATCTGACACGGTGTAAAAAGAGACTACAGTGAACACTAATGCTGCTATGAAGGAGATAACATTTCACTGGATTACATGCAGGGAGCCAATGGGAATGCAGGACGGGAATGAAGGAGTCTGCCACTATAATAAAAAGCTTCTACGTGGGGAGATAGCTACTGAACCTAAGAATACGATAGCTATTTAACAAGTTTGATTATATGAATATCTGCGGAATTATAGCTTAATATAATTTACAGTTCATTATATATTTGAATTTTTTTAGTCAGGGCTTTATTTTATTGTGGAGTTTTTGAAGACCAGAGTGTTACATCTTTAGTTCTACTTGCAACCTATTAGGTGAACACAAGTGAGATTTATTTCCAGAGTAATAATAAAAATAAGTTTTAAAAGGTCTAAAGATGTGATTGTATTCTAGATGTATCTTTTCAGGGTCCTCGCTCTGAAGTTGGCAAACACCTTTTGCAAGTGGTTAAATTTTTTGTGAAACATTTGGAGAGGAACTTGCGTTTGAGCTTTCACCGGGTGAAGAACTGTTACTCAGTAAGCGTCTGCTTTCATCAAAGGCTAATGTCAAGAAACCAAAGTGACAAAAGAGACTGCGAAAGCTGCGATGACTTCCGTCTTCACGTTCTGTGATTTCACAACACGCGGGAGTGTTTCCACATTCAGACAGAACAGAACATGTCAAAACTCAATTTCCGGTGTAACAGCTCACCCCGGTGCTCTCAGGCGGTTCGACGCCAGATTTGCGTGAACGAATGAGTCGGAGAGAATTCAAACAGATGATATTTACTGTTTATACATCACTATTGACGGTACCTCGAGTTCAGCCTCGTGCGATTGGCCAAAGTGTGAAAACACCCGTAAGTGCTGCTAATCAGAGCTGCTGGTTGGTCGCAGTTGGAAAGCAATCGAGCAACTGTGGAGCAAGTGCTTTGTTGAACTTGAAAATAATTGATGAAGTGCTTCTGGGGCTATTTCTGCTGTAAATACGCTAAATACTGTAAATACTGAAAACTCAACGTTTACTCAGCATTTTGCTCGTTGCACAACTCGAAGGAAACACGGTCGCTTTCCAACTTTTGTCCAGATCGAAATATATTACCATGAAACTTAGTCCAAACGGGTTCAGAGAATGAACTCGAATGACTTCTAATGATTCCTTCCTACACTCTGAGGTTTTTTTTGAGTGAAATTAAGAATTCATTGGATGGATTTCCATGAAATATGGAACAGAAATGGATGGTGTTTTAAATGATGAATTTAATGGTGTCAGCTGTAAAGCAGGCGTTGTATCGGACTGTTCTGGTGAAGACGCAGCAGAGCTGGAAGCCAGAGCTTCTGATTTACCAGTCGGTCTACATTTTGAACCTCACCTATAGTATGAGATTGCAGGTATAAGCGTCTGAAATGAGTTTCCTCCGCAGGGTTGCCGGGCTCAGCCGTAGATATCTGCAAGAACCTCCGATATCCGGAGGGACCTCGGAGTGGAGCCGCCGTTCCTTCACGGCGAAAGGAGCCAGTAGGTCATCTGATTAGGGACCTTCTGGGCGCCTTTCATTGAAGCTTTTCAGGGAACATCCAACTGGTAAGAGACCCCGAGGTAGACCCAGAACAAGCTGGAGGGATCGCATATTTCATGTGGCCATGGAACAAGGCCTTTCCGGGTTGGTTGCAATCTGCCATCTCGGCGCCACTAAATCCTAACCAAGCGTTTATCCATCAGAATCATCGGATCAAAGTCTACTTTCTCCAATACGGTTCATGATGACAAAACTACTGTGACTACATTCCCATCAGCTTCAAATGTACCTCGTGTTGGTGCGTAGTGCTATTTGGCAAAATGCAAGGATGCTAACTCACACCCAAGACGGGGAGCTCCATACAAACTCTATACAGCATACTACTATATAATCATCATGATACACGAGTTTGGCTGCGAGTATCCAACAACAACAACAACATATAATTTTATACCAACAGGAAATCTAATAATACAGCAGGATGTTGGATGCGAATCAAACTTCTGCCAATTAAACATCGAGACATCAAAATGCCTTTTGAAAGGTTTTAATACTTTTGTCGTCAAAAGATTTTTGAAGCTATTTTACCACAACCCACAATTTATTTTTATTTTTCCAGCTGTGAGCTGCTGAGAATTGAGTCCATCAACACCACACTCAAAGAAATCGGACTGTATTCATACTGTCTAGCTTGAGTATAATTCATCCGGTGTGAACATGCCACACGCTAAAATCAATATGGATTTCAGTCAGCTGCTGAACATCAGCATGTTAGCATGTGTCTCGGCACAGTCTGACAATAAAGTCACACGGATCTCTCTCCAATTTAAAGCGACTGAGTGGCAGAGAACCGTCCCACTCATTCATCATCACAGGAGCACAATCAGACGTCTTATTTCTTCAGTTCAGGGAACTTTCTCTAAAACTTGCTTGTTCCTACACCCGGCAACGGGCTGTCGAATTTCCTGGGAATAACATGCAAATTCTGATTTGGTTTTGTTGTTTCCTTTCAAGTCGTGCCAATAAAAGTGCCATGTTCCTGACAGAACAAAAGCCAAATATGGGGTGTATCAAAGACAGCGAAAATGTATGCAGTCAGGGGCGTCAATTTGCAAGTGACATTCAACGTGCGGTATTCAAAACTCATTTGTAGACACGGCTGTGAAGACATTCTCTATCAAGCGGCTTTGACGTGGCGGCTGAAGAGGGAAAAATACGGCCTTATCTTCAGGAACACGGGAACCCGGCTCGGCTGTGATCAGGAGAAACAAAGGAGATTGTAGACGGTGAGGAAAAGTAGTCCTGAAATAAGCCTTCAGGTTTGCTACCGATATTGATATAGCAACTGCAGAGGAAGGCAAACACACACACACACACACACACACACACACACACACACACACACACACACACACACACACACACACACACACAGCTCAGAAAAAGAGTGAGAAATTGCAAAAAATAAAAAATAAATAAAAAAGGAAGAGGCTAACTCCCAGAGATCAATAAGAAGTGTGTATTTGTGTGCGTCTGCATGAGAAGGAGAGACGGACAGAGGGAGAAGAAATGCAATCAGTGAGCGTATGAGGTTCCTCCAGACGGAGGATTTGGGTCATTTGAAAGAATATGGCTGAATCAGCAAACGCTGCCGCCACCGCTGAACTTAATCTACAGAATAAGTCCTGCGGGCGGAGACTCGAGTGAAGAGAGAAGAAGAAGAAGAAGTGAGTGAGGGACGTCAAATGGGATGAGAAGGGAGAAGCGAAAAGGAGAGGAGATGAAACAAAGGGAAAATGAGGGAGGGAAGGAGGGAGGGAGATAAAGCAATAGATAGACGGGAGGCGGCAGCGGCCGAGAGAGGGGAGGGAAGAGAGATGGGGAGAGACAGAGGAGGCGAAAAGCAGTGGGTGAGAGATTTATCGGAGGAGACGGCAGGAGGGGAGGTGGGGGGGGGGGGAGAAAGAAGAGATATGGCAGCCAAACAAGAGGGAGATAGAGAAAGCTCAGCCACTGGCTGCCTCGTGGATCGTTCTCCACATCAGATTTAAATCTGCACCCCCCCCCCCCCTCTCCAAACCACTCCCACTTCTTCTTCATCTTCTGACATTAACGCCCGAGTCTTCCTCGCTCATCCATCCACTGGATTAAGCACACACACACACACACACACACACACACACACACACACACACACACACACACACACACACACACACACACACACACACACACGTCATTTCGAGGTTTATACAATTTACAACGTGAATAAAATGTTGTCGACAACAACTTTGTTGAGCTCGTGTTCGCGTGGCGTTCGTTTGATCGCCACGCCACCGACTGGAAACTATCCGGGTAATATCCGGCTCATACGTTAAGTTAAGTACTCGTAAGTAAATGATCTCTTCTATTCGAGCGGCAGCATGAAACTAAAGCAGTAAAACTTTTTCATTTTATTTACAAGTTTGACATCTCAAACTTTCCTAGTTTGACATGTCAAACTGTCCTCCATGAGAATCCAGCAGCACTTCAGTTATGATTATTATTCACACTGCTGATGTAAATCCTATTTTTTGTTACTTTGCACCGTCGTGCCATCGTTTTTGATTCTCTTTATAAATAAATAAAGAAGCTCTTCATTTGGCGTTTCATATTTGACATCAGCTATCAGACTGAAAACAGCTGCCGTGACATCACATACTGAATATAATTCCTCTTATGTAGTAGAGCCTGTGTTCCTGTCTCCCTCAGTAACCATTGAATCGATGTTATTGATCATCAACTGTCAACTAGTTATTATGCGGTTATTATACGGTTATTATGTGGCTTCACGAACCTAAAGACCTCATGAAGCTTCTGTGTTTGGTGCCTTTAATGTCACTGAAACGTCAGCAGAGTTCATGTGATCTGCTCACCGCCTCCAAGGGTGGCTTTCAATTCTTGCTATTTTTTTAAAGTAAATATAAAGTAAATTAAAGGTTGCTAAATTCTATTGATTAAATATAACTTTTCATTTAACTAACTTAATTTACTTAAGTTGCAAACACCTGCAAGCAACAAGTGAATTTCACAAGTTATTCTAAGACGGCAAACCACAACTAAAACAAAACACAAAGAAAAGAGCACTGACAGAGTAATTGGATCTCTACTCGACTACAGAATTGCTCTAACTAATTGGTAATAAGTTGGCATGTTGCACTGCCACATTTCCAAAAAATGGAGCCTGACATGACGACGGCACGAATCGGTGCTGCGTCCAATCAGACCTGTTTAACTGGGAAAAAACACAAATAAACTTGACAAACAAGTATTCTATTCTGCTTTCAACAAATTAGATGGAGATTTGTCATCTGGAAACCAGCTCATGAACACCAATCTCGTCCGCCTCTCTTCCTGCCTCTCTCTCTGAGTTCAGTTCCATCTACGTGCCACTAGATGGCAGCCACGACATGCCCGGGTGCCGTCACCGCCCCCCTCCCCCTCCCCTCCTCCCGCCCCTGTTGGCTGAGCCTAATGGCATGTGGCGGCTGGTGCCTGTGAGTAACGCCGCAGGAAAATGCGCTCCCGTAACCTATTGTTCTTATTGGAAAAGAGGAGGAAGAGGAGAGGGACACAAACAAAACAAACAAGAAAGCAGGGGAGAGCTGGAGAGAGGAAGTGAGAAGAGGGAGGGAAGTGGAGGGGAGGGAGGGGGAGGGAGGGGGGATACCAGCGACACCAGGCGAGCGCCGTGGGTGAAGCGTTGTGCGGTCCAATCCTCTGACAGGAGGGTGGGGAGGGTTACTGAGAGATACAGAAAATGGTGTGCTGATGTAGTTGGGTGTCTTTAACAGCAGCGAGGACACAGACAGACACGGCAGGAAACAAACAGCTCAGGGACGCAGGAAGTCTTTCTGCAGCGAGTATCAGGACACTTCAGATGCTTAAATTTAGACCGACCGACCGGAGGCGAAGCTTCCTGCACCGCTCCAGCTACTGTACCTCGGTCCTCTAATGACGTTGTTAAGCTCGGCTCAGCCGACAGATCGATGCCCAGGTCAAGACTTTTCTCGTTAAGGAGCGGCTCCAAAATACTAAAAAAAAAAATACTCAAACACTAATTTCCCTAATTGATGTGTTACTTTTGCATTTTAGGAAAAGTTAAGATGTTTGAGCAACACTTTTATTTATGTGCAAAACTGCCTCCTTAGTTTTCAAAAAAAAAAAAAAAAAAAAGAGAAGTCTCCTGTGAAGCTAATGGGCTGCAATTAGCCAGAGTTAATGACAGAGAGCCAGAAACATGTTTGACACAAAAAAAACACAGACAAAATAAACTTAAAAAAAAAAAAAGTACAAACAACACGAAGCGATTCGGCTGCAAGACGAGAATTTTTTTTTTAAAAAGCGGAAGTAGCGATAATTAGATTCCTGCTGATGCATTCTTCCCGTCAGTCCGTAACGGGCTGAAGGCCTACAGGAAGTAGGTGGATCAATCAACACGAAGGCTGCAGCGCACACACACACACACACACACACACACACACACACACACACACACACACACACACACACACACACACACACACACACAGCTGGACCACTCTACGAGGGTGTGCGGTTCACAGTCCGAAATCGGTGCAATGCCCACGAGAACACTAGAAACGTCGGGATGATCTGCATCGCGCTGCAAACTTAAGAGTCTGTTGATGTCTGAAAAGTCACATTTATGTGATTGAAGCCAAAGCGAAGCCGTTAACGACGACTTGATCCTTCTTTTCTTCTTTATTATCGGCGACTTCGGATTATCTTGAATCAAACATGCGCTAAAACCCGCTGACACACACACACACACACACACACACACACACACACACACACACACACACACACACACACACACACACTGCATATCATGTCCTCTGTGGAGAAGAAGAAAGCACTTGTTTATCTTTTCTAAACCTAATCATGTAAAACTTCACTTCCTCAAAACTCTTCCTCCTACCCCCCGCGGTGCCTTCCTTACACATCCTCTTCTTCCCTTTACTCTCCTTCTTTGTTCCCTAATGTCAGATGAGATGAAAAGCAAAACACCTTTGTTTGCTAAAAAAAAAAAGGAGAGCAGAAGGGGGGCGGGGAGAGGGGGTTGGGGGGGAGGGAGGGAGGGGTGACTCGTGTGCGAGGCTTGATTTTCTAACACGGCTTGCATGCAGCAGAGAGGAGGAATTCAGCTGAAGAGGGGTTCCCCGTTGAAGTGCATGTGACCTTTGGAGGCGGGGGGGGGGGGGATGGCGGCAGGGGGTCGGATGATGGTGGGGGGGGGGGGGGGGCTGATGGGGCTTTTTGTCAAATTGGGCACACAAGGAGCAGAAGCACAGTGAGGGCTCATGTCCTGGCTGCAGCCGCTGCGTGAGGCCTGCAGCTGCAGCGCCCACTCGGCTTTCAGCATCCGCACGTTTCTTTATTTGTAAATCAATATTTTTTTTGGTGGGGTGGAGGGTGGGGGGTGGGGGGCAGATAGTGTGTGTGTATGTGGCAAAAACAATGACATCAGACTGCATGTGCGATAATATCCTGTCGACCACCAAGATGAGGTTATTCACTCAAGTGCATTATGAATCCATGAGCAGCTGCAATTACATGTTTCTGGCCACAAGGAGGCGACAGAACACGCGTCGCCGCACCACAACACTTCACATCATCTGACAAACATGTGATCAAACTGTTGCTAATTCACCGTCCAGGTGGAGTCGACACAAAGACCCGCCTCCCCTCATTCACTCTCCTTTCAGCGTTTGTTTTGGTTTCCGCCGGCCTCGTCGGCGGCGGCGCTACGTCCACCATGCCGAGTCGGCATTTTCTCAGGGCGTCGCCAATACTGACAATTTACAAAAGCCGATGGCGTCACGGGAGAAAAAATTCACAGGGCTCTCTTTTGGCGTCGTTGCCGTGACAACCCGATTAAAGAGGTCATGAGTGGTTGGACGTTGTAAATCCTTTTACGTTGCATAAAATCATTTGATCCTTCGTGAGTCTAAAAAGCATTGAGTGAAGCAAGTTTTAATGTCAGTGTGGTTTTAATCACAATTTTATATCAAATTAAATTTAACCAAAAGACGGATGTATGAAAAGCAGATGGAAAAATTCCTATATTTTAAGCGAAATGTTTAAATTTAACATAACGGTTTTAAAACACGAACACACCGATGAAATCAAAGCTGCTGTTAGAAGCAGGTTTCGTGTCCTAATTGTCCCAAAGTGTCCTAAATCCTACAGACGGCACCTTGAATGTACTTCGTCAAACCGCTGGATTTATTGTCTCTCAACTCTCTCTGAGTGCTTTAGATGTTTTAAAAATGTCTCCCTCCATTTATATGTGCATAATCATTTGTCAGAGTCTCTTCTTTTTCTCATTTCATCCTTCACTCAAGACCTTTCAGCTGGAGATCCACTTAAAGCAGCTTCACGTCGAAGGAAATCAGACAAACTGACATAGAAAAGTATTCGGCGGCAACGCATCCGTCTGCCCTCTCCTCTTTTTTTTTTTTTTCTTGCTTTACCTCATCACTCTCTTTCGGTCTAGGGAGCGTGAAGCTGCCCGATCCAGATGTGAAATCCCTCCTCTTCCCGTCCTCACATCTGCGGAGAGACAAACGTCATGAGCGTCTTTCTCAGTTCCATGATAGATGCAGAGCGAGACAGACAGACAGACAGACAGACAGACAGACACACACACACACACACACACACACACACACACACACACACACACACACACACACACACACACACGGGCCCTAACGTGTGGCCGCCTCGAGACACGGCAGTCGATTTGTATGTTGCGTGTCGGTGTCGTGTTCGTCTCCGCGTCGCTGCTCGATGCGAGCGCGGTGATTTGCGGAGGTCCGTTTGGTTTGTGAGATCACAGTAAATGTGACGGATCCATAGATCAGAAAGAGCCTGAAATAAGCAGCGCGAGGGCAGGAAAGGGAGACGGAAGGTGTCTGACAGAGGAGATTGAAAAAAGAAAAGAAAAGAGGCTTGAGGAGGGTGTCGGGCCGACATTCAGTGTTTACAGCAACGAGGGGAATTTAGAGGGCGGCAGGAGGAAGGATTGCAACGAGAGAGGAGGGAAATCGAAACGAGCAAGAAAGACGCGTGTGGAGGAGCTGCAGATGTGCTGTGGTTAGGTAAACTGCTGGGAGACCTGCCAGACTTATTGCAGCACTTGTTTCCAAGTTTGTCCCCCCCCCTCCATCCCTCCCTCCATCCCTCCCTCCATCCATGGTCTGCACTTCCTACATCTCTGTCCCTCAGTTCGATCATATTGTAGGTCAGTGTGACGATAAGATGGCAAAGTTCGTAACCCACCACCCACCGTGTTGACAGAAGGGAGGTAAATGGGATCCAATCGGGGGGGAAGAGTGGGGTGGGGAGGATGGAGGGAGGAGGGAGTGTGCTAATTTTGTCTCAATTAAAAGCCGGTTCTGTTGTTTTTTTAGTGTGTGCCTGCGTGTAACTTCATCCCGCCGCAGCTTTTAATCAGCAAATCAGATCAACCGACACCGGAGCCGAGACTGTGTTTAATAAATGAAGCGTTGTTTCAAAATGTACAGACACACACACACACACACACACACACACACACACACACACACACACACACACACACACACACACACACACACACACACGGTCACGCACCCCGGCGCATGTGTTAATCTAAGGCGACATTGACTTTAATAGCCACTTTAAATGCTTTTATTATTTTAAAGCACTTTATGAGTCGCTCCTGGCGTGGAGGAGTACAGTCGGAGATCGGGCTCCAATCACAGCAACAAAAAGCTGCAGCCGAGCAGTTTATGTTCCGCCGCCTCTGATTCCTCTGCTGGTTTTTAGATGTCAGTGTTAGTACAGACTGATTCTGGGTTATTAGAACTTAAATGGGTTCTTTAGACTTTTAGTAGAGCACTGACATAAAGACGGGGGAACTGAGAGGCAGATTAAAACAGGAAAATAAATTAGAGTAGCAGCTGAAAAGAGATCCAGATTTTTAGTCCCTGTAAAGTAAGTCGAGATGCAGAAACACAGGATCACATGTACTTCTTTTGCTTCTTAAATGTCCTCATCTTTCAAACTCCCGGTATGTTACTCAGGCTTTCTGTAAAACACACATCCAAAAACAAAAACCCCAAAAGAGTCAAAACTAATTAAAGAAATGCTCATGACATAGTCAAGGTTATTTCCTCAGACTTTAAAAGACTCCTTCCCGATCACAGAAGACACGATACAGCAGTTTTTACAGGCTCAGAGTGATTTTTAGGTGTAATATTGTCGGAGCACCGCCTTAAGTCTTATAATAAGTAACAACAATGCACTTATTAAGATTACCGGTGAGAGCTCGGAGCTCTCTGATACGATAAGAAAACTCAAATTTGCAACTTCCAAGCTGCAACACGACATTATTTTACTGCTCAGAAGAGACGGCCGTGTTTCTTTGATGCAAAGAGACTATCTGACTGTGAAAGACTAAAAACATATATCTAAGTGGTGGACGATCATCACGCGTGCAGCACGACTCTGGAAAACCTTGAGATTGTTTTTGCTTTTTGGAGATACTTTTTTGGAGGTGAAATCAAGGTAGAAGTGTTCCCCGTCTCCTTCAGTAGAAATCATTGATCTGATGACTGAGCTCCTCGTTCAACTTGTGTATTTGCAGTAGTTTCATGATTGCTGTGATTCATTTTGGAAAAAAAAGATAATCTACAGCAGCGATGGCCAGAAAATATAAAAAATAAGGTCCGGGTTGCGTTAACAGTGAAATCACTCCAGACAACTTGTCACAAAAAAATATGTATGAAATTACACCCTTCATGTTGTTTATGTTCCATAAAAAAAAGCAGACATTTGGTTGCACATAATAAACAAATGTCCAATACGAAATACTTTTTGAGTGCGGAAAACCCATTTAGTGTCCGTCGGTGCTCATGCTCACCTTAGCACAGGTAGAAGGAGGACTCGGGTCCGTAGATCATCAGCGATCACTGCAGCGCAGGAAGGTTTCCATTCACACACCTGGAGCTCATCACCTGCTGGATCACCTGCTGGAGCTCACTTCCTCCTTGGCTCCGCCCATCTCACCTGCACTGAATACTGCAGGACACACACACACACACACACACACACACACACACACGGACTGAAGCCAGTTTTCCATCGTTGCATTTCCTCCCGTCTCTTTGGGAGATTTGTACTCTCCTTTTTTCTTTTTTTTTAATGTGTACAGGTGTTTGAAGTCCTTTAAGTTGCCAGCCACGTCGACTCCCCGCCAGTCAACGTGAACTGTATCCTCTGAGGAAAAGAGAGGCAGCGAGAACAATACGAGAACCTTAAGGTTCCTGTTTTTGTAAACACGGCGACTCCGACCGCTTCACGACCTTCCATCTAATCAGTATTTGGGGCGCGAGTCGTGTTTACTTTTAATGCATGACTAAAAAGGCTTGCTGATAAAACCATGTTGCTTATTTGAGCAGATTACAGAGCTACAAGTCCGTCCCCCCTTCCTCCCCCTTCCTCCCCACCCTGCAGGAAGGTGTCAGTAAGGCAGTAAACACAGGTCAGTAAAATGTCGAGGACACTTCATTTTTTTTCATTAAATAAAACTCATAAATGGAACAATAATAATTCACGTGTTTAAACTGAGGACAGAAGAAGAAGATTAGCTCCGTCGTGCCACTAGGAAGTGGAGAGAAATCTCATAGACACATCCATACACTTATCAGCTTTGGAAAAAATGACAATGCTGTTACTGGGGGGACTTAAATATTAATTCTCAGCCTGGTGAATATAAAAATAAATCCCTTTGCTAATCGTGCCGAGAGATGCTCACCGGCGGTAAAAAGGTTTTGTGTAAATTACTAAAAGATTAGTTCCTTTGCTGGTTTATCTGCAGGTTTTGGACCTGCATTCCTCAAGCACCTCAAATTCCTCTCTAACTTCCAGTCAGAAATATAAGGATTTATTGTGTGTGTGTGTGTGTGTGTGTGTGTGTGTGTGTGTGTGTGTGTGTGTGTGTGTGTGTGTGTGTGTGTGTGTGTGTGTGTGTATACTGTACATGTTCCAGCAGCTCCTTTGAAATCCTGCGATTGTCTCTGGTGAAACAAGATAGCGTTGGCGCTTTGAAGGTGTAAAGCTGTGACAGTCCGGTATTACCTGCGTGAGATACCGCCGCGCGGGAACGTTTCCGGCCAGTCGGACGTTCCGTCACATGTGACGAGGAGACGCTGGTTTTTTTTCCACGTGAGATTAGAGCGCATTAGCCAAGGTGGGTGCCAGTCAAAAGAAAAAAAACAACACACACCCAGTTGTACTTGCTTATTTACTTCTAATCTTTTGGCAGGAAATAAACAGCAAAAAAAATGATTTAAGCTTCTCTCGCCGTCACGTACCGACGTCCCGTAAACACTTATTGACGGACTGTTTAGTGGACATTTTACTTTGAACATGGAGATTAAAGAAAAAAACGAGGCATATTTTGTATCACACACTCAGCAAAAGAAATGTTAAAGCACCTTAGCAGATTACCGCCCTGCGTAAGGCCTCCTGCGGATATAACGAAGGGCCACTGAACAATGTGCTTCATCATGAAACGACGGGAAACTTCTCTCATTTATGTCCAGATTTGCTTCTCCTTGCGGCTCGTAGTCGCCGTTACGCTCGCCGCACTGGAAGTGGAGAGTTCGGCCATGTTGTTTCCCGAGAATTCGCCATCAAAGTGCCGCACACCTTACGCACAGGAACGCACTGCTCAATCTCTGTCGGAGATTTGTACGCAGACGTGGAGCCTCCTTATAGATCTTTTAGATACGGATAAAGAGCTAAGGCCTACACACCTTTCTTTCAACCTCTCCATCCCTTGATTCGTCCTCTTTTCTCCTTTGTCACTTTGCTCACCCTTCTCCAGCACACAGCTGTGTACACACACACACACACACACACACACACACACACACACACACACACACACACACACACACACACACACACACACACACACACACCCCTGGAGCTTAATTTGCAATAGAAGACTACTTCATTTGAATGTCTTTGATGTAGCGTGGCTTCGCTCAAATGAAGTATCTGATCCCAATCCCCTGGACACATCCACGTGGGCGTACCGGTGGAACCAACCACCAGCATCTCCCGTCCGACTGCCAGCTCCCTTTATTTCTCTTTTCTCTTTGTGTTCCCTCACCTCACAATACAACCATCTCTTGCCATACTCCATGTATCCCTTCTCAATTCAATTCATTTACAGTTTTAACAACCGTGCTTACGTGCCCCATCATCCAGGTAATTTATGGAGATGAGGTCTCGGGCTCGGTCCCTCGGCGGCCACGTGGCCTAGACATGTCGGTCAATTTATCTGAAAGACTTTTAAAGGAACACGAAAAGCACAACGCAGAAAGACGGGACATTGTGGAAAACCTTTAAGACTGTGTTATTGTTTTCAATAACTATAACTACTTACATTTTCTTGACCAATTTGCAAGATTTCTTAAATGGCGATCACGTTGTGAAAATCAAACAGCTTTGATCACTGCGATGGATTAAACAACCCAATCCAAAGACTTTGATTTTAAAACTCTCGGGAGTAAACGAGGAACCGATCTCTGACTTAACCACCGTGTTAAAATACAACAGCAGGAATTGTAAAATGGTTAGCTGTATTACGAAGTACACAATATTAATAATCAAGACTTTCTACCAGTCCGACTCTCCCAAGTTCAACATCACGAGCGACGTCCCGTTTATGTTGTCATATTGTTTTCACAGTCCTAAGTTTTAGGAGTATATAATCTACAACAACGTGTATAACCAGAACTGTGATTTCGTACACCGAACGATGAGGTTTTTTGGCAACGGTTTGTAGGTTATTCACCGGGCGACAAAGCGTCAGCGGCACACACTCAGACACACAATCAGATACAGACGTGCGTCTCCAAAGCCACAGCCAAATCCAGCTGCAGCCTAATAAGAGGATTAGAGCGGCCCGAAGCTCAGGTTGGTCAAAGACTGAACAAAAAGCCAAACAGGAGAAGGAGAGCTGTGCAGATTTAACCAAAACAAACGCGCCGGTGTTTTCCAGGTTTCTCGGGCATCGCTGGAGCTGCGTAGAGCGAGAGCAAATATCCAGATGCTCGTACAGCCGGTCCTCGGCAGCATCGTGTGCCTTATTGGGGCTAATCCTGTGAGTGCACCCAGACAGGCTTACAGATGCCCCCGCAGACTCCCGGCAGCGGCGGCGAACACAGAGAGCCTCGCTGAAAGCGTTCGAGTGACCGACGTGTGCAAACAAGCTGGCAGCCGGCGGCCTCAGAAGTATTCATTATGATGATGAGAGAGTGGACAAAAGCCGAGGCATATTGAACGGTGTTGTGTTGCACAATATTAAATCAGTTATTAGTCCAGGACAAATAACTCATTGCATGCTTAAATGATAAAGCTGTTAATTTAGCCACACAGATTTGCAAAACTGTCTACTGCTGCCACCGAGAGCACCAACAAGTCTTAGTTATATTATTTAATGTTACAAACCTTATGGGGAATTATTAACAATGCTAGTTTGTTTGTAATTTTTTTTTTAAAAGCTGCCTTTTGTTTTTAAAAAGCTTCAAGAATAATTACATTTTTTTTTTAGAAATGCTACCATCAGTGACCAGTTCACTTAGTTTTTGCGCATTTGATTTGATTTGGAAAGTCTGAATTTCTGAGTTCAGAAAATTCAACTGGAACGCCGACCTGAAGTCAGATTGCCAACGATGGTCGGATGCGTCCATCAATCGACTTCCGGAGGTAAATGGAACCTAATGAGAGCAGCATCAATATATTACCAAGCCACCGCACTTCCCTTTGAACCGCTTTAATTCACTTTTACAATACCGATTGACCTACTTTAATATAAATGAAGATCTTTCTGGCGGTAGATCTAAAAAGTACCGTGTATTAATGGTGTGGTACCAAAAACAATGTCTAAAAAGGGCCAGATTTTCTTGAGTTTTTCCCATAACTAAAAAAAGAAATGTCCTCTTTGAGAGGTCCTCTGTGATTTCCACCTCAGCTGTCACCTAAATGAGAAAATCTCCCCTCAAGCTCACGCTTCCCGCCTCGACCTTCTCGACCTTCAAACGAGCGTACACAAGGTGCCCTCTCTGAAGGATCCACTCGGTGGCTTTTGTGTTTGAAGTGTGGAGGGCAGCATTCGTGTATTCTACACTCAAGTAAAAAAAAAAAGAAAAGAAAAGAAAAAGAGGGTCGAGCTTCAAGAAGGCCTTGAAATGATGCGTTTAAGTGTCTTATCATAAACACTCCTTCTGGGGCTTCCTCAGAGCCGTTGATATTGAACTCGTCCTTTGACTGGAAATCGAACACGATTTACAGTAAAAAACTGACTTGGCCTATCTCCACTCCTCAGATCAGCTGTGGAGAATGTGAAATCTTTTTTTATTTTTTTTTGCAGGCACAGGATCTATTTAAACCCACTGACAGCAAACAGGAAAGCGCTGTCACCGTAGCAGCCATTTTATCTACTTTAATTTGTTGTTTGCTTCTAAATTACCCTGCTCGCATACCTGATAGAGGAAAGCTGCCCCTCTGGCTGTCCATTCGTTAGAGGCAGGGATTTCTGGAGTTTAGTTTTGATGTTGTCTGGCCTTAGTTTGCTTGTTTACCTCTGAGGACAAAGGCGAGGCTGATAATGTGGCAGCAGAGTCATGGCCGCTGGCCCTCTTTGATGAGGAGAAAGGTCTGTTTGACTAATTACCCTGGTGGTCTGACCACTTGTTTTTCCAATGCCATATTTCTCTGTCTTCTCCCTCACACACAGGTTATTTTCCCTCCTCGGTTCCTGAGCACACGCACTGAGCCATGACGCCCGACGCTTATATTTGCATTTGAATTAGCACCTCGAATCACAGCGTATTGATTACTTCTCTTTCCTTCCAAATTTCACCCTTTTTTGTTCGAGGGCATCTTTCATGGAGTCATCTCTCATCCCTCCCATTTTCGACTTCTCTGTTTTTTTTGCTTCTCAGGTTCCAAACTGCAGCTCACCTTGACCACGGGTCACAGAGGAGGGGACTAATGTGCAAAACATTGGTATGACATGAAATCCATAATCTCCAGAGTGGATCAAAGAGTTCATAAATGCACAACTCAGCAGGGAGTTATTGATGGCCATTGTATTGGTGTGTGGAGGAGGGACAGCAGAGAGAGTATATATAGAAATATATATATATCTGCATGAGAATTTGTGGGCTCATTCATCAAGAGCTGCAGTCCAGGCATGTTATTGTATGTAGTTCAACGGTTATAGAACGAGGAGATGATGGCTCATCACATAAGCTCTCATTTAAAGAACACCAGCTCGACTGTAGTTACGATGATTAACTGATTAATCGATTAGCTGATCGACTATTTTGATGATTGATTGATTGTTTTGAGAATATTTAAATGAAAACATTTTATAATTCTCTGATTCCAGCTTTTGAATTGTGAATATTTGTTGGTTCTTTGGTTTCCTCCATGATAATAAACTGAACATCTTTTGGTTGTGGATAGTTTTTTTGTTTGGACACTTTAACGACCAAATATCCATCCATCTATTATCTATAGCATTATTTATTGTACATGGTTGCAGGTTGCCTTTGTGCGATATGCTGGGCGTTACCAGCACAACCAATCAAAAAAATAATCAACAGATTAATCGACGATGAAACGAATCGTTGGGATACACTGGACCGAAAGTTTTAACGAGAAGCATCATCAGGACTCCCAACATGCAACAGACGACGACCTGTTTTGTTTGTGGACAAGTTTCAATCCAAAAATGTTCAAACTGCGAACAATTAGACGATATTATTATTATCAAAAAGAAACATGGTTTAACCTCTGTAACACCAGTTTGGGAACAAATTGTCAAGCTTTCTTGAATCAATCGTAATTACAGAGTTTTTGAGTTGAGGACAAACATGGGTTACAGATACCTAAACTGTGCCATGCTGTGTGTGCCATTCACCACATACCACCAAAGCAGCTTCAGAGGGTGACATCACATGACATTGAAGCTCCTCTCCACCTTAGACGACTATATTATTATGCCCCAAATTGAAATGACTGGTGCTATCCTCTGGGCCCACGATCCCATTCTGGCGCCGGCCTGGCCATTTTCAGGAAGTTGGGTCCCATCCTGTCTCCTGATGAAGAGCTTTGTGCGGACCACCTGCGCTCAGAGTCTGGACGAGCGGGACTCTGATTGCGAGGTGGATGGAGCACGTCGTGTCTATGGCGAAGGGGAAGCGGCACCTCGCCGAGACTAAGTGCCACTTCGACTGTCCGGGCTTTGCGGCCAGACTGCGGGCACGGCCGCGGCGCGAGAGATTGGCTCGCTGAAGGACACGGCGTAGCAAACAAATCATCGAGACGAAAAACACAGGGTGGTAACTGGAAAAGAGAGGAAATGTTTTTCTAATGATGATAAAATCAAGAGTGGGTTATTTTTTTTCTCTTTTTTTTTAAGTGCTTCGCTTTGAAACGCTGTGATTAAGATTTAATTTCGGACCAAAGCAACGCCGGGACTGCTTGTCTTTGGATGATTATACGCGTGTTTATGTGTGTTGGGACAGATGGTGTCTGTGGGGGTGGTAAGTGATAAAGTGTATATCGGCCCGGTAATGATAGTATTAGCTGAGAGAGCTGCAGGTGGCTCATGATGATGTTTGCCCGCTAAACTGCTGACTTATGTCCCTGGGTTAAAACACACAATAGTTATGCGCTGGTGAGTGGGAGGTGCAGTTGTTTTCTCTCTCTGAACCTCATCCTCGCTCTGCCGCTCTCCTTTCTACACAGAACTCAAAAGAAACGGTCTGTTCATTTGTTTCAGGGACATGCAGCTGCACTGTGTATTGATTTGACGTAAAAAAAAAAGAAAAGAAAAGTGAACTTTTGACTGATCTGACGGTGAGTAAAAAAATGGGAAAAAAAAAGAAGGTAAAATAGCTGACTAATAGAATGAAAAAGCAGCTCTTTGGAAAGCCTACATCCATCTCCACATTGTCTGGGTCACTGATCATGTTTAAGGAGACCTGAACAGGCAGCAACCTACACACTGGTTTGGAAACTCTAGATAGAAGGGGATTTTCTGAAAATGCAACTAATAATATTGGTGTTTATCTTTTTGAAGCGTTATTTAACGAACACCATTTCCAACGTCCCACCAAACAAAGGGCTTGAGTTTATGGACGAGCTAAAGGACTACAGCAAGCTTCAAAATATGGTAACCAACAACAGGACTGAATAGTAAAGCAACTTCTTAAAGTTTAACTTTGGGGAGAGAGCGTTATGGAGTTTATGGATACGGACGAAAACCAAATTATGAGGATTGTTTCCTAATTTTGAAACTGTTTGAACAGCGTTTGACCAATTGGTATTGATGCATCTTTAATTCCCTCATTGTTGGAACGACATTTTAAATCAAACGCTCGACTTCAACGTCATCGCACTTTAACGCCAGCGACAATGGTCGCCGATTGGTCCACCGAACCTTCATGCAGATATGATTTCCAGACTATGATCACTGAAAACTGAAGCTGGTAAACACCAGACACCGGCTTCATTTGTCAATTTAAAAAAAAAAAACTGTCAGCTTTGGTGGAACAAGAAGGAAAGTCAAAGACACAAAACAAAGATTCCTTCAAATCAAACAAAGAGCAAAAGTGTCGTCTTTAAATGCAGAAAAAGAAACCGGATGTACTGCACTCCACTGACTGTATATGAGAAGTCCTAAATTGTGTTTGTTTTGCACGGGCTTAAAAAAAAAAAAAAAAAGAAAGCGAGAAGGGCAAAAGATCACCGCCTCCTGTTACTAAAGTTCGGTCGAGGCTTCGGCCACGTGGAAAGAGTCAAAAGTCAGCGAAGAGGTTGCTGAAGAATCCTCAAAGTTCAAATCAGCTTCTTGCCCTGCAGTCAGCTGTAAGAGGTCTGGGCAGCGGCGTTTCTGTGGTACACGCAAGCTTGTTAGCGTCAAGACGAGATCAAAAGCGTGCTCGCACGGAGCCGTAAGTACAGCGAACACATCGATTAAATCTTTGAAATCTTTACAATACTGTATTTCCCCTCTTCCTACCAGCTCCGAGCTCGGAGGACCGCTTCGCCTTTAAATTCCACGTACGCAGAGGGTCCTCAGAAAGAAAATTGCATCTGAACGCTACATGACTGTTGCTCAAAGAAAGATAATTACTGCCGCTGACCGCAACTAAGTTGACGTGCCCGCTGGCCCTCGCATGCCTGCGCTCGCCGGCGTGTTCACGACTGAATGGAAATGAAGTTGCCCTCGTGCTGTCAAATTGCAGCCGACGGATTCAGGTACATTGTGGGAATTATCTGGTTTGCGTAGGCAATTTACTCGATAGCACACGAGTGGGAGGGAATTAAAGAAATGTCCGACCGATATTACGTGTGGGAGAGAAGAGCGATGGGAGACTGGATTGGCCCACGTGTGAAAACAGATGCCCAAGAAAGGAGATGTTGGAAGATATATTTACATAACCTGGGTGAAAAAAAAAAAAAAAAAAGATACAGCGGTGAGGTAGAAAAAGGGGGAGGGGGGAGGAAGCAGGAAGATTAAGTAATTATCCTTTCAAGCCTAATTTGAGGTGCTGTTTGAAATTAACCTATGCAAATGAAGTGGCTAAATCACACTGAGGACCGCAGTGACTCAGACTCTGCAGGATTGGTTTTCACGTCTTATCACAATACTATCAAATGCCAAGGCTGAACCGTGCTGTACCGGGGGAACAATTTTACACACCGCGTGAAGAGGTAACATTGCATGCCAGTATATTATTTACATTTTTTTATATATATAATTGTACAAATACAATTATATATATATTTTAAAAAAAGAGTTAGTATTCAAATAATAGCTGGAGGCGTGGCTGGCTGTTCCAAACAAAAGGCTGCTTGTTCATGAAAAATGTCCACAGACTCTGATTCCATCAGTGCAACAACAAAGTTCTCATTCAATTATTACTTTTACTTCCAATTTCCTCTACTTTACTGTTTTATGACAAATGCTACTAATGCAGTAAACATTAAATGTCACGATAGAAGTTTAATGCCCCCTAGTGGCCATCGTGGTATTACGCTATTATGGTAATTCCGCAAGAAAGTCAAACTTTTGTTTTTTGAACCATATACGTTTTGACGCATTACTTATTATAGAGGCCATTTGCTGCCGTTGTCATGACAACGACGACTAATACTATACGCGGTCACACAAGCAGTGAGCTCTCACTTGAGGATCTGTAAACATGTTTAGGATTTAGATAAAACCTTTATGAGCAGTAATTTGAAAAGAATAAAAACCTGCAATTCTAGATCAGTAAAATTATTGAGTGGCTTAAAAATGTCTTTAATTTGAGTTGTGACTTAATGACCGGGGTTGGAAAATGTGGGTCTACAGCAGCTTTCCGGCTGACTGACTACTTCTTAGTGGTAAAACATTAAATCACACTCCAGTAATATCGTGCCATGTTCCCAAACAGCAGCGTATCAGACTGTCTTCACCTCCCATCCTGGCACAGGTCCACGACGGCGACCTCCCGTACCGACCCGGAGCAGCGCCGGATCCCCTCTACACCCCCGGAGAAAAAGGCGCATGTGTTTAACTGGCGGAGATTAAATTAAAAGCGGTGATTTCCCTGTCGACTGCTCGCCCTAAGCAGCTGCTTGCTTCTCTTTATGGTGAACATGTCATTATTTATTTCATAAAAGCCTTTTATTTTTTTTATTTTTCCTGATCTCTCACCTCTCCGCACACGGCGACTTGCTGAAACCCTCCCTGCTCACTCAACCTCGCTTTCTTCCAGATTTTCTCTGCTGTGGTTTGTTCCTTCTCTCTGCAAATGCTTTCAAATAGTCAAAATCAGATTACATTTGTTCATCAAGCACAATAAAAAACATACCGGGTATTGTATTGGCGACACGCAGTCTTACTAAGCTCAGGTGCACATCATGCAGGTACAACAAACCTCTTGTTCTGCGCGAGACGAAACAAGCAATAGACAACACAGATCATCTGGCATTTATACACTTGTATCACACTATGTATCCACGCAGCCTATCATACCGCATGGCTGCAGCTTTAGAAAGGGATGAATGGACATTATGAAGAGCTTGCTTGGGATCATCTTGCGATCTAAATGCAAATTTAGGAAGGGTGTGAAAGCACTGAGGAAGTTATTACCTACATGGCTGGCTTTGATGAACAGCTCACGGCGTTTGAGGCAAATACCAAAGTGGAGCATCGCATCCATGTGATTAAGATGATTAATTACTCTTTTAAATGTATTCCTTTTTTTTTTAAACACCTCCTTCAACCTCAAGCAATCATAGGAGGTGTGTTCAGGAGCCGTGATACTCGTGTGAAAGTGTGTTGTGAAATCAAGTGCGGCGATTGGCAAAAGCTCGGCGTGTAATCAGCACAGATGTTGTGAAGCCGGAGCGTGCGAGGAGACGAAGGCGAAGATGTACACGGGCTGTATACGAGGCGCGATGACAGGATTCTTAGGTTTAATCCTGTTGCACACAAACGGAGGGCAGTACAGTAACGTACATTAAACCTTTCCCATCAGACGCCTCAAAAATGTCAGAGGAGTTTTCGGTGTTGACGGTCTGATCCTGGGGGACGAATTCACGGTGCACAACCCTGCGAAGGTCAAAGGACATCAACGTCGTGGCCTGTCCTCATCGCTTCATCGGCTTTCTGAAGTAGCTTTAAAGCGTCCGGTGGCAAAAGTTGATGCGTACTCACTCCTCAAGTCAACGGTGAAACGCGCCCACGTTACTCTGAAGACCGAAACAGCATCAGAACTTCTTTTTTTTAATCACACCTTGTAATGATAAGTTGACATGAAATGAGATTTAGGAGATCCTCATTAAAAAGAAACATTTTCTGCTCTAAAAAAAAAAAAAAAAGTATCACTGAAATCTGTGCTACCCGACATGGGAAAATACATCGTCACGCCTCGCCCTGAATCTCTCCCTACAAATGTCTGAACCGATACTCATTTATGTAAAAGCTACCAATTTGTGTCACAACTTTGCAATGAATCCCAAGGACATTTCCAGAGACAGTCCCAAACATATGATGATGTGACATCACTCGCTGACAAACCCACTTAAAGATAAACTCTTGAAAAACACACTTTCAGAAATAAAAGTCACCTTTAGAGGGAGGGGGGAGGAAAGGGGGAGGTGGTGGTAATACTGAGAGAGTGAAATGAAAGCAATTTTTCTCCTTTTGAAATGTAAATGCACTGCGATTTGCTGAATACCTTTGAAGAAATCATGTTATTAAGAATCAGGTGTCGCTATGCAGCCACCATTGATATGGAGTTCATAATCTTAAATGAAATATTTTTCTTCCTCTTGCAATTTCTTCACCCTTTTCACTTCTTTCTAAGTGGAGAGCAGGCTTTGTGTGAAAAGGTCATATGGCTTTCATGGAGCTCACACTCACCTGCTGACAGGCAAATGTCATCACTTTCCTTTAAACTTTGTAATGATTCTTTTTACGAGCCTTCATGCGCTGAAACATCTCAGCGTGGTGCTTTTTCTCCGCGTTTTTATGCAAACTAAACGGTGCACGCAATGTGGTTAATTGTAATTTAAATCATGATGGAGAAATTGTGCCACTCATTTAGTTACCCGTAGTTACTTTTTCTTACAGAGCAGCTTTTTCAGCTGTAAAACACTTTCGACGTGAACAACAGATTTGTCGTGGACTTTCCAGCTGTATGAATGTTAAGTGGGCCTGCATCGTGTGAATCTATATGTGAGATGACACAGTGACACAATTAGGGCTTTTAAACACGAGTACAACACTGACTCCAGAAAGACTGTATTCATCTCTGTTTTATCTTTTGCTATCTGCTTTTCTAATTATGAACATCATGAATATCCATAATTAGGTCAAATTCTGACTTTCAGAACCAATTAAAGTAGAAATGTACACACGAGTAAAACTGCAAATGTTTAATGTTTATAATCTTCGGTTATAATAGTAGCATGCAAAACAATTTGCAAAGAAATAGCACAAAACAGGTTTGCCAGCTATCTGCCAGTTATTGAGATATTTCGCTAAAAACCCCAAATGTCATCCTCATATCAGAGCTGGTGGCAGAATCTGTGGATCACTGAAGTCACGAGGTTTCATCCTCTGGGGACCAAGAGTTTCTGCTGTAAATTGCTTAGAAATATAACCAATAGTTGTGGAGATACGCAGGTCTAGTGAGACCAACTGACTAACCAACATCACCAGAGCGGTATCGACGGATGACCATTTCAACAACACCCAAAAAGACTTCAAAAAGCAGACTGTGGAAACTTGTATTCAGCAGCAGAGATTTCTCTTTCCAAGTCCAACTGTGTTCACTTTCCCTCCATGGACTCGTATTCGTCATAAAGAAACTACAGCGATTCCATCGAGATGAAGCCAGAACAGATTGGACGACTTATTCTGTCAGCAAAAAAAACAAGGATTCAAAATTCACTTATCTGTGACTCACGGGTGCTCAAGTGTTGTCTTTTCTCTGGTCTGATGAACGAGGTTAGCGCAGCGCTTGTTTGTTCGCCGTCAGTGTCACGGAAACAGAAAGTGAGTTCATGGCATGAAAGGCAGCTGAGGGGGTGCTTTGTGCTTCGTTTTGTCTCGGCATGAAGGCGCCGCTCCGGAACACTCTTTTTGAGGCGCTTCGTATTAGTCGTCGAAATGCGCCTTCGGCGTGAGGTGGATGTGAGCACGTCGAGTTTAAACGCTTCACGTTTGCTCTGTAATTAAAAAAAAAAGAAGAAGAAATGGCAGCGAGCATCACGTCGTGGGGAATCGTCCCTGAGAACGGGACCCCAGGAACAGGTCTTAAAACGTTAAAGGACGACAGGCCCAACATTTGGGAGGCTTCAGGGCCGCCGTGCATTCGTTCGGTTTTAAGGCTCAGTTTCACGTTTCATGACGTGGCTACAAATCTCTACAAACATACGGAAGATTAGATCAACAGAGGACTTGATTTTTTTTATTTCTCCATTTTATATAATCTATTATTCATCTGGAAGTCTAAAAGAGTCTAAGAAATCTATATTAAGACTTAAATTATTAATTATTTACTTTTGCATTTAATAGCATAGTTGAATAATCAAATGTCAGTGAGAGGAAAGTTCAGACAGTTTACATTATTAAAATGAACTGTAGCTACTGTTTGTACTTTTTAACTCTTTATTGAACTCTTGATTTTTCATTAAAAAAAAAGTCCTTTCCCCTATCTCCTGTTCGATTGGACTTCTTCTGGTGCTGTAGCGTATTTATTTGCTGGTAGTCAACGAAAAAGACAACAAAGTCGTTGCCGAGATTGTTTTGAGACCAATTTTGTGAAAAACAAAAGCGAGTTTCAAATTTTGCGGGAAAAAAATTAACGCAGAAATAGGCGTGGCTTAGAGAAGGAAGGTGGATGTACAGCATTTTGAATGTGTTATTCAACAAAGCGCATTGTTCTTTGTTATAGCGCCTCCCTGTGGTCGAAATTATTCATTTGTTTCTGAAGAAAATTTTTCCGGCTCTTACACCAACTCCAGTTCAGACCCCAGCACCTGATCTGCTGTCAGAATAATAATAGTAACATTCATGAACGACCTCTTGAACCTCTAACAAGCATAAACTTGTAGTTTGCTCGTGGGTTAACCACTGAGGCCAAAATCACTAAACAGGAAAGCTCAGAAGTTTCTTTTTTTTCATAAATTCCAAAAAATATTGGAAGTCATGCTGTTTTCATGGTGGTGGGAGCTGAGATCAGTTATTCATCCCTCACAGAGCCGTGAACACCACAGTTTAACTGTAAGCCAGACAGATTTGAATATAAGCAAATAGAAAAGCGCCTTTGGCGTCTGCATTGTAATATTAAAACTGTTAAATGTGAAAACTGAATTTTCAAATATGTAAAGCAGTCCCGTCTGAAAAATATGAGCGAAATGGAAGGATTCGTTTTCTTCAGCTGCTTCGGTTTTAAGATGCCGCCTTACCGACAGGGTGTACTTCTGCTCTAAGTACACATACAGGAATTCATAGATTAAGGCTATTGTACAGCTGAAGGCCTTTCAAACGAAAAAAGAAAGTTCCTCCTGTGTATTTGCCACATTGATTATAACTGATTCAAAGGAAGTGAAAATGTCTGCACCAGAATGAGGTCCAACATCGTCACTTCCAATGGAAATAATTAGTCTTGACACATATTATTAATAAAACAGAATATTCAGCTGTGTAATTTCTGACACCGCCCACATGCATGCCCCGGCCTGCCAATGCTAAACAAGTCCCCTTTAAATCGCCGTTTCAACTCCCAGATGTGGTTTGTGCCTTCCTGAAGGTCATCTTCACACGTGTCGTTACTACAATTTAAGATTTACAGTTTCGAGTCGTTTGAAAACTCGTCTAGACCGAAGCTCGTCGCTCCGACCTCCATTCCAGCTTTTCTTTTTTCTTTTTCCACGCTCCCACATGCAATCTGTTTTTCATGCCGGCCCCGTGTTGTTTCAGCCCATTTTGTTTTTGCTCCTCTTTCCAGGGAAAAGCAGAGTGTGCTGCAGCCTGCTGAGGCCGGGCGGCGGCTCGGATCCAGCGTGCAGCCCGCTCGCTGAGCGCCGCTGCCGCCCGGCATGGAGGTCGGCACTTATCACTACCGGCGGACAATTTGCTTCAGTGACTCAATTATTCCATTTGTCTGCCGCCACTTGCAAAATAATGACGTGAACAAAAGACTGCATGTGAAATTAAGTTATTAAACTTCCCGGCAGCATTTTTTTAAGTACCTCACCAGTCTGGAATCTTGTGAACAGCCATGAAGTTTGTTCCCATGGTTGCACCAGCATGCGGCAACGGAGTAAACGCACATCGGCTCGTAGAAAAAAAAGAAAAAAAATCAAACATGTGGGCTTTATACCTGCGATTGAACATCAAGCTGAAAGGTATAAGGGAGCGTCTGCTCGCCTTTATCACTAATGGGCCCCAAACTGCAGCGCTTAGACTGAATATGAATGTACCACCGGTGAATTATTAATGTTGTGGTGCGCTTCGTATTCTGCCTGGCACTTCCAGAGGTGATCCACCTCCCACGCGGATTGGAAGCTGTCACCCGTAATTGGAGAAATCACGACAGCACAGAGTTAAGTGCTCCACAGTCCCCGGGTGAAGAATCTGACGGCGCACACTGCAGCACCAAGAGGTGGGAACATTTTCCTGTGTGGGTTTTTCCTGCAGGTTTTTCTTCTTCTCAATATTCTTCTTTCTTCTATTTAGGATTTTTAGAGTCCGTTTTTAATGCTGCAGTCTAGAAGATCTTAATTTTGAAGGGATGTCACGTTCAGTAAGCAACGATGAAGAAATGCCGAGATGGTGTTCAAGTCGGATGACAATGTTCACTCCGTGCTCACGGATCAAGATAAGCTGCAATGACTTCCATCCCGACACTTTGACCCGAACCTCAACCCGCGCTTTCCACCAAACATATTCTATAAACCGTGTGAGGCGAACCGCGTCTGATGAAAAACACGGCAGCGTCGCAGAAGGCCTCGTTCATGAGGACTCTGCGGTACATTTTTCTGACAGAGTGACAACTCTGTGCAAAAGCGTGAGGATCTCCGGTCCCATGGAGCGCCCAGAGCACCGTCAAACCGACGGCTCGGAGCACACGCGGACCACCGTGTCCCAAAGATGGAGGCAAAGTTGTTGCCGGAGCAAAGTGGGTTGCGGGGGGGGGGGGGGTTCGTTTGGTGGTCCCGTCACCAACCCAAACAAAGGGATCTGTCACTTTTCATGACGGGAGCAAGATTGCAGCGTTTCATCCTGAACCAACCGCGGCGTCTATGATCCACGGTCAAATCGTGGAAGATTCATCTCGACCGCGGCACTTGGAGGTCCGTCCGTCTGTCAGGAAGCGTCGGGAGGGACGAAGCTTTCTGCTGACAGACGTTTCGGCCCCCGGCGCGGGTCACGTGTGAACTCGGCGAAGAGGTCAAGAGATGAAATCCGTCGCCGGTCTGGTCTCGAAAACAGCGAGAGTGAGGCACTCGTGGCGATAAGTGAAGCTTGATGTGACAAGAGGGTTTGTCTAAATTTGATAAGAATCTGAAAACTGGGGCACGGATTTCACTCCGCCTCACAGGAGTACACACTTTTGTCAAGAGGAATCCTGTGCAGTCTGTTTTTAGCTCCCCAATTGGAACTTAATCACTGTAATCCATTCATTGGATTATGATGCTACTGCTTCCTGATAAACCATCTGTGTGAAAAGGTGCCTCCGTGTTAAATTTAAAGTTTGCCGAATCACAGCTTGTGAATCTGTTTCACTGGTTGCGGTTGCTTCCCCCCCGCCCCCACACACATTTAACTAACCACATTTATTCATAAATCTTATCAATTTCCCTTCAAACCATATACATGGCTTGAGCTCGTCTTAAATCGAGTAGATGCAATCCCTATTAACAGTATACGCATATTTACAGGTATTTACATCGTTGAGAAAAACACATTAATCCTAACGGCAAATGAAGAATTTCATTTCCCCAAAAAGAAAAGGTGCTATATTGGAGCCGATCTAAGAGATAATGCGGTGTTGCTGTCTCTGAAATGCAATCAAATTGACAAGAAAAGGAAATGAGAAAAATAAAAATGAAAAAACAAATAGGCCACCATATGTTCAGCCAGAAAAACAACGTGAATATACATAACCATTAGGACAGTTTAATGACGTTCCACAAGCAAGTTGAGTAGAAAGTGAAAGTGACTCCTTGATGCCCGAATACACTAAAGCTCCAAAGATTTTGTTGCTGCAAAAGAATATAATTGTACTAATCTGCTAGAAGCAGTAAATGTCCATTTCATTTTGAATATGGACAGAATACTGCCAATTTCATATTTTAGCTTTCCAAGCCAGTTGCAGCTAGTAACTTTATATTTTACTGCAAATGTGCTATCAGTCTGTAGCTCTAACTTAGCAGAGGAAACAAGCAAGCCTATTTCTCCAAATCTGTTTTACTCTAAAGATGGAAGTAGTCTTTGCGTCTCAAAACCCAAAGATAATGCAAAGTAGCTAAAAGTGCAATATCGCTGAGAGCCACTGGGGGGCCGACACCGAAAAAAGATGTGTCTCCAAAAGACTGTCACTCAGGTCAAGGTCAACACCTTTCATCGTTAATTAGATATCAGGCCTCAGAGAAGTATATTTGGGGGCGTGTCTGGTTTGATTGACATGGCCTGGTTGCAGTCAGGTTATCCAATAAGATAGGCTCCAAAAAACAAGATGGCGACAGCCCAAATGCTAGACTCAAGGCTTTGAATTGTAGTTCACAAACCAATGAGTTGATGACACGGTGTGTTTCCACTTGGTCTCTCCTGACCCTGATGCCAGCTTTTTTTTTTGCTAATTCTTAGCGTAATTCTACATGTAGTAACTCTGAGCTTTAAATACCTGTTCTTTTGCTTCTCAGACTTTTTTCTAGGTGGAAGAAATTCTGCAACCCCACTGACCTACTAAGTTCAGCAAATGGAAATCTATATGTTGTACAACTAGCAGAGTGTCTCTACAACTCACAAGTACAAAATCAAGCTAAAAGCCTTTTTTTCTCCTTGAATACACAACAAGCTGCATTTACAACTTATAGCCTCAGTAAGACGAGCGTATATGGAGAACGTGAGAGCAGCGTTATACCGGTTTTGTATCAGATTTACCTCTGGCTTTGTTCAGATGATGAGATTCAGAATAATTCATGCAGATGCTGAATTTTTCATAAAAATGTGAGGCGCAGTATGTGAAATGCCTTTTTCTTTTTAAAGATTTTAAAAAGGTTATGAAATACAACGCATCGAAGGTTATGGTGGACGATTGTGGTGTGAAAATCTTGCAACTCCATTTTGGGAATTCTCTTAAATTTCTTTTATTACTGGCTTATTTCGCCAAAATGGGAGAAAGTTCTGAGAACCTGAAATGTTGAAGAAACAAGGTGCGAGCAGTGATCTGCAGCGATGGCAGCGGTTGGTAGGACTCATTCAAAAGTTTGGGCCAGTTTTGGGGATGCGTCTGCCCCAGGTCATACAACATTTCAAATGCTTTATGGTGCGGTATGGAAATCCCTGATGGGATTGCTATGTGCCCGTGATTGCCTATAACCCGTTATGGGCAAAGTAAATCAAGCCTTAAAAATATATAGCCTGGCTTAAACCTTGTCATTGTGTCACATAAATCCATAATGCATGACGATATCTTGATGATATATTTTCTGATTGTTGCATCATGAGTCCAAATAGTTTTATTGTGAAGAATCGTTGCCTTTCACCATTTAAACACTACGAGGGATTGAAAGTACAAGTGTGGTCCTCTCTTTCTTCCTCTCTCCTCTCTCCTTAATAGATTCAAATGAATTCAGTCTCGCCGAGAGCGACTGACAGAGTTAAGTTATTTGTCCTGGGCCTACACCCTTGTTCCGCTCGTCTCCATACAAATTCAATTTCAATGTGAAAAGCAGACTCACTGTTATTGCACATTTGTCAAAACATCAACTTGAGTGTGAATAGTCCGGTGGGCGAGTCTCTGGCATGTAGCTCCGGATGCTCGTTTCCCTGAAGAAAATCAGATCAAGCATTGTGACCGTCTCCCACACAAACCTCGGCTTTAGAGCCGAGTATTAATTCTTTCAAACCGTAGTGACAACGCAGTCCCGGCAACAATAGCCCGAGTCTATATTTACTCCATTCTGGGATGTCGTACAGTAGGTGTGGATCACTTTTTCTTAGCTAAGTGACAATCATACCCCGCATTATTATGTGACTAACATAACGAGATAAAAAAAAAAGGACCTTGTTTGTTTCTTCATTTGTCTTTTCACAGGACAAAAGCAGGAACCATTTTTTTTTTTTTTTACAATAGAAATAACAATAAAAAAAATTTAAAAAAATGACGCGCATGCACAAAATAAAACTGCATTAAAGAAACAACAACAACAAAAAAAACGTCAGCAAACAACGATCAATGGAGTCAGCTCAGTGTGGGAGGACGAAGGGAAGCTAGTTGTAAATAGAACGTTTTGAAGGTGAGACTTGGGGAAGTTTAGAGAAGTGGTGGCACAGAGGGTTTTAGGGCCGAGCGATCCTCCATCGCCTACGGAGACGAGCTTTGCACCCGTGTGGGAGAGACAAAGTGTTTAAGAAGAGGGTGTAGCTCTGCTAGCGGTTGCAGATTTTGTATTTTTTTTCTCCCCCCTTTGGATCAAGTGCAAATAAAGATGCCGGAATCGCCCCAGACAACTGTTTGTCAGCATTTCTGGGCTTTCTGGCAGCGTCAGATGAAGAAAGGCTTGATGGAGAAAGAAGAAGGTGAATACATAAAAGAGGGATGGTGAAGAATGAAACATCAGCAGTGGTTTTGATTCACCTATTGATCTTGGCAGACTGACACTCCCTCTCATCCTTGACGGTCTCTTTTTCCCAACTGAAATCTATTTTTTGCTCATATCAGCAGGAAAAGGTGGGAAAACATGACTTTGGGTTGATGATCAACTCAACCCCGGGTCACGTGATATACTTTGTTGGCATGAAGTTGAATATAGAATTGAAGAAGTTGCCAAGCTTTATTAGTTGTTGTTTTTTCTGCAACAGTAATCTGTCTATTTAAAAGAGGGCGATCTGAACGTGCATGCTACGCGATATCACGGCAAATTGTGTAATACATCCAGCGGTCCACTAGAGGGTCCCGTGTCGTTGTTGTGTTTCGCTTGTTTGACCAGCCCGAGCCACGTTGAAGAAGGAGGGCGTGCGACGACGTACAAACTGTGATAAAGTCTACGTAGGGAGGACGTTGCCGGTACAGGCCAGCTTGTTTGCTTCCAGCTAAGCTAACCAGCTAAACTTTCCGACATGAAGATGGTATCGATGTCCTCGTCGATACTCTCAGAAAGGAAGCCGAGAACGACATCTCTCGAAAAACGCTTGTATGTGCGAATAATTCTTTCGATATTGACGATTCCCCAAATTTTCTATTTCCAACGAAACAGGAAATACATTTTTTTTTTTTTGCAAGTCATAGATTGTAGTGAAACGTACCCAAATACATTCTTAATGAACCATTTTAAATCCCTCCAGCTCCATGTTGAGGTTAAAAGGTCAGCGTTTGATTTAACACTGACACAAAGCACTCAGTTATTCATCGCGCTGTTTAACCAAACGCAACAAACCATGTAGTTCAGCACACACGAGCTCCCGACGCCTCCACACCTCCTCCTGATGACGGCCTTAAAGTCAAAACCTAAACTCCTCTAACTCAACATATCTATGAGACTACTGCTTGAATTGATGTCTTTTTATCTACATTTTGACACGTCAAACCATTTGAAAAATATCACAAGGAATTTCGCTGCCACCAGTGAATGTTTGTGGACACTTATGGAACACTTAAGGGAACCTCTGGTACACTTAAGGGTTCCCAAGATGCCGAGATGCACTTTTTACTTTAAGTCTTACAAACCGGCAAACATGCCTTCAGTCAAAAATAATACCCCGCAGGTTGATCTTTTGATTGCTGCTTGTCCTGCGTGGCTGTCGGCTTATACAGGACATCAATTTGGAAAATGACTGTCCAAAAAAAAATTAAATAAAAAGCAAGGAGGCAATTTGCCCTCTGGTACTATCGACAAATCAAATTTCAAAAAGAGTCTTTTGAAGAAACACTTTTCTTTGATTATCTGCCCCGGTTTAGATACTGAACAGCAGATAAGATATAGTTTCATTCAAACATTTTCTTTTATTTGAAGTTGTATGAGATAAATTCCCACAGCTAGAATATACCTAATGGTTTGGTGGTCACAAGGGTGAAGCTGTCCTACACCGGCTGCTCATGCATGTTAACAACACTGCTGTATGGAATAGCTGAGGCCAAAGCTAATGTTTGAGTATCTTCGTTAATAACAACAGTACAGTATGTACTGCACATCCCGACATACATACGGTCCAAGAAACAAGCGTCTAGCTGTACTGGGTAGATGACCGAACGTCGGGCCAAAAGGGCGTCGCACAAATACTGAGCGTTCGTTACCAACAGGTCCGGAAGAGGTCGTCTTGATCAGCGCTCTGTAAGTACAGAACACCGGATCTCCAAAACCAAACTGGTTCCTCTTATTTCTGCAGCATGAATTTGCACAGAAAACATCAGGAGTTGGGAGATACGAGCGTGTCATCGCCGGTGACACTTTTGGAGTAAAATCAATATTTCCTTCTCGATCTCTTGGGAGCGCAACAAATGACTACGTGACTATTAAGTGTTTTTGCTGCGGAAAAGTTTTGCTTAACGACGGCACCGGTGGAAAAAAAAAGAAGAAAAGATGCACAGTCACCATAATCGATAGTTTACTCTTCCCATCGTGTGGGTGAGCGTGAACACCACATTTCACGCCAGTCTGGTCATGTGTTCTCTGGATGTCAATCAAATAGACAAACTCTCAAGGAGCGTTCGAGTGAAGGAGATTACGAATCCAATACTGAGCCGGAGGACAGGGAGGTCATACAGAGGGGGGGTTTTGCTTTCCATGAAGTTGACAATTGACTTTGACTTCAGTTCTTCGTACACCTCGTTTATGTAACAAATTCCTGTTAGAGCGCAGGTATTCCCATCAGCCTCAATGCTGCTTGGTGTTTAGTGCTAATTTGCAAATATTAATGTGCTAGCATGCTAAGCTAAGTTAGTAAATAATACTGACTGCATATACAATTTGGACGTAGCTTCTTGGTCTGAAAAATGGTTCCGATGCAGAAGTGCCTTAAACTGCAATACCACCGAGTGCCACTAGAGGTCGGCTCCAACAAGGCTCTGGCTCCATTCAACTTCTCTCAAAGTCAATCTTTTTTTTTTTATAATGAGTAAATTTCTGCCAGTCAAGCAAAAAAAAAAATAGAAAAAAAATCCTGTCATTTATTAGAAATTACGCCCTGAAAAGGCGGCATTTTGGGGGCGTGTCTGTTTGATTGGCAGGCCTGTGGTGCAGTCAGGTTTCGGCTATAAATGGGCGGGCCCAGTGTCCTCAAGTTCCCCGTTAGATGCAATCAGGTACACCACTCGCTCCTCCACAGCTCGCCCAAATATGGTCACTTCTGGTTCCAAAGCAACAAGATGGCGACGGCCAAAAACCGAACTCCAGGTCTCATAATGGCCGTTCGCAAACCAATCGGTGACGTCACTATTGGTTGCTGCTTGGTAAATAATCTAATAGGCTGCTTAACATTAGCATGTTAGCATTTATCGATGAGCACACAGAGCCGCAAGCATGGCTGAAGAATTTCTAGTCCTGTTATTATATTTTCTACGTAATTAAAATTCAGACATTTCCCAGTGAAACTGCAAATCAAATCCTCATCAAATCAACTTGACAGAATTATTTACTCCAAAGGAGCTTCAACCTGTCAATATAATCTAAAATCTGATGGAGGGAAATGTAAAACTCAAATCAAAAGCATCCTTGACAGGAATTTAAAGAAAATCAATATATTGTGTTCATGGCATAACCAACCTGTCAATAATATAAATGTAAGACATTGTATTTGTAAATAATATTTCTTTCAGTATGCTTCATTTTTTCACTCCCTTTAATCTTGAGAAAAAAATGCATGAATACATTTTGAGGGATAAATATTCGCTCTCAGAATAAAAACAGGCTTTCCAGTAAAATGAAGACTAACCAGGAACCGCATCACCTTTATCTGCTTTTACTTGTGATTTATTCATCATTTTTCAAACATGGAGCAATAAAATGAAGCTTGAGTAAAGAAAAATGGACGTTTTGTAGCAAACCGAGTTCCCGACGGGTCTCTCCTGAGAACTGTTTTAATTAAAAAGCATGCAAACATCAAACATGTCTTAATACTGTGGGCCTTTAATACTGTAAAGGGGAAAAGGGGCTAGAGTAATTTAATTCCCGGATCAATAAGTCATTGAGGATGCTCTAAAACAGATATTTCCCCCCGGAGGTGTACGTTAAGACTGTGAGCTGTGATTTAGTGTTGGGGTCCTGTTGTTTGTTGCACCCACAGTTCCTCTCCTCCCACCTTTCAGCATCGATTTCACCCCACCACTTTGGACGCCCCTCCTCCACCCAAAACAAAAAAATAAATACGTCCCTGCAATGCTTCAAAGGACCAGGATTTTCTTTCTTTGTTCTCTGTGCATTTTTTTTTTTTGCGAGGGCGAAGAGTTTGTCATGTTCTCCTCGATGTGTGTCCCAGAGCACATTAGTGGTAAACAGCGCAGATAGTCTCAGATAGAGCACGCCGTGTTAATATTCACCAATTTTTAAAACCAAGTCTTTAATCCTTAAAAAAAAGAAGTTTCACACATCACACGGCGCGATACATCCAGGAGAATTTGTTTGAATTTATTTGTGAGTGAAAGCAGAGAGAAGGAGGATGAAAAAAAAATAAAAAAAAAAAAATCAACAATATTTCTTTCAACAGCTGGTGGAGATTAATCTCCCTCCTTGCTAGACTGGGGAAGGCGTAAAGTTCCCGAAATCAAAGTCTAGCAGGTGCAAAAATTGAATCTTAAATGTAAATTGATTTGGAGATCAAACATTCTCCAGCCCCTCCATCATTTTAATCAGGCAAAGTCGAGACACTGCTGAAGTAGAGAGGTGCTTGAAATTCAGAATTCACCAAATGCATCTTCCAACCTTGATTAAGTGTGTGTGTGTGTGTGTGTGTGTGTGTGTGTGTGTGTGTGTGTGTGTGTGTGTGTGTGTGTGTGTGTGTGTGTGTGTGTGTGTGTGTGTGTGTGTGTGTGTGTGTGGAGGAGGGAGGGGAGTGGAGTGCTCAGCTGCTGGTGTCACACTCTTCAGGACAGGTTGGGAGAACATGACAGCTGCAGATTTCTGGTGTGGTGTTTTGTTGCGTTGTAATTGTCTGACCGGCTCACACACCCACCCACACACACACACACACACACACACACACACACACACACACACACACACACACACACACACCGGAGGGAAGGCGGCGCATGAATATAACTGGAAATAACGGGCCTAAAGATCCCTGCTGTCTGGTTGATGTCAGGAAAGTTGTGATTCTGCTGTTAAGATTTCCAGTTATTCAGCATATAGTTTAAGTTACTAGTTTTCCATTCTCCTATCTTAACAACTCCTTTGAACTTGTTGCCCTGCAGGAGGGAGCTACCACTCGTTTCATTCCACTTTCTGTTTCTGTATCTTTTGACTGATTTGACTGCTAGCTTTCGCACTTCTTTCTGGTTATTTTATTTACTGGTGTGGTTTTTTATCTCCACTCAGGGCTGTTTGGCCGCATTTCTTTCTTATGTTATATTTATGCTTCTACATCTTACTGTGAAAGATTGAAGCGCTGAACAGGCTGGCTGTGTATTCCTCATCTAGTTGTTACTTAGATATAATATTACTCTCGTCGCCCCTCCTGGTCCTCACCACGTCTGATAAATCGAGTGCGTTTCATTGCTGGTTTTAAGTGTTTGAAATGTTTATGTGCACTTGTGTGCGAGGAAAACAAAACAGGAGGCTGCACAGAGAAAAACTGTGGAGGTCTAAAACGCTCAAGAGACCCTCCATGTTTGGAAAGTTTGGAATTGTTTTCCCGTGACGGTGGTCTGGATGTTACTCCACCTGCATGGTGTCCTTTTTTCAGAGGACTTTAGTCGAGTAAGTAGATTTATTTTGACTGATTTATTCATTTCAAGAGTTTTTTTTTAAATCACACTTGAATTTTAAAAGGTCCCGTAGAGTATTCACTCAGATTTCTGTTTTTCTTGTTGAGTAATCTGAAAAGTCAGAAAAGAGTCAGCCAGTGAGACGAGAAGGTCACTGATATCAATACGCCTCGAAGGCACAGACACAAAGCAGCCTGTATTTGGTGGAGATCCAGAGAGAAGCTTAAGAAAGATGTAAAACTATATTGACTATAATTATTAAAACCTAAAAAACATCTTCTCGTGTATCAAGACTGCAAATAAAACACTCGAAAAGTGTAAAATAGATCTTATTATCCAGCAGCAAAGCATCCAATTGGTTCCCAATTTGTTCTGCACCATGAAACAACAACCCCAACAATATCAGCTTCAAAACCACACAAACATTATATATGGGATTCAGACTACAAATGTTCAAATGGATGATTTCACAAATTTTGGTATTCGGTCGCTTCGAAGAAATCACACACAAAAAAAAAAAAAAAACAGGTCCAAATCAGACAGCGACGCTGATGAGCAGCTCTGCAGCAACATTTGTGATGCAGAACTCGGTCCTGATGCAAAGATGCAGGCTGATACAATTTATCTGATATCCAGGATCAAAACTGTAACATTTGGGCTGTGATATATACAGGAACGGACTTCACACGGTGCTTCCTGAAAGGCTGCAGAGCTCCTTTGGTCTTCTGAGAATGTCTCATCTTCTGCTGAAAATCTCCTCTGCCCCTCTCATGTTCTCTCACCCCCTGTGCATTCTTGCTTCTTTTACTTCTCTCTTTTTTCCCCCTGCTCCCTTTCCTCAACCCCGGCGCTCGGCTGCTCTGTTCCGGCTTAGCTCATTACGAGGGCCTGAATGGAAGAATGGGGAAGGAGAGTTGAAGGTGTGAACACACTGGAGCACAATCCGCCCAGCTAATTACCCTGCACGGCTCGCGTCACTACTTTTTTTTTTCCCCTACTCCCTTACCTCGAGAACAGATTAAACACTTGGGAATGACCTGCCCTAGATTTTATACTACATTGAACTCTTAACAAATTAGAGGAGGGTCATCCACGGACAGCTAATTGCAAGAAGCATATGGTGTATTAACTCATAATCAAGATTAAATCACACATTTCCAAATCAGATCTGCATTTGGCCTCGGTGAGCTCCTTTCAGCCGCTCGCATCGCTCTCATCTTAAATGCAAATAGTCTGTTTTTAGTATAAATCGCTATTTAAATCGAAGTGAACGAGCTTGTATAAATATTACAACTGAGGAAACTGCAATTTAACTTTTAAGACCAATAACCAGCTCGTCAGAGGCTAATGACAATGAGATTGTAATTTGATAAGAAGGAAGAAAATCCGTCTAATAAACTGTCATCCGACACCGCTGTCATCTTCCATTTGACAAAACAAGAAGGAATGAATTAATCATATGTTTTAAATCTCTCATGATTCTCTCTGCTTTGGCTAATCGTCTCACAAAGATGATTTTTAAAGAGACTGTTGACAAAATGAATAGATGAGCAATTATGGGTTTCATGGGAATGGCAGATGGAGGCAGAATCAAAGTGAGTGCAAACTGTAAGAGCTCAGCAGAATTTATGAGGAGGGTGTGGGGGGGTGAAAAAACAATGCAAATACCGCAGAACAATAGAGAGTTTCTCTTTCAAGTCTTCGGCTGTGCAGAAAACACAATTGATTTAATGTGTGAACTGTGGACTGAAATCCTTTACACAAAGAGGGCGAGAAGAAAAAACGTCTGTTTTCATAGGAGCAGCAAAGATGCAGCAAAAAAAAAAAAAAAAAAAAGTTATTTTATTTAACTAGTAAAGTGATGAGGTTGCAAGAAGTGAAAATAATTAATTTTACGTGGATAAAATCCTTTTGGGCCTCGGTGTGAGGCAGAGGTTTCGATGCAGAAACAAAGTTCACAGCCAGCAGATAACATCGATTTCCACCCCTGCATGAGGCGTATTGGTGCAGCTATCAATAGCAAAAAAGAAAAAAAAAAAAAAAAGGCAAAGGCCTCCTTCACTTCACTGAGCACCGCGTGACCTCTCTGAAACATCCACACGTATCAGTCGCACAGTTTTGAGCCTGACCTCTTTTTTGTAAAACACAATGCTGACACTCAAAAGGCGCCGCCATTCACGCTGGCCTTTAAGTGGCCTTTCGCTCCTTTTCTTATTCCCTTTGGAGAACAGTCACAAATAAGCTCCCGGCGTCTTTTTCGAGGAGTCGCCTCGGCCGCACGAATCGGACGGGACGACGGGAAAGAGGTCGGCGCTCCAAGAAGCGAAAGCGGGAGAAAGACGAGGAGGATGAAGATCCCCTGCCAATAAACCTGACATTTCTCCTCTCCGCGCTCCTGTATCTCACCAATAACAATTAGCCCAGTAATTGTTTGGCTAATTATGATTAAATATCTGGTGCCGTGCCAGCAGAGCAATCTCCGCCTCGGCGTGTGCATCCTCACCTCTAATGGTGCAAATGTCAAGAGGAGTCACGGCGTTTGGTTTTGAGGCAACAACAACAACAACAACAAAAAAAACACAAAGTGAATGCACAGAACTTCAGAGCGTTTCTTCATCCGCGTAAACACGGGCTGACGTTCACAAGAGGCTCCTGACCTCCGACCTCCGACCTCCGCTCTCCGCCTGCAGGTTGCTGCCGCTTCATCACAGTTTTCCTGAACCGATAGCTGCAGCGGATGCGGAGACGGGAGACGAAGGGCACTCTGAGCAGCACGCATGCAGATTGCATCAACGGTTGAAGAGAAAGCCTCCCGGCACGACGCCGCGTCAGGTCCTCTCTCCAAAAGCCTCGTTCGCCGCCGACATCTCGTTTGGTAAACCCGCACGAGCTCGATGAAGATCTGAATATTCATAGCTGTCTGATTACTTGATTAATCATCAGAATAATCAGCGCTTGCAGATTAGAACATTCTGAAAATAATTGACAGGTCAAGCACTGAATAAATAGTTGAAAAGATCATTCGTAGCTGATATTAATAACAGTCACGTATCTCGCAAATTCTGGTTTTCGGTTTCTCATTTGTGGAGATTTGGCCTCCAGTTTGGTCGAAGTATGAATCTTCTTCTATGGTTAAATAGGCGTAAACAACATTTACATAAGTGGCCTGAACTCTGCGCCCACGAGGTTAAAATCACTCACTTTAGACGAGTACTTCAAACTAAGCCTCGGTACGTCGGTGAGATTTCACCAGTTTTATGTGACATCAGTCTCTTTTTTTTCATCTTTAAACGGATTTATAAGGTTGGTGTTGAAAAACGGTTAGCTTAGCTTAGCATGAAGAATGAGAATGGGGCCGAATCACCAACCAGCAGACCAGCGCTTCAAAAAGTTCACGAGCTGATATCAAATATCTCCACAAAAAAAGAAAGAAGCTGGAACTGTTCTTCGAACACTGAACGACTCAAACCGGCGATGTAAAACAGCTGATCGTTGCTTTTCTGTAGTCGTACTTGTACGGGACTGATTTTAAAACCAACCTTCGATAAACAGACAATAAAACCCCAAATAAACTGATTCACATTCATCTCATCGCCTCTCGCTGCCTCCGCCGGTGATTCAGAGGGGACAGGTGAGCTGTTGCTGCTTCGCCGGGTCCGAACCCGCGGCCCCAGCTGTGACCATATTGCTGCTGTTCCAGTCTGAGTGTGTCCCCCCCTCCCCCCGTCTCCTCCCCTCTCCTCCTCCCCTCCTCCCCTCCTCCTCTCCTCCTCCCCTCCTCCTCCGTGCCTCCCTTTCGCTCCGGGCCGCTCTTCACTCCGCTCCTGTGGCGGAACCGTCAGGTCCTTGTTGCTAGGCAACCGCTGTCTTAAGATTTTCCCAGTAGAGTTTTGAAGGTAATAAAACAATGCCCCAAGACAAACAGCGGCTGCAACCGGAAAAAGGCCGTAGGGAGAGAGATTGGGAGGAAGAGAGCGAGAGCGATAGTACAGAGTTAAAAAAAGAAAAAAAGAAAATGAAAAACTAACTTTTGGCTTTAAATTGAAAATAAATATGACTAATACCGCCAAACTGTGCCCAGATGTGGTGAAAATAAGCAGAAGGAAGGTGAAAAGATGCAGAAAATATATGAAATTCTTTCTATATTTACACATCGTGATTGAAATCTTACTGCGCGATGACTGAGCATCCAAGCTGAGAAACAGCTGTCTTTTCGAAGGTGACTGAGTCCCAAGGTTATGGAAACATATGGTAATACATTACTTCACTCTCCATCTATTGATACACAGCCGTACTCGCCTCGATTACAGTGATAGGATGCCTGCATGGGAGTTTTGATTGACATCTGTCAATCTGATTTTCCGCGTGCTCCCTGATGACCTTGCGGAGGCTGTTTGTCCTTTTATTCACCTAATGGCTTTGGCTCAGTTTCCACCACTTTGTGCTGAGGAAATAAATGCGAGCAGAAGCTTGTGTACGCACACACACAAACCAACCAATTTGTCAGGCAGATTTGATTGGAAGGAGATGTTTTTTGTTTTTTTTCTCCCTCTCTCTCTCTCTCTCTCTCTCAGCAAGACACCCTGTGAAATTAATGCAACACAAACAAAACATTTGGAGACAGCGCACAGATCCTCTGGCACACTGAATTATGGCGAGGCATCAGGGAGATGAAAACTTTTGTTTCATTTCATTTGCTGTTTTCCTTTCTCCCCATCCGAGCCCTTGGAACATCAAAGGTAAGCTCTTACTAATACAAGCAATAAACTACTCCCACAAGGTTTGGTTTGAATTGAGCCGTTTCTCCCTATAGCGCGCTTTTTATGAGTGACACAAGACAGCTGCAAACAACCCGCTCTCCCCTTTCCCAGTTTTAACAGCCGAACAGTAAAAGGTGTCACAGATTTCGAGCCCCTTGGGAAAAAAAAAAAAAAAAAAAAAATCAGGCTGAAACTGAAAAATGGCATAAGAGATTTTTAAGTCCCTCTCTTGACACCAAACGACAGGGAAACACGACTCCAAAGTAATCATCAAACATGGCAGAGCCTTACATTCGTTATTTAATTGTATGATTTCAATCTGCGCGGTTGCGGTTAGACTGTCGTCAGCGTTGCCGGGTGGAATTGAAGCCGAGGCAGACGCGAGGACGTCCCCCCCCCCATCTAATCGAAATGCAAATATCTGTCTCCATGTTGGGGTATTAGTGCATGTTGGAGGGTGAATCTCAAGGCTCCAAATTGAAAGATGATGAATGTGCAGGTTATTATTTATTTTTTTTCTGCTTGCAACGTGAGGCAGCGATGAAATTAAAAAGTCATAATGAATAAATAAATAAATAAATAAATACATATGTGGTAAAAAGGGGCGTGTTGATGATAGAGGTGCAGAACATAAGGGACAAAGGGTGCCTGCGTCAGCATGCACCCAATAACCACGGTGGCACTTTGCAGATACCAGGTAAAGACTTGATTACATGCTACATTGACAAACGGAGTACTTGCCACTTGGCATCCGGCTGTCAATCAAAGGACGCACTCGAGGAACATGACAGCCATGTCCTTTGACCGTCAAGTGTATCTGCCTATGTGGCGCAGTGTATAATCAGTGCATGAATTTTAGACGCACAGACGGGGGGGGAGGGGATTGTATACTCTGAAAAAAGGCAGATTTATTAAGCAAAGATGGGCATGAATCATAACGAATGTGTCACCAGGCTTTTATCAGACTTTGGTACCGAAACACAGACAGTGTAACATTTGTGGAAATTAACTTTTCAGTTTTGCTCAGACACAAAATATCTATCTGCCAAAAAGTGAGGAAGAGTCTGCAGACACATGGACGCTGCACAGTGATGAATACTAATGCCAGTTTATTAACGTTGCTCGTAATGACGGTGCTAATGTGGGAGATGCTAGAAAGTTAAAATATTTACCATGTTGGTAATTAGCACGTAACACAAAGACCCCGAGGAGGCTGATGGGAAAGTTATTCATTTTGCAGTCATTTGGTCATAAACCTGAGGATCGGACAAACTGGATGAAAAGTTTGACCTGATCATTATTCTTAATTTCCGTCTATCTATCCAGTAGCTCGACAATGGAAACGTTTGACCTGCTGGTGGCACAAGAGAAAAACGCCATAAGAATAACACAGTCAGAGGGATTTATCCTCTGGGGACCATGAATATCTGCACCAAATGTCACGACAATTCATGCGTTTTTTTGTTGAGACATTTCACGGATGATTTCAAACGTCCGCCTCATGGAAACGCTGGAGGAGACATCAAGGGATTCCTCAAGGAAACATGAACATCTGAACAAATCCACACGGCAATCCATTAAACAAGTCGGACCAAAGACACGGATCGACCAACTCCCTGACATATTGATTGACACTGACATCCCTAAAGCCAATCAGCTAGCATCGCTACAAATACCATCAAGTCTTCCTACATATGCAGATACCTTTTACTCATTCAAAGTCCTCAGAACAATCCAGTGAAGCTTTTCAGCTCATAAATCATAAAAAAAGGCCTTTAACCAGGTAGAATTAGCCTCCAAATACATTTCCAAACATTCTTTGACAGGGTGGTTTTATTCCTCCCATTGTTTCCTTGTCTTTAGTATTGATCATTTCGGCGATCACAGATTTGAATAATTCACAAGATTGAAATTCTCCCTCTCGAGCTCGATCACTCCAAACTGCTTCTGATGGCCTGCTGACAAAGATTCTACTTTTCCTGCTGGGTCAGATCCGAAGCCCACAAGGTGGTGCTGGTCCATTACTGTCCGTCTTGTTCCCCTCCTTTGGAATGAACTGCAGTACATCCTGTCTGCATCGGGTTGAATACATGCAGCTCAGCATAAAAAAAAAAAAAAAATAAAAAAAAAATCGACACGTACATGCGCGCATCTTGTGTAAAATTAACAAGGGTGGAAAATGAAACGGCAGAATAAGACATTGTGTGGCAGGATTTCAATGGAAACAAATGATTCAGGGTTTCTCTGCCTGCTTCTCTTTTTGTGTGTGTTTTTTTTCCTTCTCCCTTCCCGTCTCCCCGTCGCCACGTCTGCCGGTGCTATCTGAGCGCAGGGCGTCTGATTTCAGGGAGCGACACAGTTCGGTTAATGGAGAAAAACCCCAGAGCAAATTGCCGGCACAGCTCCCCGGTTGTAGCCGCTGACTGACGAGATACGTCCTCGTGCGAGATTACATGTAATGCATGAGCGGCTCGTGGGAAGAAGCTGTTTGCTCGTTGATACTTCGGATAGATAGTTGGATGGATGGCGTTTCTTATGTATGATTATGTACTTGTTTTTATGCCGTGACACTTGTGTTTGTGCAGCAAACAGCTTTATGAATGTTCTCCCAGGAGATACGACTTGCTGAAAGTTGAACAGCCGGCATTTTAAATCTCTCACTATAAAAAGGAGCCTCGCACCTACTGATGGCAATTCTAAAACATCCTCTCTTTATTCATTCCTCGCGTCATCCTTTGTCTTTTTTCGTTATCTTATGAATTGTAGTGGCTGCTCTAATGGAGAGATCTCGGAGTCTTCTGGAGCACCAATTAAAGAAGCCGCCATGCTCATCCCTGAGCCAGCCTGAAAGCTGAAAGAAGGAGACTCTTCAGATCCTGAAGATCTTTATATTCTCGCCTCCCTTTCTATGTCTTATTCTTTCAAACCATTTGCTACGGGGCCTCTCTTGACCTTCAGTAATTTATCCACACTTAACATTTAAACAGTCGACGCAGCAGGGAGTGCCGTCACCGAAATCCAACTCTCACAACGCATATCTACTTAATTTAGAGGCCACGTTGTGGAGTAGAGGCTCAAGTACCATTGATCATTCCCTGTTAATCAGCACAGTGAATGCATCTGTACTGTAATAGAAATCAGAAGTACTCCAAAAATAAACTCCAACTACATGTCTGTATGACTCTGTGGGCTCCACTTGAGGTGATGTCGTGGCAGCATTTGAATGACAAAATGCCGGATCAAAGACTTGCGAAAGAGGAGGGGATTCCTGGCATATTTACAGGTCAGATGGCGCTGCCTCTTCCGACTCCTATGCTGTCGCTGAGCTGCTACAGGAGGGTCATTAGAGGCAGGAACATATGCCATTCAGCATGCATGGTCTGCTGTCCAATTAGTGGCCTGGAAGCACTCGTCTGAAGCCAAGCACAGGAGAGTGGCGAAACACACGCAGAGACGAGTTTGGACTAATCCGCCTCACATTGTGTACCTGGATGTTCGCAGCATCCGCACGCTCCCAACTTTCAAGAGTTGCATCATAGTTTGGATGTCAGAGTGAGGAGAAACAGCTATTTCTTTACCCTCTACAGGAGTGCACACATAGAGGAACACACAACCGCTCGCTGTGTGTTTCATAAATCTTTTAAACTCCTGTCAAGTCACACCAATATTCCCCTTTAAAAAGAAACTGTGTCGCCTCTCTGAGACGCATAAAATCTTAGAAGAAAATATCTTTTCCAAGCTATTTATTTACTTCTCTTTCCCCGTCGCCCACACAATCCTGGCAGTTGTCATCTGCTTCATAGCTGCTGATATCCTGGATTCTAGGATGTCTGACTTTTTTATTTGCTGTCAGAGGAGAAGGCAAGGACAAAGCTTAGAAAGTCACACAGCAATATCCAGCCAATCCTTTGGTTCTCTATATATCATACACAAACAAACCTTTGTGCTCTGCAGCAACAACAGATAAATAGCAGCCCGGACCAACTGATGTTTCACTGTTCTATAACTGGAGGCAACAGGTCGACAAAGCACGACCTTGCACATAAAGGCTTCCTATATCAAAGTATATATTACCTATTTATGTATTAAGAGAGGAGGAATGACAACAGATGCTGTAATACACCCGTCGGTCCACTAGAGACCGTGTCATTGTCACGCTTTGCCGCGCCTGAGCGTCAAAAGTACACGCATGTAGGACGTGTGACGAAGAGGAATGAAGGTCAAAGAAGGACTTGGATTTCTTTCATAAAGTTATTTACGTAAAATCTAATTTTTTAAACCAAACCATCATCTTGTTTATAACCCCTAGCCGAGTCGTTTCTTTTTTTAATGGCCAAACCATCAGGCACTCGACTTTTCATCGACACGGTAGCATAGTGGACTGACGAGTGTGTTACACAATCTAGATTGGTTGTAACAAACTATGAGGCGGTGATGAGGGATGAGATCTTTTCTCTGTTCCTATGACACAGTCGACACCTCCGAAGGTGCATCGAAGGGTGTGAGGGGGGAAAACAATCTGAAAAATGTCATGAGCACAGTTCAGCTCAGATCCCTGCTCTGGTCTCGATGTTCCTCAAAGTGGAGTGGCAATTTCAGAGGAATCGAAGGGACGTTTTTCTTCCCTCCATCTGTTCCAACTGGTTATGAGAGCCTTTTGAAGTAGACGAACCTGCTTTAATGTAACACAGACCGCAGCAGCGTCGACTGATATCCGCCTCAAATGACAAGAAATTAGTCACACGTCTTTATAAATATCAACATCTGCCAGATTTGATACATAAACTAAATAAATGGCTCCTTGAAAAATGCAGAAAAATAGATGAAATATATTTCCACTAAAGATGCTTTTATCTCAGTATAAAAGGAAATAATGCGATCTTCAAAAAGGTTCTCGAGTATAGTAGTAATTACCAAAGCGGATGTGTGAGTAAGTGTAAAATTTCTTCAGTTAGAGGTACATGTTCTTTTGCAACCTTTTACACTCCACCTTTATCTTGATTAAAATATTCAGCACTGCGGTTTTTGCTTCAGGAGTCTCCAACTTTAGCAGTAAAATAAAGTGGGAACAAAAAAACAATATAAACCACAAAACAACGAGGTTCTGTCTGGAAGCACTTCAGTTTAGTTTGGACACTGATGACCTCAGAGGAGCCAAGGACTAGCGCCCCCAACACCCTGAGAAAGATGGATTCTGCTGGCCGGGAATGGGACCGGATTATCTCTCTGGCGCAGGAGCCCGAAGAAAGGGAGCAACCAAACATCTCAGCGTGGTGAAAAATGAGGGAGCAAGATACTATTTCTCCTTTAATTCACAAGGGGTGGCCTGGCTCTGCCTGTGATAAGACACAAGTGATCAACATCCTTTGAGTTGGCGGCTCCCCTCCCCTCCTCCCTCGCCGATATGTAGGACGTATTTTGCTTTTGCCAACAGGTACAGCGTAGGTAAAAAAGAAAAGGGGGAATAGGAGGGGAGACAGAGAGGAATCATCTGGAAGCTGGAGGCCCAGAGCTCCCCTATACTGCAGAGCCCAGACCTGGATTTATGATCATGGGCAGAGGAGAGTGCTGCACTGGGCCTGGGGGGACTGTTGGGATACTTTTAGGTCCTTTTTTCTCATTTCTTGTCTTGTTTCCACATTCCTTGTATTGTACATTACATTTCCTCCGAGGACACAGCGCCCCTCCAAACATAACGATGTCTCCAGCCCTTAACTTCCTCCTCTGTCCTCCTGATGCCCACAAATAAATGAATAAATAAATCCCCACGCCTGATCAAATATACTTCGTATTTGAGGTGTTTTTACACTCGGCCAACTTCAGTCATTCAAGTGTTACTTGAGCACAGTCAGCAGTTTTTGAACAATTGTGATTATTCCAGCAAAAAAAACAATGAAAAGAATCTGACTTGCTTCATTTAAAGTATTGTTAACACCAAACACTTCCAGTTCAGTGGCTCATTTTGCACAGCAAGAAGTAATCGAAGCACTCAAGTAACATTTGACAAAACAATGTCCCTCAATGAAAGTATTTTAATAGATTCCCTGCAGAACACAAACAGCACTATGGCAGCTGAATAATGGCACACAACGATTCTCCTGAACCATAAATTCCAAGAAATTAGACTTCTAAATTCAGCCCCCAAAAAAGTTTGATCAAATTAAGCATGAGCTTGTTTGTTTTATGACACTGATTAGAGAGTCGTGTTCTGAGGAGCGTAAACGAAGTGATTCCATCAAAGATAGACCAAAACAAAACAAAAATCCACTTTACAGAAATATTAATTGGAAAAACTGAGATTGTTTACTTGTTTTTTTTTTTTTTTTTTTTTTTTTTTTTTTTTTTTTTTTTTTTTTTTTTTTTTTTTTTTTTTTTTTTTTTTTTTTTTTTTTTTTTTTTTTTTTTTTTTTTTTTTTTTTTTTTTTTTTTTTTTTTTTTTTTTTTTTTTTTTTTTTTTTTTTTTTTTTTTTTTTTTTTTTTTTTTTTTTTTTTTTTTTTTTTTTTTTTTTTTTTTTTTTTTTTTTTTTTTTTTTTTTTTTTTTTTTTTTTTTTTTTTTTTTTTTTTTTTTTTTGTCATCTTCTCTTTGGCTGTTTTTCTTAAAGCCTCGGTTTGGTTCGGAGGCATCACAGGTGCAAACATCCTCGGCGAGATGTGGAGCGGGAAGAAAAAGACCAAAACACAAAAGCTATTTTCAAACGCCGACATGAAAGTACGAAGCAAAGCGAAATGATGAAGAAAGAAAATGTAGCTTTCGTATCTGAATCTTCCATCTCGCAGGTGATACAAGTTGTAATGGAAGTCCCACTTCCTGTCGTACACTCTCCCTGGAGCCGGCTCCGAACTCGGCTTTATCTCACCTTGGTCAGGACAAATGTGAGTGATTGCTGTCTGGGCTTTTGCAAGAGTTTGACACCGAGACTCAGCTGCGCAGCATCCATCGGCGCTGTGCTTTGCCACAACTTCCACCCTCCTTCCCTCCCACCCCCAACCCGCCTCCCACCTGCCCCCAGACCTACTGCAGGCTCACGGTTGTCACAACCAATGAGAGTATTGGTCTCTCAAACCACCCACACCATGATTAAATCTCCACATCTGAAATGCCAGAGTTTGGGCTGGCATCTACTCAATATGGGCTGGTAATTACATTCTTCTAATTTATTCATCTCAAAATGATAATTGTTCACCTTGACATAATTCAACTATGCGTGATCCATTGCCGCATATTGGTCTAATTGCTTTTATACCAAGCGAGAAGGGGAAAAAGAAAAGAAAAAGAAAGCTCGCTTCCAAACAACACAGACAACAACAAGGAGTTCGAACTCTTCAAACAACTTGACCACAATGGACCAATTTAAATAAGTCCTTCAAAAGTGGTAATGAAGTGTTTTCTCCTGGACAGTTTTCTATATTTATACACATACTGCGACCATAAACTGCACTGCAAACACAGGAAGTACCTTATTGTTGAGGCACACCGAGTTCGGTGCAGAAAAAGGTGCATAGATCGTAAAGAAGTTCAGAAACAAGCAATCCGACATTTACACCCACTTCGCGCCGTGATTGGTCAACAGTGTGGAGATGAGAAAAGAGTCGGGGTTTGAACTTCACCTATTGATGTGGCCATTTGTACAAACCTGTTCTTTTCTAGTATAACCCGGCTCTTGGTGCCGTTTCACCCGTAGCCTGCCGAACCACGATACGTAGTTTTAAAGCCAAAACACAACTTCCCAACACACCGAGTCGGCAGATTCCTGCGAATGCACGATAAAAAAAATTATTATATTTGCTTTACTTTTACGAAACTTTGATCCAGTAAAAGGAAAAAAATATCTGCTGAGCAGCTACAGCTACATATTATCATATTATAAGGTTAAACTGTGTTAACTCTTTTACTGGCAAATCCAGATGAAGACACTTAGTGCTGGTGTGTGTGTGTGTGTGTGTGTGTGTGTGTGTGTGTGTGTGTGTGTGTGTGTGTGTGTGTGTGTGTGTGTGTGTGTGTGTGTGTGTGTATTCCTTTATATAATTGATCAAATACCTTTCTGTGTAGATCCCAGTTGGACATCTTCCAGCCGGTCGGGATCGTGTCTCCCTGCAAGGACACAGAAAAAAGAAATAACTAAATTGAAAGTAACTTTTTTTGTTTTGTTTTCAGTCCAAAACATAATCTTCATCATCCTCAATCATCAGCCACCATGCAAAAGCCTTATCGAAGAAATAATTACGTTTTGACATTTAAAACGCCATCAAAGCCTTTTTCTTCACACAATGTCATCCTTTCTGAAATGTGTCGACACATCTCATCTGATTGTTTAGTAACAGAGCTCAGTGTTGGCTTGATGGGATCCTCATTCGCTGGAATTAAGGTGGATCTGCTATGGTGCATTTCCTAATGACATCCCATCTCCAATAACTGTGCTGACATTTTGGTGGCCTTATTTGTTTGGTACTCTTTGCCTTCTCGTTGAAGGTCACTCCTCAATTACTATAAAGCATGCAAATTTCTTTGTCCACAATCCAACTTTAACGCTTGATGAGTCGGGACGAAGAGGACGAAGAGGTCAAACAGCCCAACCGGAGAGAAAATGACTTATCGTGGTTGTTGTTTTTTTAATACACTTCTGGATCGAGCAGTAATTATCAACGAGTTTCTTACAGTTCCTTTTCCCCAACAGGAATAATAACCATCTTATCCCAAAGGGAAGTCAAAGGTCAGCTACCAAACAACTCTCCGCGTGGCGGCAGCGACTTCTTGAACGCCGACGTTAAGGCACTAATACCGGGACGTCCTTTTCATTCGGGGCTTTCATCGCATCGGGTGCTCCTGTGATTTATAATAACCGCAGGGCTCGTCCACGTTCCTTCCTCCGCCGTGTCGAGGATCACGAAGGCTGCCGTGGAAAAATTATTCGTGAGTTCTGGCTTCGATATTCGGGAGGCTCATCTACAGTAACTACTCGCCGTTTGGAGAAAGCTCAAATTGGAGAGAGTCAGTAGATTTGGACAGACTGCATTCATGCTGCGTGAATGTGCTGCAAAGAAACACAGACGAGAGGCGAAGATTAACGACGTCGCCCGGTGGGCCAAGTCTGAGAAGATCCTTCTACAATTTGGCAAAAGGCCACGTTCAGAGTATCCTGAGAATGATGTCCATCTGGGACAACTCCGCACCTCATTATATACGTCCAAAACGTAACATTTGTGCCAACGAGGGAAGCAGTGTGGTGTTTTAAGGAGCGAGGAGGAGGAGAAGGAGGTGTGGGCGGTGGACGGTCGTGAGTCAGACTCTCATGCAGGTTTTTACCCACAAAAATGATCTTTCCCCTACAAACTTCGAAGGGTGCCTGAGAGCCAGATCTGGTGTGAAGGTAAGTTTCTTTTTTTCGGACTACCCGGTCTAAGATCAACATGTGTCGTAGCTGCGTTAGTCCACAAACATATTCCTTTCACAATAAAAGCTCACAAATTGTGAGATGCCTGTTTTTCCAGCATCCACGTCCCCTGACAACATGCCTTAAATGTAGGAAACAGAACCACATTGTTAGGTCCGGGGAAAGATTTGTAACTAACTCCTCAATAAGTCAAATAAAACACAGCTCTCATTAAAGTCCATTACTTCCTTTTTTCGACGACCCAAATTCAAACGTCGGCATCTCCCGATCCAGACGGCGTCATTGCAAACACAATATTTTCCACACTGAACACCATCCCAGCTATTAGACATTTTGCCGAGAGGTTGGGCTCTACATCCTTAAATGTCTGCAACAACACCCAGTAATTCCCAGAAACGCAGTACGAGCCTCATACTGCGTGATCTATGTACAATCAACTGCTCGCAGTGGCAGCGCATCCCAAACAGCTCATTTAACATATTAATTTGTTCCCATCACTCGCTTTCGCAAATGAAACACGGCGCATGAAACAGCCTTCGGGAGCAGACGAGCTCGTCTACTACGAGCTAAACAACCGTCTGGGCGAGCGCTGACCCTTCTGGATGTAAAGAGCCTGTCATTGTTTCACATATTCTCCACATCCATCCTTTCAGTAATATGCCTCCTCCTCGCCAGCGTATATTTGAATATTTCATTCAAGACAGATGGAATCCTAATCTTAGCTCCAAGCTGTGGCGTTTTGTCACAGATCCATTTTCCAATCAAGCAGTCTCCATCTCCTCCTCCATTTTTCCTCCCTCGCCGCTCGGCTTCGTCCCCCTCTGGCTCCGCCAACCATCACTCACTCATTCAACTTTCTTTTCGTCCTCTTTCTTTTTCCCTCTTGACACACTTTGCTGAGGTGCATCACTTTGAGATGCCTGAATATTTAACTCCCCCCCTCCCCCTCCTCCCCATCATATATAACGTTGAGCCTAATGAGCATTAACTAATTTAATATCTTGACATGAAATTAACATAATGGAGTGTGTGGAGAAGGACGAGTGATGACTCATGTTGTTGAGAAAAGGATTGCTTTTTTTTTTTTTTTTTTTTTTTTTTTTAAAGCTTGCAGCTATACATCATAGTACAGCTGCGGTATTACTACACTTTATAACTCCTATTTGAATACATACAAGACAAAAGAAAGAAAAAAAAAGAAGTGGAAATTACACTGCATGTGGTAATTAGTCATTATAGCAACGCTGCAAAGCCGAGCGATTGCATTTTACAACAGTGGGTTCACATTTGCATGCGTTCAGGAATAGTCCCATTCACAATCCTCAGCTAATTTATGGTAAGTCTCTAATGAATAATAAATGTAATAGGACTTAGACAAGTGAGGAGTGACCTGTAGCAGCGACATACACGGACTATATTCCAGGTAGCACCTATGACAGAAACAATGAGGAGATATTAGGCAGTAATAAGTATGTCAACACGTTACAAAAATGAACCCTACAATATCAATAACTATGTTTTTTGGCCACCTGGTTGCAGCAAAGGCGAGTTGGAAACACAGTGTGGAAGGTTTGGACTTGGTTTTAACAATATAAGCGCAAAGTCAAAGGTATCCGGCCCCACATATAGTCTTAGTATTGTGTCGTGTGTCTTCATGTTGATCACTTGTGTTGCACAAAAAAAAACAAATCCCCTCGTTTAAAAGCAGATAATCTAAAGTTGTACTTGATGCCTTATTATATATCATAGCTGTGTTTTGGGCATAACATGAAATGAACCAATCGGAGCTTGATCTCCCGTTCCCTTCAGATGCCAGGTGCACTTTCATCTGTGCAGATTGCTACTTTAACATTACATGACAGAACTGCTCTCTGCAGAGGAAACAGATGCTGCACACAACAGGGAATATTTGTTTTATTTTTTTTGGTTTAAATATTTTGCACGTTTGTGTGCTGCTGCACGTCCTTTAACTTTCTAACTCCCGCCGAGCGATTTGGGGACGAGCAGCTCGTTTCCAACAGATTCTCAAAAACCAACGTTTTCGATGAGCAGTCACGATCGGCGCTGACCTCGGCGACACACCTCGTGTTTCCTGTCACCTCTTCACAATAAAAGGAGGAAGACTGGCCTCATTTGGATTTTAAATGCGAGGCAGCAGCACGTTTCCTCGGCATTAGAAGTGACTTAATACTGATATTATATTGCTGTGGGAGAATGAACCTCATTTCAATGAGATGGAAATTAAAGCCATTAAAGCTGGATTACATCTATGCATCATTTCCTGTTGAATATCTGAATTCAGCCCGGCAATAGTGACCTCCACTACTAACCATAAAAACTGATATATAGAGATAACTGGACTTTGAATACCATACGTAGTAAAACATATAGTCTCAAATGAATGCCATTAAAACCTTAATGATGACACCTGAAAGGTTTCTTTATGTCACGGTCATATTATTCTGCTTGTATGACAGAACTACCTGAAACAACCGGGGAAACTTCCCTTGTGGAGAGACTGTTAACGCCGCATACACAATCAGCGAGTCGTTAACGAGAGAAAGAGAAAAAATAAACTGCTTCATCAATGTAATTAAATCTTGATTATGATGACTCATTCAGATTTTGACCCTCAGGCAGATGCTTCTCATCTGGATCGAGAGCAAAAACAAAAGTTTACACCAAATCATTTTTTTTTCTTTGTTTTATGTGTGCGAAAATCTAACTTTTCTCATCAATCCTTATCAGCCGCTCACCCGTAATAGATCTGGGTTTGTTTACCCAAGTCTCTAATGGTTCATCTCCCTGATGAGTGGGTTTTGGTTTTTTTACTCGCTACAATCAATTATCGCTGCTAAATTTACGGAGGAGAGCGGCATCCAAACAATTACAGCTTTCATTTGCTAATTGAACAACGGTCCATCTATCTCTCTGAGGGGACGGAGGCGGGTTTAGACCAGAGGTTTCTCACCTTAGCGGAGGTCTCGATGACCCTCCGAGGAGCATCGAAATGAACTCGGGACATTTTGTGGGATTTCTATTATTTAGTACACGCGTGCAATAAAAAGGGAATCCGGAGGGACAAACTGCAGATTCATTTCTCCAAGTATTCGTGTAATATGCGGGTCGAAAGTTTGCCAACAGTAGGTCTGTGTGTGTGTGTGTGTGTGTGTGTGTGTGTGTGTGTGTGTGTGTGTGTGTGTGTGTGTGTGTGTGTGTGTGTGTGTGTCCCTCTGGGTTGTCAGGTCCTGTTAATTGCTGCCTTCCTGCTGCTTTAAAAAGTTGTGACTAGCTCACCCCCCTCCCCCGACTGTCACTCGGCTTTCATTATTTACCCATTCAAATGAGAAAAAAATGTTCATGTCGACATTAATGACTCCACCAGAGAGAGATGCAGTCGAAAGACTAAACTAATTAAGGCGACTGACTCACCTCGCCATTACAGAGAATTTAGTGCGGATATTGCGGCGTACTTCCACCGCCACTCCGACATCTCCCCTCCGTTTAATTACCGCACACTTACAAAAAAAAGTTTGTGCCACCGCTAACAAACAACCACTGAAGGATGGGAAGTGGCCGGAGACATTCATTGCAACAGATTTTTTTTTACAGCCGGATTTTTATACACATTTCATTGCTTTTGAAACAAATGGAAAGCAATCTATGAAATTGATGCCTTATTTATTCACATTTTACATACCAGGTTCAATAGATTGTAAAGATTCCTCAATAAAACAAATTCTGTCTGCTCTACGTGTTTTCACACTGCTGCAGTTTGTGAAATATGATTTAAAAAATACATTTTAATATCAATAAATAGCAAAGAGAAAGTATTACATAGGCAAATAATAATGTGAATTATTAGGACTTTTTTCTGATTTATCCCAGTTTAATTAGCTGTAAATCGTCACTTACAGTAATGAAAGATTACCTTTACAGAAAAACACGTTTACCACATGTTGCGACATGATAACGAGGAAATCATGTGTCATGTGGTCACATGGGTTTTTGGATATGTGAAATTCAGTTTTTTTTCTGTAAGGGGTAAAATATTGATGATTTGAAGGTGTTTATATGTGCTCAACCGTATTTATTGTTTGTTAAGGTTTACAAAAACATACCAAAGTTTGAATTTGAGTCTTTGGCAACACTGAACAGGTTGTTTTTTTGGTGGTTGTTTTTGTTACATGATGAACGAGGACATTAATTGTAAACCATGAAACCCAGAAAATATTCACATTTAGAACGAGAGTGGGCTGCAGCTAATACATATTTGGCATTTTCTGTTTAAAATTGGCCATAAAAATGCATTAACACTGCTGGTAATTCATTTTCTGATGTCTGTCTGATTAGTACAACCAATAATTTCTTTCAGCTTTATCTTCCTTTAAGCATTTGGCAGGCAGAATCGGCCGGACCAGTATATGCACCACTGAGTATTTATAGTATCTGTTAATGGCATGCGTGTTAAAAATGAATGGCCTGTGAATGACAGATTCTCCAGAAAAAAAAAAAAAGAATGGAGAGAGGGATTAGATGAAACGGCGATGCGGAAGCAGCGAGACTGATCTCCTCTTTCAGTGGAGGCGACTCCGACAGAACTACCTGCAAAGCAAATTTATTTCACTGGAGTTTAACGCTGCCGGCCTCTCTCTCTCTCCCTCGCTGTGTGTTTTCCCATCTCTCCGTCTTCCTCTCTCTCTTCCTCCGAGCCCTCTCACAATACTTCCAAGACGAGCACTCCCTTTATTTGCAAACCTGACACTTTCCTTTAAAGGCAGGCTTTTAAGAAATTAATCTTGATGTTGAAAAACGCTGCTTCTAATACCTGCACAGACACGGAGGAAAGCGAGCCGGACTATTGAGCGAGTGATAAATTGCCAATTAGAGGGTAACATTGTACTGCGAGGCCTATATAGGTAAATTTAAGGTCGGTTCCTCTGTTGTAGGACTACCTGTCAGTCAAACAGCACCTGGGGCAATTTTGTATTTCATTAAGTCATAATTAATGAAGGTAGGTATTATTCCCTCCCATGGGTACAAAGAGGCTGAGCTTCTATTGTGAACTACTTTCTCATTATGAATCCATATTTCCAAAGGAGTCGCTGGGCAGCTCTCTGAAAGCAGCCTCTCATTATGAACTCTCTGGTTCATGTCACGTTTGATGAGCCGGGCGGTGAGTGAACACCTGTGTACGTATTTGAGTACGCTCACCTGGCCGAGCGATGCCGGTTTGTACGGAGGAACTTCGGAGGTGACAGAGTTAACCGAGTTTCATGAATGAGGCGGGCGTCTCTCTTCATTTGGAAATATAGAACATTAAGGGAGGATAATATTAACCGGACCTGAGAAGGTACGATCTCCCCACAATCGATTTCTGTCAAAGAATAATGCTGTTTCGCCACCTAAAGCAGTGTCTGAAGGCTGAGTACATAAATAGGCTAGGTAAATAAACAGGAAGTAAATAAATAGGCTAGGTAAATAAACAGGAAGTAAATAAATAGGCTAGGTAAATAAACAGGAAGTAAATAAATCATTGAAGATAGTAATTTAAAGCTTTAACATTTATTATTTTAGTAGCTTATTGTAAACTCTGTCCTGTTTATTCATATAAACATGAGCGCGACAAAAAAAAGAAAAAAGAAGTCTGATTGGGAAGTTATCATCCGAGGCAAAGAAGAACGGGGCGGCGCAGGTCAGTGCATCTATGCAACCGTGTGTGTGTGTGTGTGTGTGTGTGTGTGTGTGTGTGTGTGTGTGTGTGTGTGTGTGTGTGTGTGTGTGTGTGTGTGTGTGTGTGTGTGTGTGTGTGTGTGTGTGTGTGTGTACGTAGGTAGTGAAGACGTGTGAATGTGTCAAAAAAGCCGGTTTAATTCACACTCTTTAAATTACACGCATATTCAGCTTTAATCAGAAAAACACATCTCTGTCATTTCAGGACAAGACGGACGCGTCTTTCCAAACGAGATTCTTTTGTTTTGTTGGATCCTGTGTGACAGCGACAGGCTGTGAAACTAATCCGAACAACATCTGTTCTGATATATGTATTGAAACAGGCAGATGTATATTGAACTTTTGCATGTTTGTGAATTCAAAACTGAAGAACGTGAATCTCCTCTTGAAAGGGAGGGTCCGCTGAGTTTCAACCTTTTGTATAACGTCTTCTGCAGCTCTGCGGGAGAGAACTCACACAGTAAATGTTGTGCTCTGTACAGTATAGTATGTAAATAAGGAGGATTTTGACTCCCAAACTCCGGCTATTTGAACAGAAGCGCTCTCTCTGTCTCTCTCTGCATAGCATTAGCATTTCCACAGATCCCTGTTCTCTCCGCTGCAGAGCGGTGAGTCATTCAGAAGCTGGATCCACTTGCTGGTTCAATAAAATACAGTTTATTATGGGTGTAGCTTTAGACGAGAAGCAAAACTTCCAAAAACTTCTGAATTGCACTCTGTCGTGCAGTCTCTGTTTTTTTTTCGGCTCTGTTATTTATTTCACTGATCCACCGGCCAGACGGAGAAAACTGCACCTAAGATATATCTGCGTGTATTGAAAACCCTCGCGGTGATCACGCGATGGAGGTCGTATAAAGTGAGAATGTTTCAGCAGCGGCCTTTTAACTCGTTTGTTTGAAAGTCATTTGCGACCTATTTTAGGCTTCACGCGAAAGTTAACTTGTGTAACGTATTTAACGTACATCACATAGCCGCACTTACATTACACGTACTTATCTGAATGCTTGTTGCCTTCACACAGCCAAGTGGTATTGGCGCCTGTCCTACAGCAAAATTGCGACCGTGTCACCAATTGCGACATATTTTTTGTATTGTTACCATGACGACAACTTTCTGTCAGTGCTGCTATCCATTGCCTATTAATATGTCTTGAACCTTGGTTTAGTAGGCCCCTATACCAGCTCTTACATTCGGGGAAGACGTGATGATAGACTCCTTTCTTTCATCAGTCTGATAACCATAAAATGACGCAGCTAAACACTTTGAAAATAAAACAGAAACAGAAAATAACCATCGTTAATCTCCAGGTATATATACATATATATATGTATATATATATGAATTAATATACAGCACGCCACAACATGCACAGTAACTACCAATCAAAAACAACGCAGACAGCATGAGGTCATACTGACACACACACACACACACACACACACACACACACACACACACACACACACACACACACACACACACACACACACACACAGACAGACACAGACTGTTCTTTATCTGAGCAGCTCTGTGGACGTTGCATTCACTCGTCGGTGATTAAAGGTTTATTTCATGCTCTCTGCTGCCTGAGTGAAGATATTGGATTCAGTATATTTCCACCAATAACATTCTATCACGGCGAGTGGAAACGACTGCGGTACACCGGAGTGCGTTTGAAGCCCTTTGAAATCATATTCTATTATCTAACTGACAGTATATTAAGAGTGCTGTAAACTTCCTGGTGACACTGAGACCAGATAAGATTTCAGTCACGCTCAACACGCGGCACGACGCACTGGATGCAACGTATAGCAACGTAGAGCGGAGGGAGCGTTATCCCTCTGATAAAGGATATATAAAAAAAACTAAAAAAATAACAGGCACTACACAAGTTAATCAAGGTCTGCATGTTTGCCCTCCGGCTCCGTGACGGCTGCCTCCAAGATTTCAATCTCACACAAAGCCTAATATTTACAGCGGGGTAAAATGTTTAGAGCTTCTGTCACATTTTGAAAGGTGAGACCTGAGGTGATATTTTCTCACAACTGTGATGAGGACAAGGAGAGAGCTGCAGCAGTGTGGGAGGGGTTAAGAAGGGGAAAAAAAAGAAAAAGAAAATGTGTACGTGCATTGCTGTCGCTTGCCAGCAAAAAAAGAGAGAAAAAACTAAATGTGTGCTGAAGTGGAATTTAGTCTGACTGGTCAGATGTGAGTGGAGGCACTGAAAATCTCATCCTCTGTGTTACACAAATACATAAACAGTTGGTCCCATTTTTTAAAGAGGTTTATTGGATGAAAACAGCCAAGTAAATGTCAAGCTTTTCTAAAGGTCTGAAATGGTGTTTATCAAAGGAGCAGCGCATCAAGATGTTTTTGTAGATTGCTCAAAGAAGAAAACGCCTTTTAAAAATTATACAAAAATGTGGATAAAGCCGTCTGTCTGCCGCAGTCGTATTCACTAAGCAGCTTTGACCAGAAAACCAGGCGAGGGAATTTAAATGAGTGCTTGAAGAGCACTGGCTGTCACTAACTCTGTGAACTTTAGTTCTGAAAGGACGTCTTTCCAGTGTAAAAGCATTCCACACGGCCAATTCATCAGCGATAATTCAACTGTCTGGACATTTTTTTCTGCCTCTGATGAGTCCAAGCTGATGAAAACAGATTTTATTTTTTTTCCAGGTATCAGATTTATGTCACGGATCTTTTTTTTTTTTTCTTTTCATTTTTTTACCAATAGCTTAAAGCCATTCTATTGATGAACAGTTGGCTGCATGCAAAGAAACGTATCAATGTGCCTGCAAAACCAGTGACGAAGGAACGCAAGTAAAAATGGATGCAAACAACGCCGTATTTAAAACGCTCCAAAAACGTACCTGCCAGTGTGACCATGAAGGTCGTGGATCTTTAAAAAGGAAAATGGGTGTTAATGCAAGCTCATCAATTGTGATTTCAAATAGTGCTTTTTATATACCTGAAAAAACAACAACACAGAGTTGGAAAGTCACCGCCAACACCGACTCTGCCTCTTTTTTTAAGCTGCCCATTAAAACGCCACAATTAGCTGGAGTCAATACATCAGCATTCAGGAGACTTTGACATGCAAAACGATGGTCATGTGACCTGCAATACAGAGGAAGCAGATTTAGTACGATTGCTGAAAGCTGTCTGCATCTGTCACCTTTTACTGGCACCTGGTCGTAATGCCTCACTCCCATCAGGAGGTGGCAGTAATGCACCCAAAAGCTGTTATTAAGCGATGAAGCAACAGAAGAACTTTGCAGGTAAACCTTGTGGAGCTTTGTGGGATTAGATGTCCCGCTGCGAAACGGGAGAAACAAAGACGACTACGGCTGTCAAAAAGTTCAGAGTGGAAACTCCTTCAAAAAATAAACAAAGACGAGGTGCAGAGCGAACTGTGTCTTTTATCTCAGCCTGAGTTTCCAACGCCAGAGAGTCTCTCACTGGGTGTTAATAGTCAAATAACAGTCGATTAGTTCAGAAAGATTATCAAATTTATTTTCTTTATCTGCCTTTCGAGAGCAGTATGATTGGAGGAAATTACCCACATTAATGCGTCGACGGAAAAAGCACATCGAAGTCGTGACTACGCAGGCAGGAGCAGCGGGACAGAAGTTCCTGTTCTCTAACGGGCCTTAATCTCCTCTTTATTCCTTCAGAGCTTCCAGAGACAGAACGACACCTCATCTGTATTACAAACACATTCCTTGTTTCAACACAAAATACCACACGTTCCTGTCGCATTACATCAGGTCATGTGAGACAAAGCAATCCAATAAAATGTAATCGGTATCTTGTTGGGGGGGAGGTAGGGGAGGGGGGGGTTAAGGGGGGTTAAGGGGGGGGGGACCTTATCAAGCCTTTTCATGCTGTCAGTTCTGGATCTTTGTCCCGGAGTGAATCCGTGAGGGTTGAGTGCAAGCAGCTTATCCTGAGAGGAGGTGCTCAGATGTGTTTGTGTTTGTCAGTGTGGTGTATCCAGAGGGGGGCAAGTTTGTCAAAAGAATTAAAAAAAACGAAAAAAAAGTATGAAAAGAAATGAGAGTCAACACTTCACGCTCAAGAGTTTGCCCCAGATAGGAGAATCAGCGTGAATGGCTGCGTGTTTGTGACGGCCTTCACGCCCTACGAGCCTCAAGCACAAACCTCAGATCCAGGAAGACAAAAGCAGATGTCAGTTCAAGATATGAGTGAAAGAATATTTATAGTTTAATACAACTATTAAGTATTTATTAAATGTTTTTTCTGATTTCTGGAAACACTTGACACAATTTCTAACCTTGCTTCGTTCCTCCCGTCCTCGCCCCCCTGCCTGTCGGTTGCCATGACGACGCCCACTACACCCCCTTGATTGGAGATCTAATGTCATCTCGACTACGAGCGGCGCCATTTATCTGCTGTTAACACAGCGGCAGTCAGAGTCGGACAGCCACGAACAGAACGAACCACCGGGGCGAGAGATGCCGTAGACCGTACCGCGCGTGTGTGTGTGTGTGTGTGTGTGTGTGTGTGTGTGTGTGTGTGTGTGCGTGTGCGTGTGTGTGTGTGTGTGTGTGTGTGTGTGTGTGTGTGTGTGTGTGTGTGCGTGTGCACGTACGAGGCCCACGCCTGGCGCCTGCAACGTCGGCGTGCATCGTGTGTCTGTAGTTTGCTTTGCAGAGTGGCGAGGGAGTCCGAGTCTCGGTGTCCGGCTCTAAATGTCACACCAGACACGCTCCAGTCTTTCAAATCGAATCCGGAGCTGCGTGCCAACAAATCTGCTGCAAAGGATTCTGGGTCCAAAAAAAACAGGAGACGCTGCGCACACCGGTGAACCAAAGATTTGGTACGAATTTGACGGGCAACACGTGATATTTCTTAAGGAGACAACGACATAAAAAGCCTCTGTTGTCTTTGTTAACATTTTGATGGGCTGACGGGGGGGGGGTCACTCCAATTAAGCTGAGGGACAAATCACGACCCCTTCCTCATTTGCTCTCGTCTTGTTTCCCCTCCCCAAATAAATAAATAAAAAGTGTCACCGGCGCCACTACCCTCGATATGCAACAAATAAGAAGTGACTGACATCAAATTATTTCCGAGCTGATAGATGTTACACTAGCTTTGTCAGTGTTGTCACCTCTTTGGAGGGATCCTTCGAGTTTAGAATAATTGAAAGAGTAACTGGATTTTCAGACGAGTTGAGAATTGGAGGAAAAGTTGGCACGGGCCTGGTTTTCTTTCTCTCTTTCTTTTTTTTTGGTATTCTTTTATCATCATCATTTCATTTTCTTTCATTCGAAGGGTAGGATGGAGGTAGGAGGGGGGGGGGGACCAAAGAAATATAATGATATTGGACTGCCAAGGGCAAATAAATAAATAACTATGAGAAGAAAAGGAAATGAGCATTGTGCAACATAAAATATGACTTCAAAGTCACGACACTGACAAGACAACAAAGCCACAGATTGAGCTACTACACACCTGAGGTTGGAGTATTCGTCATTAAAGAAGAAAAATGAAAAAATGAAAAAAAAAAAAAACCCTACACGGCAGACGACGGTATGAGATGTTGACTATTTCCTGTTTTATTGCTCTGGATTCCCCGGAGTCGGCCACCAAAAGACTTGTTTTGATGAAGAATATGAGCGATGCTGTTTTGGACGGCGGTCCTCTGCGTCCGGCGCACCGTTAGATTACATTTAAAAACAGGAGGACGAAGTTCATGCTTGAAAACAAACAGACGGCGAAGACGTAACGCCGTCGTCACACAATGTTAGAGAGAGAAGGCTCTTTGTCCCCCGACCTCCCTTAAATAGACTAAAGTGGGCGGAGCTGTCCACTTACCGCAGATCATTAATCTACCGCCATCTTGGGTTGTTTTGGAGCCGGAGATGACCATATTTGGGCGAGCAGGGGGAGGAGCTACGGTGTGGATCCGACTGAGAACCTGAGGACAATCTAAGGCCAAATATCTAATGAATCATGGAAGTATCATCACCGGACACTGATTATTGGATAATGTCTAGAATTTCATCAGAATGAATGGGAGTCTATCAGAGCTGTATTTTTTGTGTGGAGCCGGCCCCCCTAATGGCCCTCTGTGGTATTGCACTTTAAGGCACTCCCGTGCTTGGCTTCTCTTTTCAGACCCGGAGACTCCGCCCATTTGTATATCCCAAAACTATATCAGAAACAGTTAAAAGAGGGAGAGTGAAGAACAGGACAGGGGAGCGTGTACAACAATATACCCCCCCTCCCCTCCTCCCCCTCCCCGAAGGGAGGTGGGGGGGTACGACTTGGTTGGAGATCACTCCTACAAACTAATAACACCACATACAGTTCACACAACCACTAACACAAACATTTATGTGACATACAGAAGTGTTCACACTCCCATCATGCCCTCGGACAGATCTGTGAGTGTGTGTGTGTGTGTGTGTGTGTGTGTGTGTGTGTGTGTGTGTGTGTGTGTGTGTGTGTGTGTGTGTGTCGCTTCATTAAGCATGTATCCAATCAGTCACACACACACAGCAGCTCGGCACGTCGCTCTGCAGTTTACTCGCTGCCTGTAACCCCGTCTGTCAGTCAAAGCGGCTGGAGTTCATTAGAGACACTGAGAGCTGGTGACAACTCCCCGCTGATCTGACCCGTGTACACAAACGCAGGTGATCCGACCCCTCCGGGAGGATATCTCCACGTAAACAAAGATATTGTGTCGCTCGAGAGGACGGGTCGAGAGAGAGAAAAAAAAAAAAGAAAGAGAGTGAAAACACTCGGAGATCCATAAAAACAGCCGGTGGCGTGTGCGAGGTGTGAACGGAGGCAAGTGGAGGGAAATCCAGCAGAAAAAAAAAAAAAAAAAAAAGCTTTTCTGTTTCTGCCGTAGGTTGGAAGGAATTCATAAAAACTGGTGCTGGCTAGTTAGCTGCAGCGCCGCGAGCACGAGGGAGCGTCTGCGCTCTGATATCCATACGGCCGCAACGTCTGCTGTACAAGCAAAACATTCAGGATGTGAAATTCAGTGTGCTCAAAAATAACCAGGATGCTCCTACTACTACTTCTGCAGTATGTAGGCCGGCAGGCTTCTTCGGCCGTTCTGACCCACAAGCGGAAAATAGGTCGCATCGACCGAGACGGTTGGTGGCGCGAAACAAAAAGAGGAAGAAGAGGAAGAAGAGGCATTGAAAGGAAGCGCACTCGTTCCAAATCCTTTCAACTTTAAATGTCCCGCTACGGACAAGCGGCAACCAACAGTGACCGTGTTTGGACGAGCGGAGGATCTGACTCGGATCTGATTGGAAACCCGACGACACGACGTCCCGCCCACCGATAGCCGTAAACTGACTGCACCACAGGCCTGTCAATCAAACAGATCTTTCAGAGGCCCATTTTCTAATTAATAATGGGATCACTTTCAGGTGGGCAAACTAATAAGAAGGAGTGAACAAAGTGAACTTATTGGAGCCAGCCCCTAGTGGTCCTCGGTGGTATCGCAGCTTCCTTAAGGCCTCATTTTTCAGACCTGGAAGCTTCGTCCACTTTTATTGACATGTTGTGGCTACGGACCGCGACGGATACGACCACACTACATCCAACAGTAAAGAAAAGTACGCTTTTGTGTAACAATGGAGACATTTTAATCTGAAACGATTCGCCTTTAAAGAAGCTTTAAATATACATTGACGGTCAAGCATGATTTCTTACGATCGCACTTGGCAGCTGACTTGATATTCCAATTGAAGAATGTATATTCAGACCCATTAAAATGTGCTTCTAATGTGCATCCCAGTCTGTGACTACGTCACATCGGCGGCTGCCCCAGAACGAGTTTCTCGTGGGTAAACACAAGTTAAGGGGAAAATCTGTTGTGTGGCAAAGTAAAAGTGTTAAGAGTCTATCCTGTTAATAAGATTAAAACGTGAAATATTCATTGGAAATGGCTTAATAATGTATAGTGGGTATTAAAAATGGAATTAATTCAAATTCTATGCATGAATTTTTAAAGGTACATTATTAAAAGTGCACCAACAAGCTATTTCATTGATGTAGTGTTGCAACGCTGAAACTTTAGGTCCCCCCCCTCCCCCATCCATAAATTTCTCACATGCTCAACAAAAGTCTTTAAGACTAACGGGCCGGTTTGACAGCAAGGTGGGGTAAAGAGCCCCCCATGCCCTCCCACCACCCTCCTCCACTCCCTCCATTTAGCATTAGCATCTCCCTGTAAACTCATTGCTGACAGGAGGCGAAAAAAAACAGGGCCCGGGTCAATAATTTAAGGAACTTGAAGCTAATTTTAATCTATTACCGCTGCTATGTGCATACAGTGTGTCAAAGGTACGGTCGGCGAGGGATCCGTCATGTGATTCATACGCCGGCGAGAGAATTACTTTCATGACACATCATAATTTAATACATTTTGAGGAACTCAGCATGACTTTGCCAGGTTGATGGAGGGAGGTGAGGAGGAGGAGGAGGGGGAGGCAAGATGAAGAACGAGAAGGATATTAAATTATGGAGCACCTTAACAGAGCAATCTGTCTTAGAGAGACATGATTGCCTTACCACTGTGGATTGATGATAATCTGTTTGTAAGGGGTCTTGTAAGGGCTCCACAGGCTGTGATGGGTGGAGGCCCGGGGCTCCGGCCCGGACCGCTGCAGACCAGTGGATGGATCACCGCTGTAAACTTCACCACCACTTTATAAAAAGGTTCACTTCATAAGGAGCTTATAGCATAACTTACTACAGGGCACTGATGGTATGGGAAGGTAATTAATGGTGAATGAGAATGTTACCAACAGCAGTAATGCATTATAAATCAGAAATAATCCATTAAGATCTTTTTTTTGGGAGGGGGGGGGGCTGCCAGATGTGAGCAAAGTTTTGCATTGTTGATCAAAATGCGACATTTTCTTCAATTAAAAATTAAGCTAACATAGAGAGTGATATCAATTTATTGAGTCATTAATAAAAGGCTTATTTAATATATGATTATTTATTTCAAATGAGCCATTTAGGTGAATTAAAGATCTTTTAAAATATGCAAACTAAATTGTTGCTCGTATGAATTTCTTATTACTGGGAGATATTAATAAATCATGTAGTAACAAACAGTCATTTAAGTCATTAAAATACTTTTTTATATATATATTTCACATTCTGGTGAGATATCAAGAAAACATGAAGGTTATAAGACAACAAGGTTTTTTCACAACCTGGTAATAAAATGCTGTTGTCAGTAACGGTACTGAGCTTTAAAGCATCAACAAACAGTTTAGTAATAAATAAAAGTTTCATGCTATGAAGGAAGTTTTTGCAAATGTTTTTACCAGGTTGCTCCAGTAGTGGAATAATAACAACATGTAAATAAGTCTGAAAAAGTTCTGTTCTCGTGAAGTTACAGGACGACATCATTGATGAATGATTTACCGACATGTTTTAAACATTTCATGAAGTACGAGTTACTCGGAAGCAGCTGCAAATCTTTTTGAAACTTTGAAGCATTTAAGTAAAAGTTTCCTGGCCTGAGTGGTGCCATGAGAGAGCAGCGTTCCTCACCTGAAGTACAGTTAAAGGAACTCTGACAGGTAAGGTCAGGCACCCTTTTTTATTTTCTGCTCAAGTCTCTCTATCCACCGCGATCACACAGGCTTTGTCTCGCCCCGAGTCGGTGCCTCGCAGCTCGGGTTGGAGTAGAGAAGAGCCAACCAGCCTATCGCTGCCAGGGCTTACTTCAGAGAGCAGGGCGGCTTTGGCTGTCATAGGTTCTCAGGATCGGAGCCGAGAGCGAGGACACTTCATTTGACGGTGCTAAGGTGGAGGAGGAGGGGTAGGGGGAGGGGGAGAAGGAGGTGATGGGGCGGTGTATGTGCCAGGGTCAAGTGCTGTGGAAAAGGGCAGCCGGTTATCCGATAGAGTCCCGCTTCTCCTTCCCTGCTCTGTTCGTGTCTTACGCAGCCCACTCTGTCCCGAGGCTTTCTCAGGCTCGCGCAGGTTTCTGTTGTGGCAAGGGCGTCCCGGATCAGCATTTGAAAGGCATTATAACGGGAAGAGCCGGAGCCGCTCTGTTAAACCCGAGGTGCATCAGCAATTCATGAGGTGAGAGAGAGAGGGGGAGAGAGAGAGAGAGAGAGAGAGAGAGAGAGAGAGAGAGAGAGCCCATCTGAAGAGGCAGCGGATGTGGATCAGATGACTTTAGGTGACTTTCTTGTGGAAATGAAGAGACATCGCCGGTTGAAAGAGCGGAGTGCTGAGCAGCGTGAACAAAATAATAATGTAAAAAAAAAAAAAAAAAAAAGCTGTGAATCTGACAAACACGAGAGAATTTAAGAGAATCTCGTCTCCTTCGTCTCTAAAACAGACGGTGAGGTGCTATAATATTGTGCCAAACAGATGCCGTAAAAAAAAAAAAAAACAACCACGGGAGCGTTTTACACTTTCAGGTAATAATGTGTTGGCGAGATGAGAAGTTGCACGTTTGCTGTTGTGTGATAACATTTAGAGAAGAACGGAAGACGAAGGAGGACGAAGGGAAAAGTCCTCCTCGGCGACCGGCCGCGCAAAATCACCCGGTCAAAGACGGCGGTAACTTTTTGAGGTATTAACATTTTGACTCCATATTTTGGGGTTCTTGTTTGTCTCCTGTATAAAATCTATCGAACTGCGAAGCCGGTCACGTGACGGGAAAACAAACGGCTTAGATCTAAATCTTAATCTGCTGTTTTCACACATTTTATATTTTATCAGTTTAAAACATAATTGACCCCCACAAACAAGTAACTTCTAAAAAGTCACATCATTTCTTGTCATTTCCAATAAAAGGGGAAACACACAAAGACGATTTCACTGCCGAGTTATCACTAAACTTTAAGAAGACTGTTTCATATTTTGGAAATGCACTTATTCACTTTCTGGTTTCTTCACTTTCAGCTGCAGAAAACTACCAGTTACACTCTCCCCCTCTAAACTGCATGAAAACTAAAAGGTTTCTTCCTTAATGTGTGATGTAATGCCTTTTACTCACAATGGATTTTATTAAATTGGTATTAAAAACAGTATCGTTCAGAAAACCTCCAAGTCGAGGTTACTGGACTCAAAATGTTTTTTGAACAATGTTTCGCCTTCAGAAGAAAACAGCTTCCCAAAATTCAAACTCCTGCTTTTAACACCTTTTCTTCAATCTTTGTGTTTTGAAGCGTCGCGCTCTCTGCCAGGTTCTTCCTGTTCTTACAGTCTGATTTTAATAATTAACTGCTCGGTCCAGATCGTCATCATCTTCATCATCATCTGTATGGCTGTGATTGTCAGCAGGCTTTCTTTTATTTATTTATTTTATAAAAGAAAGCCTGATCCAAAGTTCAAACAACTGAATTGAAATGGAAAAAGTTTCATCTTCAATAAACACGTTTTAACAGTTTAAGAGTTGGTTTAAAACATTGTCTCTTTGAATTCAATTTGAAATTGTGCCTTTGGAGTTGGTCTACATGTGTTAACACCATTTCCATTGTGTGTTTTTTTTTTTTTAAATAACCCTACCACCTAAGTGATGTGCATATAAATCACACGGCTTCCTCAGCAGGGACACGGTAACCACACTCGTCCCCACCAACACAGAACAGGCCCGTTCAGCCGCGCTGCCTCCAAAAAAAAGAAAGAAAAAAAAGAAAACATCCCGATGAAGGTCACAGCCTCAATGTCAAACATGCGTCTCGGGGCTTCGTGAGAACAGACTGCACACCCGCTGGAAATCCCTCTTCCTATTCCCAACCAGCCAAAAACCCACGCTCGCTGCTCCCATATCCCCAAGAAGCCTTCCAGGAATCTGTTCTCTTTTTTTTTTTAATTAGCTTCGTACAGAAAAGGAGCACTTTTTTTTGGTTGTTTGTAGATGTGTTTTTTTCAGTAAACGGACGGGAGCTTCCTTTGAAACAGAATCAAAGTGAAACAAACTGTGAAGCGAACATGATAAACGACGAAGAACTGATAAATATTACACAGCAGTTTGAACATTTCATCGAATAACACCCTGTGTTTTAATGCTATTTACGGCCGGACTCTTTTTCGCTTTAGTCATTAAATCCATTCACATCCTGCGATTACCTTAATGCATATTATTTTTTCATTATTATTATTATTTTAATTCAGTCCATGATGGATTAAAAGGATCTACCTACACAACATGTAATTCAGTGTTAAATGTTAAATCGGCTGAACTATTTTTGCTTCACAATAAAAGCATTATGTCGGCTCTTATTGTGAAACAGCAGGAGACGCGTTGAGTTGCTGCAAACCGAACATGTTCGTCCAAAACGCATCACGGAAACAAAACAAAAAGGAGAAAAAAAGAGCATAATGAATTAGTTTCCTGATGGAGGATGTTGAAGTTCGACAACATTAATAACATCCACTTGGAAATCTGTTGATCTCTGTGCACTTTGGTTTACTCTGCTGCTTTCTCGAGTTTTAACTTTAAGTGCATGGACGTGTCAAATGATTTCACCGAACCATTCTTCTCTTTTAATTGCGACACTTCCCACCTTTCAGCAGAGAGTAGTTTATAAACCTACTCATAAAACCCTTGTGTTTTTCTTCAATTGTTTTGGGCATAATTACTGTTAAGACAGTTTCTTGATTAAAACTCTCGGAGAGGAGAGAGAGAGAGAAAATGAAAACTGCCAACTGCCTCGTACTGGTTTTTTTTGGTTTTTTTTGTTCAGTAACTCCATTTTCCTCTTAAATCAATGTTAATCTCTGTTCCCCTTTTTTAAATTAAAGTGACACTGATAAGAAAAAAAATGGATCATCTGAGTGCATGAGAGCACAGAAGTGGAAAAATTACAGACGTAGTTTGTAGTCGGGAAGTCCAAATTAAAAAACTAGCGATTGTTTAAGGGCACGGCTCGGCGTGAACGCTGGTTGTTTGAAATGGCTTCTGTTATCTGGGAACTCTGCAGGTAGATTAAACAGCCTGGAAGGGGGGGGGGGGCTGTCTGTTAGCGCTGTATTGCTTTTTATCACGAGGAAAATGAGGCCAGAGCTTGAAGAAAATATGGTGCAGCAGAAGAAATCAAGCAAATACTTACATGATGAAGGGGATGGACAACCTGCTGATTTACAGGCAGATTGTAGTTTCAGATCTTTCAGCGCACAGATTAACGAAAACACGTTCACCTAATCACCCTTCAGGGCGTTGAAAATGAACACTGATAGGAAGATCTGGATGCGATCGGTATCATTTTGGAAGCATGGTGCCGTTACAGCGTCGTAGTTACATTAATAAATGCCGTAGGATTTTACACGAATGAGTCGAGCCGCGTGTTGTTTTTGCTCATTAGCTCTCTTTCTCATCTTTGGCTGTTAAACACAACTGGATTATATTCAAAGGGAATCCTGGAACGTGCGAATGAGCATAACAGCAAATGAATAAACAAACTATATGTTTTCACAGAGTTTGTTGCCTTCCTTTATCATTTCTAAATATCTGGTCATTTACTGCCGAGTCGGGTGTTTGCCTGTAGGAAAAAAATACAAACGTACTCATAGAACTGAAGTTACGTCCAGTAACACAGTTACACAGCTCGCCTCCGATCGCAGAGCGAGCGTCAAACATCTGGCGGAAGGGTTTTTTCGAGGCGGGCTGAGAAACGTTGAGGTGCGAGAGGTAGCTGTCTTTTTTTTAATTTTTACACCTCTCGTTCACTCACTGCTACCAAAAAAAAAGAAGAAAAAAAGCAAATGAATTCAGATGTTGATTTGGACCGGATGGCAAACGAAGACAAACAAATCACTGCCGGTAATGAGTCGCTTGTTATCCACTGCGTGTGCTGAATGACTTTCACTTTCACATTTTATTTGTACACATGTTGAAGTCCTGCTGTCAATAATCTACCTTCTTGGTGGGAAGTTACGACACACGTTCAGCTGTATTCTCCCCTGAAAACGTACCATTTAACGGCCTTCTCTTCCTGAAGATGAAAAAGGAGGAAAATGCAACTTTTTTTTTTTTTTCCTGCGTTTGTGCAGAAGAGGAATTTAAACCGCGCTCATTGTTTTAGGCGGTAACCGTGTTTGCTGCTAAGCGAGGAACACGTTAAATCATCAAATTCTGGCAGAAGATTTGACAAGATACTTCCTCCCGAACACAGGCAGGGAGAGGAAGTTGGCAGGAGGAAGCGGCCGGGCCCCCGGAGCAAACAGTGGAGGTTGGCTGCCAGTGTAGTCGGCATCACCTTCCAGCATGTTATTGTTCCTTATTACTGTCCATATTTTTTCACGGCTTCTCCTCCTAGCCGAGCAGGAGAGAGGCCAGAACGCAGTCGGGAAAAAAAACCAAAAAAACCAAAAACAGAAAGGTGCACATACATCAAGGCGCTGTTAAATAATGCACGGTGGAAAGATATTTTGTCATATATTTATGAAACCGTGAGTGCCGAGGAAAAACATTTCCAGGCGAATCGGTCGGCGCGTTTCAAGCGTCGTTCACATTTCCCTTCATGCTGGACTCTGATGACCGCTGAAGCAGACGGGAGGTAAATGCGTCGGCTCGCCCTCCTCGGTTTTTCAGCGCGATGTTGTTTCTCACCGCTGTATTTAAGCTTTAGCCGCTCCGGCTGCGTCGGCTTCTACCTCGCCTGCACTTCCTCGCATTAAAGTCTGATCTTAACCAATGGAAACATCCGCAGCAGGATTCAATCCGGGCGACCAATCAGCCAATTACACACCGGCGCCTCCTTAGGAGGACGCTGTCGATCCGATGCGATCTTTACTGACCGCGGAGTGATGAAGTGGGGAAATAAGCTGTCATACATTTGCAGTGCCAGCAGTTATTCGAGCATCGGATCAATCTCTGAATGATTGCTTTTGATTTGGAGTGAAACAAAAGCATCTCGTTCCATTTGATCCCTCCTGGATGCAGCGGAGGAGGCCGGGAACGTTTTTATCCCGTTTAGACACCAGCAGAGATATTAATTTGGAATAATAAGAGTACCTGAATGGCTTTCGTGCTGAAAATGGGCCTAATTATAAGAATGAGTCTCCGAACAATAATTGACACGACAAATTATTATTTAGGGACAGAAAAAAAAAAGAAAAAAAATGACCATTGAGGTGGTCGCATGAATAGTTTTCTATTTCTTCGGGGGAATTTGGATTTAAAGAGAACAGCTCTGGGTATTTTAACTCGTTACTCGTGACAGATTTTATTTCATTTCCCAAATGTGATTTATTGTAAAAAAAAAAAAAAAAAAAAAAAAAGTTACTTAAAAACGTAAAATGGCTCCATCAAGCATTAAATTGCTCCTCGTAGAATTCTGCTGATGTTCTGAGGTGAAAAGATCCGAACTGTGACGCGACGGCACTCGAGTTCTCCAACAAGACGCCGCGCTGCCCACAACAAGTTTCTCATCAGGAAAAACAACAATCGAAGTTCCTCACCACCTCTATTTGCCCGATTTGGCTCCTCGATATTTCTTCCAGTTCCCCAAAACTGTCCAAATATCTGATGTACGCTCTCTGCTCTAGTTTCAGGTTCCAGCTTCTTCCCGCTGCACATCACAGTGCTGCGCTTTGTTTGCACATTTCACACGCTGTCGTGTCTTTTTCTAGTTCAACCTGTTGAAGACATTTTTAGAGCTCCATTTCAAGGGGGAGTCGAGGTCCCTCGTTCTATCAGTCCCGTATGAATCTCTGAATATGACTCGACATCTCTTCGACTGCCACAAGGTTACAAACAACAGCAGCGACCGACCAGGACGCGAACATCGACTCAAGTTATCAACCGATGCCATTAATTGCCAGTAAAGTCTCGGGGAGACGTGGAATTGTCATTTAACGCCATCGATGGCAGCGTGTTGGTATTTAGCCGTCGGGCCGCAGACGGGCCGCGTGGAGTCGGAAGAATTGCCGGGGCGGTTTGGCGAGCCAAATCCCGCAGGAGCCGAAGCACGGATCAGCGCGACGAGACGGGGCTCTTCGTCTCCGAGCCGAGCGGAGAGGACACCGAGGTCGGACGTGTCGCGCCGAGCCGGGACGAGGACGCCGTGCAGATGTCGAGGCGCTCGCAAGACACCGACTTGGCACCGTCGAGGCGGCCCGGCGGGTTCGCTCCTTCTCCGATCTCACCGGCGTGCAATCGATTTATTTTCTACATAATTGCGTCTTTTATTTTCTTGCCAGCAGAGCATGAATTTCTCTCGCCGTCTCGGGCCCTGAGCATATTTTAATCAAACACAGGTACAGTTTAGAGGCATATGCTATGTTGATTTCATAAGACATCAACAGTACACGGCTGTGCATTCCAAAAGGAGACGCATGAATAATGTATGAACATGCTAATGCAAGCAGCTATTAGCTCTGGACACAATTACTGCCAGAGAGGAATGAAGGAGGAAGGGAGGGAGGCAGGGAGGCAGGGAGGGAGGCAGGGAGGCAGGCAGGGAGGGAGGGAGGACTGGGATCTGACTGACTTCCCAGAATCACTTCTCCGCCGCGGAAATATTTTTCCCAATTGGATAAAAATGCTGAATCCGAAATGAAATAACCGCGAGGGTGAAAAACAGTCCAGGCTTTTGTCTCCGTGGCGACACGGAGCACAAAAGATTCTGGAAGTTGATTTGCTGCCGGGGCACTTTGGGGGAAATCAATAAAGTGAATGTAAAGGACCTATTTCTTTTCTCCCAAACTGCCACTGATGTGGATGTATATTTATGTGAACGGCATATGTAATTTGATTTCCAAACTCCAGATATATTGTACCGTTAAGGTCACGCCGCCCGCTCCGGGGCCCCGGGGGGAGATTACAAGTCGGGGGGTGCATTTTTGATGCGCATACCAAAGCGCTGAGGTGAAGTCAGCAAGCTCAGAAAATGACATTAAAAAGTGAGAAGCCTCTGCTCTTATTTAGAGACGACGAAAGCTGCAGATACAGAGGACAGCGCCTAACAAGGCCGAGAACAAAGGGGCAAATTTGAGCATTATCATTTCTTTGCGCCCCGTGCGTCCCGGGGCTCGGGAGGCTGCTGCCGCGGCATTTCACCAAAGTGTTGCTTTGACTTCATTCCATTTATTTGTCATCACTCTGTAAATGCCTCCAGCGTTTTTCCCGTCTGGATCAGACACCGCCTGTCCATTTCCTCCGTTGCAACCCTGAGATTACCGCGCAGCTCGCCTCGCCTCCGCAGCCGGAGAGGGTTCGAGTTTCGCGAGTGCTTTCGAAGCGGATTTGGGCTTTTCAGGAAAAAAAGCGCCACGCTGGGTCGCTCCCCCAACAACACAGCAGGCGGCCGCTGGCTCCACAATGCCGGAGAATTCAGCCGCGGCGCTAATGCCAACATTAAACTGCCCGTTCCACTGTAGCAGCAGGTTTTGTTTTTTTTAAGTGACGGTTTAGGTACCTTTTGGAAATGAATCAAGTGTGTAGTGGCTCTGTATGAAACACATTGGTGCACATCCTGTGAAGGGAGCTGTGGCACAGAAAATCTGGCAGACAGGACACGAGCCCTGATCCTAACAAACACAGACAGCTACGAACATCCCACACGGGCAACCTCCCGACAGCAACGAGACCTCTTTTGTTTATTGTGTTTGGCTGAACAACACCAACAAGTCATGCAGACCCGTGAGGACAAGCAGAACCAGAAACCGGGACTCGGCCTCGCTGGCAGCTCCGTGAGGCTTTGGTGCAGCAAACCTTCACACTGAATGCCTTCATATTAATGCCGAACATGCAGATGGTTGAGCAAATATAACCTGACGGAAGCGTGCCAAAACATTTCTTTTTTTATTATTTGCACTGAGCAGAGAAGATGCTAAAAGCCAAAAGAATCAACCTGCTGCTGTTGCTAAAGTAAAAGTCAGGAGATGACTGTCATTGGTAGGTTAAATCCTACGCGGACCATCAACATCTGAACCAAAATTCACAGCAAACCATCCAAAAGTTCCCATCGATTCAGCCGTCGCACCAGCACGGCTACAAATAGGGTAAAAAATAAAAAAAACACTTGGAAAGTCTGTCAGAATCAGAATCAGCTGCTTTCACCTGCGTCCGTTTGACTTACGGTCTTGCTTCACTTTTACTTCCTCTCTTTTAGACGAGCATGTAGTTGTATCGCAGAGGTTACAAGACATGACTTTATTGGTGTAATCTTGCCCACCAAGGCTACGGAGTCTCCTGCTCTTGAGAATGTGAGAGGCTGTTCTCAAATCGAAAATCAAAGCACAAGTAAAGCCGCAGAGATGAAAGAAGAAAGGCTGCCTGATGAGCGTGCTGCTTTCTCTCCTCGTCCTTTCACCCCCACCCACCCCCGTTCCCTCCTCCCTCCAACTTCACTGTCTTACCTGAAAAGAGAAAGAAAAGAAATTGCCAAATGATTTTCTCGCCACTTTAGGAAAATATAAAAGTAAAACTTCCAGCAAACGAGGCGAGCGGAGGACGGCTGGTGCAGAGACGTAATCGAGGAAATGTCCAACCAGACACCTGTCAGGGTCACGTGAGGCTCCGCCCATCACCTTAGAGAGCAGGGACGTCCTGAGCCGAGTAAAGATCACTAACTTTGATCACTAATCAACGACGGAGTTCACTGTGATTTTTATTTGTATTTATTGTGACTGGGAATGTTGAAGCTGAGCTGTTATAATTAAAGTCATCTTTAAATATGTTCTTACTTCAATGCTGCACAAAGTGGAATTGATAAGAGCAAACGATTTGATTAAACAACAACAACATAAAAACCAGTGCTGAACTAAATGGAATTGAGATAAAAACAACATTTTTATTGTGTACTTTGTTCTTTTGTAAAAGAACATTTAAAAAAAGATCAAGGAGCAGCTTGGATGGAGGCAATTCCTTTAATGCATGAAAGGCCTATTCTGATTTTAATGAAGCTGTATTAGTGAGGAAAACACAAGTCTCGGACAGAGACTCTGTTAAAGCGGACGTTCAACATTGAATGATTCAGATTGTAAGTAAAAAAATAAAATAAAATAATAATCTTGAGGACATTTCTACCTGCGAGGTTGTAATTTTCAAGCGAAAATATGTCATGAAGCAAATTACATCGAAGAAAATATCCACAAGCAGGAAAAGTCTCCATCACAACTGAACCGGTGATGACTGTTTGTCACGACCCCCCCCCCATCTTTAATCCCCCCACCACCCATCTTCAGCCTCCAGATTACTGCTGACTTCTCTGAGCTCCCTTCACTCCTCCATTTCATCTCTGTAGGCGAACGCCGGCCGCGACACATCTCACGATCTCCGATGAATTCTGATCTCAAAGTTACGACATTTTGTTTTGTCAGTGTTGACAAATCAAGAACGAACAGACGGATTCATAAAAGTAGGAAATGTTGCAGCTATTAAGGCGCCTAAACTAAACAAAACAAAGATGTTCCACGAGAATTGATTCATTTCTTCTTTCCTTTTGTGATGCCATTGTTTACTTTCGGCTTATGTGCATTGCATTGAGCCTTTGTTTCATTTTCCCCTTCTCGCATTTCACAGCAGCTTCTCTGGGATCCATGTTCAGTGCGCTGCGTTCCCCCGACTAGTCATGGTTTTAGGTAGAAAACATAGAGACGCCTTGTCACAGATGGCACATTTGTGCTGATAGCTGCCACCCCTGTGGTCTGCAGTCATGGTTTGCAGTTGCAGGGGGAAGTGACTGTGTGGTGTATGAATAAAAGTTCCTCCTAATCTTCCATCCAATCTGCAGAAAATCAAGATCAGAGCCACTGAACCAAATCTTTGTTTTCTCTGCTCCCCTCAGTGCTCCTCAGGAGCGGAGCTGTCAGCGACGAACAGAGAGAAAGAGCGAGGGAGGGGTGGTTGGAGGGAGGGGGGGCGCTGAGGGAGAGGCATGCAGTGAAAGTATGTGGAAGAAAGTGGGAGACGGAGAGAGAAGGTGGGAGACGGAGAGAGAAGGCAGGAGATGGATGGTGAAGCACACTGTGAGGGCTGTCTGAGGAGTGACCGAGGAGGAGGCCAGGAGTGACCGAAGAGGAGGCCAGGAGTGACCGAGGAGGAGGCCAGGAGTGACCGAGGAGGAGGCCAGGAGTGACCGAGGAGGAGGCCAGGAGTGACCGAAGAGGAGGCCAGGAGTGACCGGGGAGGAGTGACCGAGGAGGAGGCCAGAGGAGGAGGATGAGAAGGAGAAGTGGGAGGATCCTCTCCAGCCAGATGGAGCCTCTGAGCAGGACATTGTGTGATCTGTATCCTGTCGTAGCTTCAGCTGTGATTAAAACAGAAAAGAAAAAGATGCATATTGCCGACCCGACAAACAACAACCGTCAAACAGCAAATCTTCTGCTGCCGACGCCCGAAAATTAGCTGACGACGGGGAAGTGAAACAAATGAGCCTGAAAGGCAAATTAAAAGCTCATCCTGGATTGAGTGGTCAAGCTGAGAAGACAAAACTAAACTTTAGATTTTTTTGTTTTTACTCATCAGTAAGTTAGCGTTTCTATCGGCCGACAGATTGTAAATACGACAACAAGCAGAGTCCTCTCAGGCGGCTGTTTGACCTTGACTTTGACTTTGTCTTTGTCCCCACAAAACAATTAGAAGGTGTTGAACGGCTGCACTGGCTGGGATTTGATTTACCCCCATATCACATTACCTATTTATAACTACAGGATGCAACCTTTTGCCTGGAGCCAGGAGGTGTTTTGGGGGACCTGCTCCTGCGAGCGGACCAAAAGGTTCTGCCCAAACGGGGACGACGGGATCGACACCGCAGCACCGATAAGACCTCGTCTCCCCCGTCTCCCCCGTGTCCCCCGTCTCCTGGTCAAGTTTGATTGGCGCTTTATTCGATACTTGCCGTGCTGTTTTGGCAGCGTCCTACATTCAATCTTCGTCGCTTAGATCTTTAAGAATCAATGAAAAGTCGATTTCATTGAGGACTTCAGGCAGATTTCATACACACAGATTACCGAAGTACTAATTTGAGTTAATTACGTGTTTATTACAGGTTACTGCTGTACAACTTCTTAAATGGACGTGTAGTGTAGTTCAGAAGCTGAAGCTAAAGAACATGTAAAAAAAAAAAAAAACTCGATGCTACAGTAGAAAACTTTAAGTACTCAATGGAAAATATATGTAAACGGCTTTCTGTTCGAAAAATGGCATGAAAAGTTAAAGAAAAGAATTACAAAAAGGTGAAAGCCAACATAACTCCGAGGCACCATTTCACAGATAAACAACTAGTAGCGACTTCTTTCTTATCTAAAGACCAAAAAGTCATTCCTAAAGTTTGTTTTTTGGTTTCTGTACTTCTTGCTGTTTCCTTTTCCCCTCCGTTTCACTGTGTACAAATTGGACTTTCATGACTGGTGACAGCTCCTGAGCTCCAGTCGAGGTGTCCTGCTGGCTAAGAATGGTATTTTTTCCTTTCCAATCCCACCCTACCCGGTTTCCAAAAACACACAGACAACTAACTCCATTTCATATCTGGAAACTAGCAGAAACTCAGAGATTTATACACAAACACTCCACCTGAGGAGATGAATTGATATTTCCAGGTTACATGAACACCTGAATGCGTTTTATCTGAGCCTCCACACGGAAAACAAAACCACATGCAAGTGCTCATCACAATAAAGAATATCATTTTGCCCCAAAAAGTCCAACAGTTGTAATCGCTTTCTACAACAACTTCACAAATACACAGTACTTTCTCACAGCAGACATTTTGGAGGAGTTATTTAATTAAATTACAAGAAAACAAATCGAGATTTTGCCAAATCCAGATTGTGGAATTTCTCATTTGAGTTGTTCTGAAACTAAAAATGACCACAAAGACCGAGCAGAATTTGTTTGTAGTTTAAAAAAAAAAGGGTATTTTGAGAGTTTTTAATATTTATTTATTCATTATAAAACCCCACGGGGTGGTTTTTATTTTCAACCGATATCGAACAGTATGCTCGGTGGGACAAATTCAAACATTTAGCGCGCTAAGAGACGTTAGCGTTGCTTCTTACAGCATCGTACCAACATTTCACCGGATCCACTCCACACGTATCGCTCAGTTCGCCCGTCGTAATAATCCCACTCACACACACTTTCAATCAGGCTCCATTCATCTCTCCACAATCACGTCGGTCGTTTACACGACGCCTCCTCGAACCGGCGGAGTCCTCAGAAAGAAGAAGCGGTTACCAAAACATCTGGCATTTGTATTCCGCGACCGCTTCGAAGCAGGTCCGGGGAAATATGTTTTTGCCCTCTGTAGAAGCTCCTTATCTGTAACGCGAGATGAAACTCGGAGGCGACGGTTCCACCGCGAAAGAGCAACACACTCGGCGTTTTATTCTCCTTCCTGTGTGTGTGTGTGTGTGTGTGTGTGTGTGTGTGTGTGTGTGTGTGTGTGTGTGTGTGTGTGTGTGTGTGTGTGTGTGTGTGTTTTCTGGACAGGACTTAAATGTACAAGTGTGTGTCCTACAGCGAAGTTAAACGGTTCTCGGAAGAGCAAGAGTGACTCTACAGTATGTGTGTGTGTGTGTGTGTGTGTGTGTGTGTGTGTGTGTGTGTGTGTGTGTGTGTGTGTGTGTGTGTGTGTGTGTGTGTGAGTTGCTGTTGACAGGGGCGTTTTTCCACTGACAGCGGTGATCAGCGGTGAGCACCTCTGGCTTGGCACCAAGCTATTACTTAATTCATTGACATTTGGTGTAATTGCCTCGGGGCGGCTTGCGCAGGAGGTTCGGGGTTCTAATGGGATTAGATTAGAGAAATACGATTACCATTTTCACGTATAAGAGCGAAGACGCCTTCAGAAGCTCATCAACTTAAGAGAGAAGGCGGGAAGGGGGAGGACGGTTGTTTGCGTGTCGACACGTGAGCGTTCAGGAAATAAGCAGCAAGTTCTTCCTCGTCGTTCCAGTGAAAGTCGGCGGAAAAAGTGTGCGAGGAGGACTTATAAATGTTACAATGGCCCCTCTCCCTCCCTCCCCCTCCCTCCCCCTCTTTCCCGGGTTTATCACGGTGGCTCGCCATGGCAGCCTCAGAAATGGCCCTGTCAGGGCTCTTGGAAATGTCGATGTGCAGATAATGACATGTTGAAAGCCCTGAACCGCCGGCTTGTCACCTGCTGGTAATTGGTTCTTCTACCAGTTTATTGTCTCCAGCTGCACCGCTCATCACTGATATTCCTATTTTAGAAACAGAGGAAGAGTTGAGAGAGAAAGAGGCAAAATATGACCGTGTTCACATGCGTGCAGGTGTGCACGTTAGCCTGTGTGTGTGTGTGTGTGTGTGTGTGTGTGTGTGTGTGTGTGTGTGTGTGTGTGTGTGTGTGTGTGTGTGTGTGTTTGCACTTAATGATATTTTCAACATGTCCTTTGGGCTCGCTGTGGTGAAAATACAGTAGTTTACTCCATTTAAATAGAAGAAAACACACAGAGCACGTTATTTATCTTATCTTAGCAGTGATGTTTCCGACTTCGCAGGTGCTGAGCGAGATAACCGAAGCAATCCTCGAGCTGATTCGATATTTTAAACTACAATCAAAGGTAATTCGGCAGTGAGAAGACTGCAGTGAGTCCAGGCTTAGCATCAACACTGCAGTGAAAGAAAAGCCTCTTTGTCAAGGTTTTTTTTTTCTTTTATCTGGAAGATAAGAGAATCACATGTTACACAGCAGTTACTGAATACTGGTGCTGGAAATTGCCCTTTAGCTTCATGTGTGTTTTGCTACGAAGAAAAAGCATTTCCTCACAAGCTGATTTGCAGCTTTGTGGTATAGAAAGCCTCTGAAACATCTGTGCCATTAAAAAAAAAACACCACCAAATCAACTCTGGTCTGCAGTCCCTTTGTAGTTTGGACAGCTGTCGGTTAGACATTTTTACAGTCCTAAACATTAAAAATGTCAAATATGAGAGTGCCGCAGAAACAGTAGTAGTATATTGTATATACCAACAGAAATGGGTTCAAATATTGCTGTTACACAGCACCATTATGTATGACTGAAAAAGTATTTGCAGTTATTAAGAACCGCCATCATCGCAAACCAGAGACACCACAATACAAAACCACGTAAGCAATTACTGCTACGCATCCAAAATGCAACGAACGACACAGAAATGCCAAATATTTAACATAAAAACGATTTATCTCGATGCGAAGCAGCAACACTTGTTAAAAAAAAGAAAAGCTTCAAGACGACTCACGCCAGCTTTTAAAGCTCTACAGGGTTCCTCCTGTATCCCATTAATGACGTTAAAGTGTGCCAGCCAGCACCGCTGCCCGTTTACTACCAACTCTACTATATCCAAAAAGTAAATCACACAAAGTGCTCACAGCCCAGTGGTTCCACAAATGATATAAACAATCAACAGGTGCGCTGTTGTCATGAGGAGCTTCACATATTCGAAAGCTCTGAAAATTTAAAAAAAAAAATGTTGCCACTTCATGTGTACAAGCAAAAAATATATAATGATGAAGCAAAAAAGGCCCCAAGTGTGTAAAGACTCTTTTTTTTTTTTTTTAAACATATCCATATCATTGTGGACGTTCGGCCTTGATGGAGGTCTGCCCTTCTATTTTGCCATTTTCTTTTCTTTTCTTTCTTTTAGGTCAAGTACCCGTAAGATAACGCGTTTGTACTTCCGTCCGAGGTCCAGCTCAGGACGGACCTATTCAGGTCGGCCAGGAGCAGTTGATATTAAATGCCACGATCGAGCCTCAAACGCACGACCCCCTTTTCACCGAGAAGTGCTGAAGTTCGGCTCGCTCATCTTGACCTTGTGGTCAGCATGTGTCTCCATTCAAAGGGCGCCGCAGATTATGGCAGTTCAGTGATTTTTGTCAAAGGATGGTCTGGGTGATGATTTATCAGGCAGCGTCTATTCATTTCTCAAACACAAATGATGGTCATGAATCACGCTGTACGCTGACCGCCCCCACCCCGACCAATGTTGACCTTTGCATTCACTCTGAATGGCTAATTTGCAAAAGTTGCCCCCCAAAAAAAGCTTCCTCTGCAGTTAACATGGTGACTTTGATGAGTTTTGGCTGTATTTTTTAAGTTCAGGTAGAAAGAAAAAAAAAAAAACGTACGTGACGGCGAACTTTCCAACACGGGCGCGGTAGATTACCGGTACATCCTGCTCTCCTTCATGGCTGTAATTTGGTCTCTGTGACACTGTTGATTGATCTCGAAGGCGTCCTTAACCTTCTGCAGCGAGAACATGTCATTCTTCTTTAACAAGCGTCATAATAAAAAGTGGTTTGAGAGGGAAAAAAATAAAATAGAATGAAAAATTCTGGAGGACTTTTACTGGGGTCAACGGCTTCTCAAAACGCTTGTTTGTGCACCACTAACTCATGACAGGATGTGTTAACAAGGTGATGACTGGGGGAGGGAGGGGGGGTAGCGGCGGTATTTCACACTATTTCATCTGTCATGTAAGGATATCAGAGGTTTAATGGCCACAGCTCTCAGCCAATGATGTTTAACCGTCTCCCATTATTAGAACTGTTTCACACTCTGATTTATCTCTTCATTTTGACCACTGGATCTTTTTTTTTCTGCCTCACCAATTTCCCTCTCCTGCAGGGGATTGAAAGTGGTGAATCTTGAGTCGTGATCTTGTCAGGTGTTGTGAAAATCCACTTGGCCGTGCAATTCATCAGTATCTACATTCAGCGCACACATCTATCTCTCTGGTACCATAAAAATCAATTGATTTGGCCTGCAAAGTCCTCGGCTTCTTTTTCTTTTTTTTATCACGGTTTCTTATGATTCCCATTGAACGAGTTGCTAGAAGCAGCTAAACTCTTTTACCAGACTTCCTGCTGCAGGAGTCAAAGATGATCACGAAACATTTGTCTTGTGTGCTCTTTTTATTCAATTTTTTTCTTCCAGGAGAGAAAAATCATTTTTCCACAGCCTTTGAGTGTACAGTTGTTGTCTTTACTGTACAAAGAAGCAAAATATATAGAATATCAAAAGTAATGAACGAATGCTTCTGACTGAAGGATGTGCTGATAAACTACATCACAGTAAGAAACGAGAATCAACATGTGCCTTTAAGGTTCTTTCAACTGATATAATTACCAGTGAAAAAGCATAAAAGCGTGTTTCCGTCCTCATTAAGAGCTGCAGAGAGTTTGGCGTCAACGTCTGCTTCCCTCAAACAGAACGGTCACCTCGCAATTAGGGTTCGGTGACACGGCAACGTGAACGCCGGTTGGAGAAAGGCCCGCTGCGTCTCCGACTCGTCTCAGTCGATGCGTACTCTTAGCTGAGGACAATTACCTGAAATACTGACTCATTAGTTTCCCTCGCATCCTTTTCAACAAAGTGTAATCTATCGGCCTTGTAACCACATCCTGTCTGGGATGTTTTCAATTACTCACCGTGTGTCCGGTTCTCTTTTCTCGACCATCTCAGCAAAAAACGCTCCCTCCTCCGCCTGTTAGTACACCTCTTTAAACCGGTGCTCAATCTCTATACAAACTCCAACCGGCCCAGTAAAACAATCTCGCTGGATTGATGATGGTTTATGGAAGCGGTCTAGATTTATAGCACGCTTTCACCAGCCAGCTGTGCTATGGCATTACTAATATTGTGAAATACTTGAAGATTAGAAGCTAGAGAAGAAGCTATATTTGTGTATTTTCTGTTGACAATATTTCCCATCTTCATAACCTTGGTTATTTTCACTCCCCTTTAGTCATGCATTTTCACAGGATTGGCAGTACCATTATCTGCCCAACAGCAAAGTCCCTTGTATTTTTTTGACTAAACGTACGTGTTTGTGATTGAGCAGCTGCGGGGTGCAACGATATCTGCCACTCTCAGCAGCGCTTGGGGGCTTTTGTGTGGCGCTTCAGAAAGAAAAAAAAAAAAAAAGGTGTTGTGTCCCTGAGACTCTACACCTCAACCGAGCACGACGGATTCCCAGCCGGTCTGCCTCCTGATAAGCCTCTGTGAAATCCCAGAAAGTGGGGGATTCGATTAAAATAATCAACAAGGAGGTGAGGATATCTCCATACTTCTGGTGTGGCTATAGACATTGTGAGAGGACGGGGCCATTCACCAGCAAAAATAAAATAAAAAAGTGTCCTGTTGAGCTAAAAGAGTTTTAAATTGTGCGAACAGTCTTTCCGGTTGTCCCTGTTGCTCTTTTGCGACTGGTGTTCATACGCAGGTGTGAGCGCGACACCGCCGCCGCTGATCACTTGTCGGGCACGAGCTGCTGCCAAAACGTCTCATTATCACGTTCAGTGTCGACTTTGACAGCTTCCAATCCCCGAGATTTATCCCTCCTAAAACTGCCACTTCAAAGCACGGAGTGATCCAAATTTGTCCGGCAGTTTGAGGACACTTTCAATGTACACGTGGTGTAATAAAGCCTCACAGCTGCTACTGGAAACAACAGCCGCGACGCCGAGGTAAATACCCCCTGCTCTGCAAAACCTCATTTACATGTTGCTTGTGTGCTTTAAGAGCAGCCAATTCAAATACTTAAAATAAAACAAAAAACATATCAATGATATACATCAGCATTTTCCTCAAAGTGCAGCTACAGCAGGCAGAAGGAGGAAAAAAAATGCATAAATAACATTTAAATGAAGGTAGAAATTCTCTCCACGGCATAAATGGAAAACGCACATTAAGACGCGACACTGAGTCGAGCTGCCATAAATCTAAATATACCTCTATGCAGGTGTAAATGAGTGTGAAATGTCTCTGTCATAAAATGCACCACTGATTAACTTATTCTAACAATGCAAAGTGGAAGACGGTTGGCAGCATGATGTGCTGCGACTGAAGACATGTGGAGCGCCGACGTTCAACTTTTCAAGTCTGTTTCTGGGAAGTTGGGTTTAGGCACCAAAACTACCTGGATAGGGTTCAGAAAAGATCCTAGTTTGGGTCAAAATCATTCATTTTACATAAGAAACATTCACGTAAGTTACTTAAAGTATGTTACACAAGTTAAATACATTAAGTCATGTACGTAACTTACATTACTTTAAAAAAAAAAACCTCATCTGTTTGTGCTTATTTTGACATCGAGAAGTGCAAAAGGAAAATTTTGACTTGAGTTGGAAAAAATTGTGGGTCAACTGCAATCAAAGTTCCTGACTAAATTAACCTAAAACTACAAACAACATATAGAAAAATACATATGTCCGAAAAAAAAAAGGTCGGTATGGGGTATTAAATAAATCACATTCTGACATATGATCTTATGGGAGCAAAAATGTGATAATGTGGAAATAGAATAATTAATTCACGAAACCATTTATAAAAAAAAAAAAAAAAAAAGGGAGATGTAGCGGGTGGTGGGGAGGGGGGATGTCAGAGATGTAGCGGGTGGTGGGGAGGGGGGATGTCACATTCAACAGGATGAATATCCGTCAGTCAGCTGGTAGAGACGCTGCCTCCCACCGCTAGGACTGGATGTAATGTAACTTTCTCCACACACGTTTGCACCGTACGAAATGAGCGGATAATGGAAAGAAATAAGGCAATATTCCTCCACTTTGTTGGAAAACAACAAAAATAAACAAAGGGAAAATGATTTCCATTTATATGCATAATAACATAAGAGCGTCATTTTTAGACCCTTCCAACCCGAGAGAACGAAACGGTCTGAAAAAAAACCAATGTGAGCGAAACCCGAGGCGCCACGAGCTCATCTGACAAACCACCTCTGATACTTGTATTTAAGTTGCCGTGGCAGCAGGGTAAGTTCGGAGGGGAAGATGGGAAGAGACAGGGGCGGCAGAAAGGAAGAAAGATGGAGGACGACGGAGAGACGGGTCTCCTCTCGCCCAGATGTTTTCACCGAAGCGGCGTGCAGATGATGAGGCGTGCTCGTCCTCTCCAGGTAGATCGCGGTGATTGCCGCAGACACAAAGAGGTCAGCGAGCAGCCTGAAGCGCGGCGCTTTGTGTTCGCCGTCAAAGGCACAAAACATTGTTGATAGCCTCTATTCTCCAGCAAAAGTGGTTCATGTAAATAGGATAAATGCGTATGGAAAAAAAAAAAAAAAAAAAAAAAACACAAATACAAACACACCTAACTGAAGCTGCTGCCCTCCTTTTTCCTCTTTGGCTGCTCTAATCTATGCGGGACAATATTTCAGACACCACAGAATATGACTGCCATAAATAAAACAGTATTAATCATCCCAACTCCCATTTGAGACCCTTCTCACATTTATCAGGCTTTTAATATTAACATAGATTAAGGGCATGTCTCACACCTTCACTCACTGTGTGCAATCTTGCTCCAGATAGGAGCGCCGGTTAAAGACTGCTGTTGCACCTGAGACGTGCAACACAACACGTGAAGCTATTTCAATGCAAATGTAGTCCTGTGAGAGACTACTGGAAACAGGTGAGTCAAATAAATCAAAGCAATACAGTAAATATACATTTATAAACATGGAGAGGATGTATGGGACATAAAATCACTAGTTTGTGATCAAATCAAAAATAAATAGAATCTGGAACACTGTATTATTAATGTGGAAGAAATATAATAAATATACTATATATATATTTATATTTATACATTTTCTATCTACTCTGTCGCCAAGATTAAGCTGACACCACAAATAACTCCAGCATTTTTAGTTTTTCGGTTTTAGTTTTTCTGAATATTAACTTTTAAGTCGTATTATTAATAATGTATTTTATTTTCCAAAATGAGCATGTCTTTTTTGGGGGGAGAAAAGCCATCTTGAAAAAAAACAATTTTTTTAGTAACTTAAAAGCAAATGATGCCAAAAAAGTACAAACTGTGTCATTCCCTCAAATACTCAACACGTAAGTCGTATCCGATCTGTTCTTTGGTCGAACTGAATAATCCAGAATCTATTAATGTGCAAATATTTCTCATTTTGAAGCCTAACTCTTAATAAAAGATGTTTCATATTTCACTGAAAGATCTATTTTCAATGATTATGCACTGGAGGTTTAAAGTTTCCCCCCCGACACTTGTATACGCTTTTTACAGAAATTCATCTGCTTCCAGGAAACTTGTAATGTCACCAAAATTATACTTTGACCTTCACTGTGCAGCAAAAAGTTGGAGGAAGAGGCTTTGAATTAAGAAATGTACCTCAAAGACTGGATAGTGAGAGGAATACTATTCTGATTGGGAATTTATTGATCTTTTACTTACTATTCATATTATCGTAGCGCTAAAAGTGACTGAATCAGAATTAATCATACTGGTGGAAAATACAGGAACTGGCCAAAAATAATAATAAGAAAACTCTTCGCAAGTCTTTAGGCCCCCAAAAGAAAATAAAAGACGTGACCTCAGTGCACAGCTACAGGCTTGTTAATTACTAATTGTATTAATCCTAATTACACTTCCCCTCAATAAATCCGCAATTTCCATTTAAATGTTGCTCGTATGAAATTACATTTTCTTTCCTTTTTCCGTTCTTTCACTTCTTCATCGTCGTCCAGGGTACTTTTTTTTTTTTCCCCCGGACTGGAACAGGTTGTTCAATCACACACCGATTCCAGTCACTGCTTCTGGCAAGCACCTCTTAAAAGTGAGGGATGCCGCGCGCGAACACCACTGCCTAAAACTGGGTTTTGATGTCGCTAAAGTGCTTCCATTTCAGATGAAGCCTACATGCTAATGAACAGGTGTGAGGATGTGTTTACGTGGGAACGTCTGTGACTGCTATTGTGCATTTTGACAATAGTCTTTGATTGAGGCGTTTCAGCTCCGATGGGAAAAAAGCTGGAAAAATAGGACAAAATAATGGAGCTCATACAGTAAATGCAGGCACATGATGTGCTCATACAGTACACACGGGCAACTACTATTCTGTATGATAGTACATGTAATATCAAATCCAATAATTCTAAAGCCACTTTCGTAACTATGATCGCATGGATGACGGAAATATCTGTACTTTTACACGTATTTAGGAGTCAAACGAGGCATTGAGAAACTTTAAACTTCAAGGAGCTTACAAAAGACGCAAAAAGGCCCCCTCTACTGTAGAAACACGGCGGTGCAACGTGGAGGTATAATGGTCTCGGAGGATTACCACATTTTCTACGATTCATCCTCTGGGGACCAAGAATGTCGCCATCGTATTTCACGGTAATGTCGCCATCGTATTTCACGGTAATCTATCGAGTAGTAGCTAGTAGACGCACTTCCATTAAAGCCGCAACTACCAACCTTTTGTTGGCCCAAGAGGTGAAGTCAATGGGGTCACCAAACTCCTTCGGCTTCATCCTCTAGGGACCATGAATGTCAGTAGCAAACTCCATGAGAAACCATCCAACAGTTAGAGAGATATTTCAGTCTGGAACCAGTTGGAGCAACCGCCATCGAGCCGAACAGCAAGCATGGCCTAAAATGCACACTTTATACAGGTGATAATTAATATCATGTAAAGCAATTTTTTTTCTAAGTGTTTTGCAATTCACTTCAAGCACCATAACAAACCTCTACATGTATAATTGGATCCAACATAATTTGCACTGTTTACAAGCAGTAGATGATTCATCAGCTGCTAATTGTTGTGACAAGAAGGGATATTCGCTTCCCCAAAATGCCAATGTGCTCTTCCTCATCTACCTATTGCTGTTAACACCTGCTTTTGTAAAAGAACATGTTAAAAAAAAACAAAAAAAACACTAAACACAAATTCACTTTGGTTTTCAATTCAATTCAACTCAATTTTATTTATATAGCGCCAAATCACAACACAGGTTATTTCATGGCACTTAACACATTAAAGTCCTTACAGCAAGAAACCAACAATTTGACTTTTCAGCTCACCAAGGCAGCTTCTAACCACCAAGAAAAATCAACCCAAAAAACAACATTCAAAAACAGTTAAAGGGTAAATTGCCTTCATGTTTTAATTATTTTTCCGTCCTTTCTCCGTTTTCTGTGGATTTTCTCTCTCTCTCTCTCACACACACACACACACACACACACACACACACACACACACACACACACACACACACACACACACACACACACACACACATTGTTTTTAAGATGTAAATGAGGTGTAAAAGCTATTACCTTGAAATATAAAAATGGACTTATTTTGCTTATCTCTACTCCTGATGAGGACTTTTCAACTGAGGTGGAGACGTGTCAAAACGACCTGACCTTCCACTTTATTGCCTTTACGAGATAAAACAAAATATTATATATATATGTGAAGAGGGAAATAATAACAAAACATCCTCTTGAAATTGAAAATGTTTTTACGTGTTCTGTAATATAAGGACAGAGAAGATAGCAAAAAACTAAAGTTTAATCCAAAGATAACAATAATTACAGTAGACTGTAATTAAAATTATACATATGGTATTATTTTGGAGTTTCAAAATTGATGTATCTTAAATTGATATTAAATTGATTACATTTTCAGCAAAAAGAGTTTTTTTATGGTAACATTCAGTCCAAAAACAGGCTGTAAAAGCTAAGAATGTTTTCTGTAGGAATCAATATCAGCAATCCAATTGTTTAAGGGATCTGTGTTGAGGCTTTTTTTGTTCCCGTCACACCTCAGCTCCTTTTCGGTGCCACATTTCCTTCAGTGGCCTTTGTACAACATGCGCTCTGTGCCTCCCTCTGGCTAATGGGGGAATTCTCCAAAAGGTCACATTAGGATGGCAAGCAAAAACCGAGCGGAAGAGGATAATCCCTCTCCGGCAGTTCAAACTTCCTCTCTTGATACCTAAATCCATGTCAAAGCCGAGCAATCGCATGACGCACACATATCTTACACAAAAGCTCACCTGCGCAATGTACGGCGTCTCAAAAGAGACAAGATGTCAACGTTTCTGTCTCTCTGTGGCCACTTCATCATGTAGTTTAACTGTATTTGTATTATTGAGCTGGTAGTTGAATTGCACCACCAATGTTGACACCAATAATGAATAGATGGCAGTTGCATTGATATCTCTGACATTTATGGTTGGTGGGAGGAGGGCAGGAAGGCAAACAAGCAGGCAGGTAAGAGGACCAATTAAGAATCAGAACAGCAATCGAGAACCGAGACAACACGACGAATACGAGTCTGAGAGAAAGAAGGAACGCAGGCAAGATGGTGAATATAAATCCAACGGGGCTAATCTGGGGAATTGAACATAGGTGCTGTGGGTGTGTAAGTCATGTGACCTGAATCAGGAATAAAAAGCCTGAGAACATCTCTTAAATCTCAAGGATTTGTCCTCGCTAGGCTCCATTTCTAGGATGCTTCGTCATCAATGCCAAAACAAAGAACTGTTCCGACGTCGACGTCTCGAACGAGGACGGATCCTTCGCTCGGACAATTTTCAAGGACGCGTCACGTTTATCCTTCTGCATCCATGAAGCACACATAATCCGACGTGTACGTAACAAGGAGCGAGACTTTGAATAGGGATGATGTACACATGCTCACACAGCAGACTGGGAGGAGTCAACTGTCAATCAATTATTATCTTCGTTGCGGTAGAATAGCTTAAGACTGTCAAGGGGTGCCAAATATATGTCAGAGTAAATATAGATTTATACATCGTGTGGTTTCCTACTTTAACTTTTTCAAGAACCGCAATGAAAATAACTCGCGGATTCTCATTCTTCACATTTCAATGTTGATGCGTAAAAGTCAAACAAATCGGTCACATTTAAGTTGCGTATAAAATAACCTTTTACTAACCTTTCATGAGTTCCAGGACTCCGTACATATGTGGCTATTCATCGGTTGTTTTTACTGGAGCTGCCCAACAGCTTTACAGTCTTATTAGGACATTTGAATTCTACAAATGCACACACACACACACACACACACACACACACACATATATAGCCCAAAGTGAGAAGGATATTGCTGAACTGAATATGCAACTTTCGCTTACTGCAGCTACTGTAGAGTCTTTCAGGGAAATATAAGATCTGCAGAGTGTTAAGTGAGACTTGGAACACAAAGACCTTTCTCTTGGCGAAAAATAGCGCACCCTTGAGACGGGGGTCCTTGATGCATAGAGATGCACTGATTGGTTCTGGGGTCCCAAAGGCTCCCTTTTAAGTCCTTATTCTCACAGTAGTTATGGCTCCCTGCCTGAAGTAACTTGGAAATGTCAGAAGAGACCTATTAGCTTATGATAATGTCTGCCACTATACAGTATGTCACTTCATACCCACGTTCCTGCGCCGGGTGCTAATGAGACAACTCGGTAGAGAAGCACCTCTTGATCTCCAGGTGAGAGAATCACACGGCTGCAACGCAGACACAGATGTTAATGTGACACACGAGAGGACTGCATATCAATCAAAGCCATTTTTAAGTTTTAACACCTACATGATTGTTAAAATTAGCTGATGTATTTCCACACGGCACTTGAAATTGCACACACCTGTCACTTGTTTGACGGTGATGTATTTCAGGCTTGGAAAGGCCTGTGAAGAGATAAAACATACTGTAGATGCGGGCGATATCCTCTGACAGCCAAAACGAAGATTAAACCCGAGGTGTAATTTCTCACTGTCATTCGGTCGTATTGTTTCATTTTCGCCGAGAGGCTGCGGACAGTAAAAATTGCGGTGAGTTCACAGACGTGGCCCCCATAATTGTTGGCAAGAGTGGCAGAGTGATTTCTGTAGCCACTAAACCCTCCTGTGAGATTCACAGCTTGAGCCTTGGGACCACCGCCAAACTAGTTTAAGGTCACCTTGCTGAACAAGCTGGCAGGAAGCAGAAAGCTCCCGTACAGCTGCTCATCCAACATGCTTCTCTCACCGACGTTGGGCTCGAAAAGGAAAAGGGGGTTTTGCTGGCAATCATCTGTCTCGCGATGCTGCCCACTCGTCAGCTGCATCGACTGCACTCCCAACACCTCTGCTGAGGCGGTTTTCATTTTTCACCTTCACAGAGTGAAGCTCTGCCCCGCCTCCGAACCTTTTACAAACCATTTCCCCATCGCTGCCGAGTCAAGCCCGCGCTCCACCTAACAAGGTCCCGCTGACCTCAAAAGCTCGTGTCCTCTTCAGTCCTGGCCTTGGAAGCCCGTCCCCGCCGCAGGGTCCGCAAGTTTAATTAACCCCGAACCTGGATCGGGCCAGTTTGGACAGCTTTCTAGCATCTGGGCTGCCTGCGAGCGGCGAAAGCAATAACGTCCACAGAACATACACCTGTCTGTCTTTACAGGATAAAGAGGACAAATTAAGGGGAACGGCTCATCACTACGAAGTCAGAGACGTGACTGAGATCTGAAGGAAACGGGCCTTTTTTTGAGTTTTTTCACAAAGCGGGGGGGGAGAAACAACCTGGCATCCTGCTTCACAAATAAATCCTGAAAATGGGAAGTCAGTAAGCGGTGACAGTAACTTCTAGTTTAGGATCGGTTCAGCGTAAATGTACGAAAGAACGCAGCAGACTTTGGATCCATGGATACGGGTCGGATCAACACCACCCGGTTTCACCCCGAAGCTTGTGACACGCCCATCGGCCTATCAGATGATATCTTCCGTGGTATTAGAGAACAGGCTGGTCGTACCTGCGTGGACTCTTCGCAAACTGTAACACTGACACAGTATCCTCTATTAGGCTAACATGGGATACTACGTTACCCATAATGCAACACACAATTTTAGTTGTGTTACTTCACCAGCCCGGTTTGAAACAAAGGATTTCTGTTATGAATTCATAGTCCGAGATCACCCCGATGACTTTAATCACCTTTACTGGCCCATTTTAGAGCATAAACTGCTGTTAAATACTTTTGTAAAAGCTTCTAAAGCGACCGACAAAATGCTTTTTTATTTTACTCCTTTTCATACCACCAAACTTTTAAAACTAGCACAGCATTTTAATTTCAGTGAATACATTTGAAAACATCATCAAATAGCCCAGACTCACTTGGGCAAACCAGTTGCACTCTCAAAAGTTCAGCAGTTAAATGAACAGATAAGTGAGTGCTGCTTTTTTTTTTTTCTTTCCCAGCATGTTTCAAATGGGCCGTCATTTGCATGCATGAGGGTTGAAATGAAAACATATTGAAGGAAAATATAACCCCGATCTCTCTTCACAGATATGGGTCAGCTATATTTCAGACATCAATAAGATTTTCTTATTTCAGGACATGTGCAAGGGCAAGCCTATGGGGGCGTGGGGGATAGTGTGGGGAGGAGGGGGGGTGGCTTGCAGAAGTTCCCAGTATTGGCCTGTTTGCAGCGCCCCCCCGATACTGTATTCAGCTCACAGCCGAGGACGGGAGTGGAGCTAATCACCGGCAGACATGCCCAATTCAAAGCTGACTTTGGAGGGAAAATCTAATTAACATAATAACAAATGAAATGGAGCGAGAAGAGAAAAGAGATTGTTTTCACCTGCCGGTCGGAGAAAGGAGGGCGATCGGTGTCAAGACGACTGAAAGAAAGGGAGCTGGCCTTGTAGTTTCAACGGTGGGGGGTCAGAGGTCATGCAGTTCTACACTGAATAAAAACATTTAAAAAAAGAGAAAATTTAGGTTTGACCGATGTCTATAAATATTTTAAAGCTGTAGTGATGTGAAATTTGTCGGCCAGTGTTTTGCATTTAATAAGATTAGATTTATTATAAATAATGAACCGATGAAGATGAGTTTGCCACTTCTCCTCCTCCGAAACTTCGAGGACTTCCACTCTAGTTTCAGACGACCCGTATGAAAGTTTTAGCGTTGCACTCGGATGACAGGTGAAATCTAATTTACGCGGAAGGAAGCTTTTTTTTTTTTTTCTTCTTCTTCTTTTTTGTGGAGTAAGGAAGAGGAGAAGCGAAATTCGATGTCAGCACGGCTCTGTGAGTACCTGGGCAGGACGGGAGGGTTTTTTTTTTTTTGGTCACAGCTGTCACGCATCACTGTCTCAAGAAATTGGAAAGACAGAGAAATACAAATCTTGACATTGCTGGATATCTGTATGACATTGGCCCGCGTTAAACTAACTGTCGCAGTCTGCATACGCGAGCACTCACCGGTGTGCATACCAAACAATGGCGCTTATTTTTTGAGTGCGAGAGAGACAAAGACGTTTTTTTTTTTTTTTTGTCCTTCTCACAATAGCATCTAATAATCTGCATCTAGCCCTTCTCGTGTGACTGTGGAGAGCCGGGCCTCTGCATTAATTATATCCTCTTCGCCAGGTCACCGTCGGGGCCACAGGACATTGGGAATTATTCATTGTGTCAGCGGAGCTGTTGGACCCCGGCGGATAAGAAGACCTGTTGATGAGGGAGGCTGCGAGGTCCTCCTCCCAAAACACACACTTCCACTCACAAAGGCTCCTCCCTCCTTCCTCCCTCCTCCTTCCTCCCTTTCTGCCCTCCCGCTCGCGTCTCCAACTTCCCTGTTCGCTCCTGCATGTCAGAGGGTGTGAGGAAGAAGGAGAGTTTCTTTCTTCTCCTCGTCTCTCAGCGGGAAGTCCTCTACAGACGCAGCGGCATCTCCCGATTATTATTCCCTCCCTCCTCCTCCCCCAAAGGCCTCTTTAGCAGCTAACTTCTAGAAAGTAAAGTCACCTTATTGGAACGGGTCTAATGGCGACGGGGGGAAGGAAGAGGAAGACAAAAAAAAAAAGAGAGCGAAGAACACCAGATTTCTGTCTTGATGAGATCCGTAAGCGAGTTCGCTCTGAAGTTAGTTAACGAACCCGCAAAACATACAAATCTGGATTTGCATGCAAATATATATATTTTTTAAAAAGGACAGACGACTGCAAATTTGACCATTTTGAGGTTCGATTCAATTCAAGTTGGAGATGGTGCATCTCTAACAGCGTCCAGATAGATAGATAGATAGATAGATAGATAGATAGATAGATAGATAGATAGATAGATAGATAGATAGATAGATAGATAGATAGATAGATAGATAGATAGATAGATAGATAGATAGATAGATAGATAGACAGACAGACAGACAGACAGATAGACAGATAGATAGATAGATAGATAGATAGATAGATAGATAGATAGATACTTTATTAATCCCGCAAGGGGAATTTTTTTTTCGCGACAGCAGCATTATAGGGACAGGAAAGCAATAAAACAACAGTAAAATTTTAAATATAAAAATGGACAGTATATACAATAAATAGAATAAAATAAAATAATTAAATAAAAACTATCTAACCCTGTGTGTGTGTGTGTGTGTGTGTGTGTGTGTGTGTGTGTGTGTGTGTGTGTGTGTGTGTGTGTGTGTGTGTGTGTGTGTGTGTGTGTGTGTGTGTGTGTGTGTGTGTGTGTGTGTGTGTGTGTGTGTGTGCCTGGCAGAACAAAAGATCCGCATCCGACACGGGGAGGCCAGCGAGCTCGACGCAATCAGGCAATTGAGCTAATGACAGGAGTGCCAGGTGTATCGCCAGGTGTGGTTGATTAGAGGGAATGAAACGCACAGTCAAGGTGACAACTGGCGCTGCGTTCCAGCTGAGCGTCGAGGGAGAATTTTCTGATCAGAGGACAAAAAAAAATCTGAATGATCTTCAAGCCAACAATGACAGCGATAAAAAAAGAAAGAAAGAAAAAAAAAGTTTCCCTTGATTGTGGAGGATTTTCCACATGTTGATTTGAAATGACTGAAAATCACTGAAGTCTTAACTGTAAGGACAAGGTCAGCTCGGTAAACCTGGAACGGCGCCCTCTTGTGGTATTAACAACCTCTACATTTTCTGAAAGCTTCAAATTCATGAGTTGTGATGAGTTCAATTTCCTGCCGGCCCGCCTAATCGTTAGCCTCCGTGGCGTCTAAGCGCCGTCCATAATCACGAGGCAGCGGCGTTCTGACGACTTAAAACACTTGAACATAAAAAATAGCACGCGCGGCACTTTTCACGGCGTAACAACGAGCTCGCGAGTTCATTTTAAGGCAATAAATTACAAGTTATCGTGACAAGAGGCTAACTTGTTTGATCAGAGAGCTTCTTCCCTCCTTCAATAAAACCCTTGGTTCAATTCAATCATGTAAAATGACCAGACCTAAAAGGGGCGGAGTTAACAGCAGAGTATACAGAGAAAACAGAAAAATGAGTCATAGCATGTTGATCATTAATGTGTTATAACTGGATAGTGGTCTCAAAGATAAAAAAAAAAACATAGTTTTCCAACTTCCTGGTTTACATCCGTCTGGGCGACCTGCCGCACACGTGGATTAGTGTTTGTCCTGCCGGCCGTGGCCACTTCAAAGTGGAAATCAATCAATCATATGAAAACATTTTCTTTCTTAGGCTCTGGAAAGGTTTTACAAGTATAAAAATCTTCACTGTTGTGACAATTAGTAAAACAAAGACTAATCATTGTAAACTGCAGTTGCGTGTGTCCCGTCAATAGACATAAAAAAAAGAAGTTTTTTTTATTCTGTAGCTCGAGTATTGCATCAACTAGGCCTGTAAAATTCAGTAAAACCCAATATTTGCTGTTAAGGCGAGCGGCTTCATTTTGCTCTGCAGCTCTCTAGTGTGACTCGGCGTCACGATCCGGGCCGACCGGCGGTGAAGCCTCTTTTGGGAGCTCTCCAGCCACGCTGCACATATCGGGCTGACTATAAATTACAAAAATGTTTTTACATTAGGTGAAGAGTGCATAATGAGTGATTTAGTGACTCCCTAAAGGACTTGGGACTTAACTTGGGATGTGACTTGTGCCAAACCGAATGCAGCAGCTCCACCGCTGTAAAAGGGCGATGAGAGTAGACGAAGAGGTGGAAATTCAAACTGCGCTCTCAGTCCTCGAGGTGCTCTTAATATTTGATCACGGTTGATGGTGAAATCTCTAAAAAGTGTTGATGAGGACATTCCTCAGCTCTAATATCGACACGGCATTAATACTAATGTCCATAAAAGCCCGCTGATCTGTTTTTCTGTGTCTGGTATTCGTCTGGTTCTCTGGAAATATTCTCAGAGGTTTGATGTATTTTTTTTGAAGGCCAAAAAGCTTTTTACTACTTTATGTTGCCTTCATTTCAACCCAGTTTGCCAAATATATAACAGCCCTCGTTCATCAGAATATTGTGAGCAAATTGGATCGACATTCATTTCACTGTAAGAGCTGTTATCTGTCAGTGTTTACATCGTTGCAGTAATCTCAAGGCAGCTCATAAAAATCCTTTCACGACGTATATATTTGAATACTTTTGCAAATTACAAACAATAATTTTCTCTGAAGTGTGACAAACACAATACCGTTTTTGTTTTTTTTGTTTTTTTTTCTATTTAAGCTTTTTTTGGAGGGAAATCCTGTTCATCATTTTCACATTAAAAATAAATATTAAGTTCAAAACTAAAACCTGATCAGAACTATGTACATTTATGTTTAATACAACACTGACCTGCCTTCAATTCCATTTATTACGAAGAAGAATTATTATTTTACTGGAAAAAGTCACGTAACTCAAATACTCTCAAACTCCATCTGTTGGTGTCGGGGGTGCGAGGAATCAACGGTGTTTGCATTAAAAAGTGGTAATTAAGCTGCTCGGAGACAACAGTCTACAGTATAAGAGGTAATGGTTATCATCACCGTTACTGAAAAAAAATGCACACTAGCAAAAAAAACCCATTCCAAAAACCAAATGCCCCTTAAATTGCCTGAAGCTATAATGGTGCTGCTGAACTCTAAACAAGCAGCAGTAACACCTCCCAGTTTCATCGACGATTCCAATCCATCGTTTCTGCCGGATTACAAATCAGACAAAATGCAGACATCTCGAAAAATACTTCAGAGCTGCCGCACGGAGTTTTGTGTTGTTGCCTGGCAGCGTGCCGGTCCGGTAACGCTGAGAATGGAGTTGGTCAGCGCCACATTATGGGATGAGGTTGCTTTCTGCAGACACGCCTTTTTCTTCAAATCAAGCAAAGTCCCCCCCAAAAAAACAAAAACAACTTCAAACTTTTCCTGACAGCCGTCAAGAGGGTGACGCAAAGACACCGAAAGCCGGATGGATTGTAGGCAAAAATGGGGAAGAAAAACAAGACTCATAAATGTCAGATTCCCGGAGATATCGGAGACGTCCCCGGCGCTGCGATATGTTTGCTGGTGTCATCCAATAGAAATACTGCAGGTCGGCTTGAGTGAAAGTGATGTCAGTTTTTGGGGAACAGAGACGATGAGGTGTGGAGCTCTGCTGTGTTTGTGTGTTCCTGTACAACTATCCATGAGAGGACCCGTTTTTGTTTTCGACTATCGGAGTGATGGACATTTTGGCCGGTCCTCACACCGACCTGCTTCTAGGTTTACGGTCAGAGTCGGGTTTCGGTTCAGGTTGTGGACACTTAGTTGTAATGATTAAGGTTAAGGGACAAGGAAATGCCAACGAACATCCTCACAAAGATTGGAAGACCAACGAGTGTGTGTGTGTGTGTGTGTGTGTGTTCTAGTACAACTATCCATGCGAGGACATTTTGACAAAGCGAGGACATTCCCGGCCGGTCCTCACTTTCTAAAATGGCTCCATAAGGAGGTTACTGACTTGGTTTTGAGCTTAAGGTTGAAACTGGGTTCAGGTAAAGGTGAGCGTTGAGGCTGGACTGGTCAGAGTAAAGAACTACTGAATGCAGTATGCCAAATCAGTGTCCTTTGTAACAAGCTTGACATTCACTGTTGGCATTAAAGTATCCGCGGCGACAACGCACCTCGCAACACCGGCAGCTGGAGCTGGGTTTGACCTTCGGAGCGCTGTATTCCTCAAGGTCATCCATGTGTGCAGGATGGGAGCTGCCGGTCTATTCGCTCCTGAAGCGACGCCCCTCCCCATCAGTGAGTGTGTGAAATATTAAGCAGCCGTTGGAATTGGACCGGAGCTTTAAACCTCTCTGAGCAGATGCTCGGTGCTTTTAAGTGCTGAATAATACATTTTGGTTCAATGTCTCTGTCTCCATTAATGCCCCGGCTAAATGCTGCTGGGATTTCACTCATGGCGCTATTATTTCTCATAAATGCCCCCCCCCCCCCCCCCCGGTGGTGTCCATCATCCGGGCGATGATGCTGTTGACGGTCAACATCACCTGCTGACTAAAGGAACATTCAACTTCATCTCCAGAATAATGGATCCCATCAGTCAGTGAACCCGAAGCGTTACACTTCGCCGCGCACGAGCTCGCCGCTATTAATTCAGTCGTGGCGATACAAGCGCTGACCAACCCCACCATGTACCCATTTTGATATTGTTTTTAATGTTCCCATACTTAAAATCATACTTTAAAAGGTTTATTTTCTCGAGGCAGCTTTAGTTCGGGCGGTCGCACATACGTGACGCTATTCATTTATGACTTTTCTTCCTTTATGGTCGACGCGGCGTTTTGCTCACAGATGATCTTTACGTACTTTATGTCATTGCTTCCCGTCAGCTCGTCTTTTCGCACTAATCCTCATCGTACACGCCGAGTGTTTGTTGTCGCCGGTCGCACCTCTCAGCTTTTCGGCCCGTCTTGCGAGAGCCATTTATCACGTAAGTGGATTGACGAGAGGACGGAACGCGTCTCGCCGACGTGGCCGCTATTCAATTACAGCCCGGAGACCGCAAGAGGCCAGCGAGCCCCCTTATTCCAGGAAGCAGGGAGGAGATGATGTGCAGTCATGTCAAGGTTCACTGAGACACTAACGCTAAGACACACAACCCCCCCCCCCTCTCCCACACACACACACCCCCATGACACCTCTAATCCTTCAGCAGCCGGGTCGATCCTCGCCTTGCAGATCAATGGGCATTGACAGGTTTAATTGATTTCTGTGGGAAAGGGATGCAGGCTCATCCAGCTAAAAGCACACACACACACACACACACACACACACACACACACACACACACACACACACACACAGATCTGGACGCCCTGTACGTGTCTGCTGCATGTGGTGTCAGACTAAGCGTAGATCAGGAGAAACCTGAGGAACTGATGGCTGTTCACACGGCTGATGAAAGCGCGTTCAAGACTCCAGCCTGACATCCCCCCCCCTCCCCCCTCCATCTCAACTCCCTTTTTCCACATGGGATAAAGATGTAATTCAAGATCAGGCTGAACATAAATAGTCGGAAAATCTAATCCCCCAGATATGAGGCCGACATGTGATTTATGAACGAAGGATCTAATCAGAATTTGTCACGCTCGATGTAACAAACGACGGTTTCATTCACCGAACGCGAGCTTCCAAAAAAAGTGAAGGAAAACTTCTGCTGTTGCTTTTTTTTTTTTTTTTTTTGATGGCTTCGTCTCATCTTTTCTGTGCATTACATCTGGAAACAGGCAGTTTGGAATACGCAACACAAAGCTGAAACACCGACAGGTCTTAAAACTAGATTTCAACACAAAGTCAGACAAAAACAAATCCGGAGCTGGTTTGCTTTGCCCTGTCGGTCATGCAGACTTGGTGTGACCTTCTGTTGATGCTCAATAAACTAACCACAGGCAAATATTGAATTTGTATCCCCACTTGAGACTAGCGATGGTTATTTCAAGCAAAAACACTCTTCGAAATTCGCTCTGAACTATTCAATTTTTCTTTGAATATTGATTTATGTTCCACAGAACTGACGGCGGTAGTCGTCTTTGAATGTTTCCCCACGTTCACACCGGGAACATCTAATACCGGGATAGTTTCACCCGCAAACCTCCAGAGCCCTGAAAGCAGCGTGATCTTCTCCCCGTGTTATCGACTGCATTACCGCCACCTTCTGACGGGAGTGAGGCATTACAACCAGGCGCTGGTAAACAAACAAACAAACAAACAAACAGGGGAAATAAGGAAGAACAAAAGTCGCATGTTTTCATACTGAATGACAAATGAATGAATGATTGAAACATAAAGTCTGATTATCAGCCGACCGGAAGGCGGACGACAGCGACGGGTGTTTTATGCAAATCCTGATGCACGACAGCTTTATTGATTAACGCAGATCAGATATATTTAACCTGCCAATCAAGTGAGTATCGTTCAGAATGAGCGTCTGACGTGTTTTCCTCAGCGACGCGAGGTGATCCGTCCTCGGTTGTCCATCTCTGCGTGCGATTTCTTGGCCGACTCGCGAGCGCTGTTACTTTATCTAACGTGCCGATTGACGTTCAAAGCGAACGCAGCGGGTGTATGTTCAACTCGCATTCAAGTGATTTCTTGGCACACTGTCTCCTTTGATTATCCCTTAAGACTTGAGCACATAAATGGCAGGACACGTTTTGATTGCTTGAGGGTCTGCACATCGCCTTAAATACCATCCCAATCTTTTATAGACCAATCAGCAGCGCTGCCTAATTAATCTCCTTAAAGTTTTTTGGGAGACTCATCCTTTCATATCTTATTTGATGTTTTCGGTGTTCAATAATATGCAGATTCCTTGTTTTACCTCAGCACACAGATGGCAGTGAGAAATGTGCCGTACGTGTTTTTTTCGAATATCGTTTGTGGAGAAATGGGATGGAAATCGTTAAATTGATTTGTGTTAGCTTAAAGTTCAGCACAAATACATTAATAAATAGATTAAGGAGTAATTCATTATTTTACTTTTTAAACCCCGAGGGCATTTTTGTGTCTATGGCTACTAGAAAAAAAAGCTAAATGCCTGACCAAAACTTTTGCTGGCATTGTTGCATTGTGGGAAACAGGCAAAGCAATGAGTAAAAACATGAAGTAATCTCTGGTTCTGCTGCATATATTCTGATGCCAAAACATTCTTGCCAAGTCAAGAGAAACACGTGTAGTTTTTTCTTAATGTAATGATTTTAAGTTTTTGAAGTGATCACCTCGGTAGTAAAAACACGCCATCTTTCTCTGCATTAAAAGCTTACAAATCTATAGAAGAGGAAAGTTCAGAGGAAATGACCAGCATTTTCATGTTCAGCCATATGTTTTCAAAAAGCTGTGCTGCGTATGCAGAACGATACTTAGCAAAGGAGAGAAAATTAAACTGATTAAAAGGCAGTCTGCAGCTGCAAAAAAAAAAAAAAGCACCTCCCTCTCCGCTGTTTGAACCGAATTAAAAAATATGTGTTCCAATGCAAAGAAAAGCCATCGCCATTATACATGCAGTAATTTTTATAATCCGAGTAGAAGCAGATGCCTGGAAGAAACATTTAATTTGCCTTTCTTTTTTTTCTTTTTTTTTTTAATTGTATCAGGTTTCATATATTTAAAACTTCAGCTGCACAAGTTGTTGATTAAAAAAACACAAATCATGGCACTTCAATTTGGTAAAATAAACGATCTCTGAATGTTTCCTAGATGAAAACAGGCTTCGTTCTATCCACACGTATATAATATATTCAATAACATACGATCTGAAGGCAGTGTGGGCCGATGTGGTTCAATCAGAAATTTGTTATTTTTTTTAATCATTTGATCAAATTTATATCAATAGATTTTTTCCATTTACAGAAACCCAACGTGTCACCTTCCTGTTAGTCTAAGTATAAATTACACAGATCTCTGGGAGGTAAGTCTCAGCGGAAATGTTTTTCTGCCACGCAGTTCATATTTCACAGCACATCCGTTAGCTTTAATTGCATTCAGACACCCAGATATTCAGATGCAAACTGCTTTTAATACAAATGACTTCAGACAGCAAGTAATAACTTTTCCCTCTTTCACAACAGTTGCAGTCTTGCACATCTTTCATATTCAGGGCTCATGAGAATACACCCACGGTCTTCTAATCAGAGCTCCTTCCCCACATCTCACACTCACACTTGTTTTATTTTTATGTTTTTCAAAATGTCACTCGTCTCGACGCAGGTGGAGGTTGTGTTGAAGATCAACTGTGAAATTTAATTCAGATCGCTCATCGAGGCTTTAAAAATATAAATTGTGTTATTTGAGCAGCACATATTAATAACTGAGCAGATATTGGAGGTGCAGTACCATCTAGTCCCCCCACCCCACCCCTCCTTCACCTCCCCTCCCCTCCCCCTTGATCTCCATCAACCTCAAACCCCTTGTAGAGGAGCATCAAGCCCCGCTCTGCCTCTCGCCTTCTCACCCACAGGTGAGAGCACCTGTTTGATATTCTGGGGGAGTGTGTCCGTGGCCTGGCCTTCCTCACCTGGCTACCCCTTGTTCTGCTCCTCTAAACTCCCAGTGTCTGTTATAAAGTCAGTCCGGGGAAGTGATCGGTCTACACGGATTCACAACCTCCCCCCCCCCAACCTCTTTTTTCATCGCCGGGTCAAATTCATTTGAAAGAAAAACGGAACTTTTTCTTTGTTTTAGAAGAAAACTACTTTACCTTAAAGTTCATGAACTAAATAAATACAAGTTTTGAGTTTAATTAGGTACAGCCTCAGAACGTATTTGCATACTCAGTGATCTGCTGAGAAACTAAAAGGAAAAACATAAATAAGTGAATTGAAAAGCATAAAAAAAAATGCTAATTCCTCTCCACGAGGCACAACGAGTCACTGAATGGTTTTGATAAGTGTGAAAAATGGTGAGAATCAATTTGCTGCAATTGTGCCTCTCTGGGCTTCATGTAGATGCATCTACTTCTTGGTGTTTGTTTTCTCTGCGTCCTGCAGTTTACCCATAACACCCTTCTCTCAACACGACGGCGGATATATTCACACAAATCTAAAATATTCCAGCCCATGCTGTGGTCTCTGTAGTCACCAGATCAAACAACAACTAATAATAACTCAAGTTTAATTACTCGACTTTCACTTGCATCTCAGATTATCTCAGCACCGTGAGATAAAGTAAAAAAAACTCCAGAAAAAAAAAGAGGTAAAGGATGCAGAACCTTTTAAGTTTCATGGTTCAAGAATGAACTTTCACAAGCAGATGAGAAAAGATTCAAACTTAAACAATGGAGGGCTTTTAATTTGAAACAAGGGCTTTTAGTTTGAAACAGAAACAGGAAGTTGCAGAATTCAGTCAACCAATGGCGTAACTATCACTCCGTGAACGACACGCATAAAACTAGCAACTAGCAGCAAACGGCTACTGCACGCACGCAGGGTCATCGTAAATGTAGCATACATCCTTCAAAATAAAAGCACAGAATCAGAAATGTGGACTTAATAATGAAAGTTTGACTTTTTTTCCACTAACACATCCACCGCCAACTAAAAATGGCCCCATTTTTGGGGTTGCGACCCACCAGTTGAGAACCGCTGGACTACATTCATGCTTCCTCTGCAGTTATCTAACTTTAGATGGAATAAACGTCGTCCATTACACAGAAGGTTTCAGAAGTCACCGGCGCTGAAGCTAAAATAAAAGCTAACAGCCTCTCTGTGTTTCTTAAATCCAACAGCCCAAACAGCTCCAACAAAACAAGTCGATTATTCAGATTTTTATTCCTCGATCGAGTCCTTTTAAGATTCCTCTCGGCTCTGTGAAATGTCTTGCATGAAAGATTATGACGCAGCAGGAGGTCCGTTCTCCTGATGGCAGCGAGTGTTTAAAGAGGTAGAGGTCACCGGCGGAGCGACGCCAGCCGTTCCTTCTTAATGACGCCTCAAAGTGAGAGCCCATCATTCCCCCTAATTATTGTTGATTGCATTCATTATGTCACGTCCCGATATCTTGGAGGCGCCGTTGGTGGTTTGGGCTAAATGGCAGCTACGGGTTAGCTTGTTTCTCAAAGCTAATTGGACGTCAAGCAAACAGAGGGAGAAGAAAGCGTCTCTCATCAGCAGACTGTCCATTGTCCGATGTCTTTTTTTATGAGCCGCCGGACCCCTCGTGGAGCCGACTGAAGCCCAGGGTTGCGATGCTCGCGAGATGTCAAGCACCTCTTCCCAGAAATCCCTCAAGCTCTATTTTAATGAAATGAACAAGCTTATTAAAATAAAAAAAAATAAAAAAAATCTGCTGCGCCGACATCTGACACAGCAGCAAAGTACATTTCTTAAATAAAGTTTGAACAGAGTATTTAAAGAGGCTGGCAGAAAGTTCATCGCAACAAATTAAAGAGCACCCGACGCCTTCACTTCTCCAGCATCCACCAGAAGAAGTAGGACTCGCTTTGGTCAAGCGACTCCGTTTATTACTCTTGAACTGCATTCAAATAAACACAAAAACGGGGAGTAACTGCATTTGAAGGCGCCGACGGGGGGAATATCCCGTCTGCAGGTTACGCATCTCCTTGAAAAGAGAAAGAAGAAGATTAGAAAAGCACTCTGGGAGCAATTCTAAATCTCACAGATCAGCATCGGGGGGGGGACGGCCAAGCTGGCAACAGAGATACGGCGGCACAATCAGCGACCCCCCCACCCCACCCACCCCACCCTCCCCCCCATCACCCCCACAACAATGCAAGGCAGGGCAGGTGACTCAGGAACACGGATTCACCTACATATGGCTGCGTGTACAGACGTGCACCCGCCATGTCAACTACGGATTTCGCGCTCCTCGCCGATTCTGGCCGGCATCCAAAAAAAAAAAAAAAACACGGAAAGAAATGTAATATTAAAACATCCGAGCGCTCAATTACACCCTAATGTGCTGTTTTAAATGAGTGTGATGTGAGGTGAGTCGACAGCTCACTTTCTTAAGGTGAAGCAGAGACATACCCCCCCTTCCCGTTCATCTCTCCTCCTCCTCCTCCTCCTCATCATCAGCGTACTTCTTCCCAATGAAATCTCCTCTCTGTCCTCTTAATGCAGTTTTTTGCTCGTGTCTGCACATAAAAGATCTCAGAGCTCCACTCTGCATTACTGAGATTGAAGAGAGAGCGAAAGCAAGAGAGAGGGAGGCGAAAGGAGTGATCCATTTCTCAGCAGCTTCTCCATCAGACAAAAAACAACCAAAAAAACCCACTCAAACACTTTATTCTTTTCTTTATGCGAGTGCCCACTCTCCCATTAACTGAGCACGCTGCTGCAGATTGCGCGGGACGTACTTTACAACGGGGACTTCGTGTCCCCGAGCAGCTACGCTTGGAGGATTTTACACATGTAAACTACCGTCCTATGAAAATATATCAGCCGGGTATGAAGCATGTAAAACACCCGTCTCTCCACTAGAGGGCGTCGTGTCAGTGTCACGCTTCGTGTCAGCTCGGCGTGACAGGTGCACGCGTGTTCGGAGGAGGGAACCTACACGGAACTTTCTTGTTTGTCCCGCCCCCTACTTCACTGTGATTGGACGGCCGGTGACAGTTACGAGCGCAGTATTAACTTTAACTATTAGCAACCAGAGATAAAATGAATATCGTGATTTTTGTGTTCTTCCAACAGATGACGACGAGTCCGGCTGTAAAACACGGGCCGACCCGACGTCCACGATAACCGGATGAGAAATGTCCCATTTCAGTCCTTTCAGGTGAAACGAGCGGTCCAAAATGTGTTTTGTGGTGAGAAGGAACAACAGAAGCAGTGTGACGTGTTCAACACGTGTTTACTGCATTCCAACACGCACACGCACACGCCTCATCACCGACACCTCAGCGAAGAGGAAACCGCCGCCATAATTGAGGAACACTTGGAAAAGTGTCCGTTATTAGAGGACCGAATGCTGCACGGTGTTCCTGTGGCTGCCGCAGCATCTCGGGCTGTTATATATATATATATATATATATATATATATATATATATATATATATATATATATATATATACACACTTTGCCACTGGACTGCATGGTACTCTGCGAGAGGGCTAATTTGAGGAAGATGGGTACTGACGATGGCACTCGTCGCCACATGGCACCTGTCAGTGCTGACATGTGGGACTGAGGCGCACCCCCCCCCCCTCCCCTCCCACTCCCTCCTAGCAGGAGGCACAGATATATAGAGAGAGAGATATATATGGCAGGTAGCCTTTAAAAAAAATCTGCCACTTGGCAACGCTGCATCATTAACAGGCCTGCTGAAGGCCCCGGCTTGGCTTGCTTCCAGACACACACACACACACACACACACACACACACACACACACACACACACACACACACACACACACACACACACACACACACACACACACACACAGCACTATCTTTAGAGTACTATGCAAAGTCAGCACTCTCCAACCATCTACCCTTAACACATCAAATGCATGGCCGCCAGCCTCTTCTCCAAACTGTTTAAAAAGAAGAAAAGAAGAACAACAGAAGTGAAGGGAAGGTGGCAGAGCATAACCATTAAGATGGCCACCTAGTGGCTGATGTTGCTCCCCACACACACATATATATATACACACAAACACACTCCTGTATTTCTCCAAGTGCACTGAAACTAACTAAAAACAAGTTTAATTCCTCATCTGGAATTGTGATCAAGTGGCTTCTCCCCTAACATGATCCAATCCACTGTAAAACACCAATTACTGGTAAAGAAAGAGAAAGAGAGAGAATAAAAGAAATAAAAAATAAAAGTGCTGCCCCATCCCCTGAAAGTGAAAGTTGCTTTATTAGACTAAGTGGCGTCTTGATGAGAATGCAAGCTTAGCAGAACATAACAAGCGAGGCGGCTAAAGCAAAGGACAGCAAAGAGGCTTACCTCGAGGAGCTGCATGAGTGGACGCAAATCACTTTTCATAATCGCCCCCACCCCTCTACCTTCCACTCCAAACACCAGGCCTTGATTCACAGAGGGGGGGGGGATATAACCAATGATCTCAGCCATATTGAAATGTCACATTACCAGATTGTACTCAATTAAGAAGAGTCCGCAGCCAAAACCAGACGGGAAATTAGTTGTTTTTTTAAAAAACAACCCTGAACGGTTGGGTGTGTGACGGCGCACACGTTCATGTCGTCGAAATGAGACGCAGCTCTCGGAGGGCGACGCCGACCTGCAAGAGGTAAGAAGGAGGTGTTTGCGGCGAAGGTCAATCCGGTGAACCATGACGCGCCTTTTTTTTTTAACCCACTGAAGATTAACGGCGTGTTTTTAGACGAGCGCCCGCAGGTAAAGAAGTCGGGAACCGTTAAACGCCACGAGAGGAATCCATAAAGTCGACACCTCCCGTGAAATGATTTTCTGACAGCGGCCAACTTCGTTATTAAAAGCACTCGGTTTGTCAACAAAATGGAGGACGTCAGCTTCGCCTGACCTTTTTATTCCACCGTTTGTCGTCATCGTCGTGCGTCTGTATCTTCGCTGAGGACGCCGGCGTGAACGCGGTCCGACGGGAACCTCTCGGGATCGTTCCCGCTGCTTTAAGGGTCCATCGCTCGGCCGCTCGGGGGGAAGGAGGGGGGAACCCAAAGTTGCTGCGGTCATCTGGATGTTCGTTCTCCTTGTTCTTTCCTCGAGGCTGCTCCATCAGCAGCGTTGTGGTTCAGCGTCTGTACGTCCACTCTCCCGGGAAGACTTTACCCTCCAGTCGTGAGAGAGGCCGACCTCAAACACGAGCTATGCTGATGCTTTTTCTTTGCGTTTGCTCATGACAAACACATCACAAGTTTGTCTGGCAGAGAGGAGGTTTTATTGAGACTGAGAGAAACAGTGCTATTTTTATTTGTTTTAAAACCGGGTATTCAGTTGCAGGTTTTTCTTATTTCTGAGAATGATTCTGTTAACAACACTCGGCTGGCCAGATTGGACATTAAATAAAAGAAGTCATTTACTCCGCCGCTTGCAGCATCACCGCAGGCAGAGTTACTACTTTCTCTTCGAGGGGTGTCTATTTTGTAAAAAGTGGCAGAAAACCAGTTTAGTTCACCCGTGTTGACTCGTCAACATCAACCATTAATCCACTGTTCGGTTTCCTCTCATCAACCTATTTGGAGACGGATGTCTACTTCAGACGAACAGGTTCAAAATATCTTCACATGGTAATAATGTTCATTTTTGTTGACACCAAAGAGCCCCAAAAAGGTGGCTTAAGTTGTAGATGCGGTGATTTCTATAGTGTAGGTTCCACCACAGTTATTAAATAATCAGGTGCAAAGCCTGGAAAGATATCGATATAAATGCACCGCCTGTTGAAAGTCAACTTTCAAAAATAAAAACTCTTATCTCGGCATATTTCTACAACTGCGCTGAACAACTTCCACGTTGGCAGGGAAGATCGACGCCGCACCGAGAGATCAGGGCAGAAAATAAGATAGAAATCAACGAGTAAAATTGTCTGACATGAAAAATCTGACACAGAAGTCCAGGCTGAGTGAATGAAGCGAACGAACCGGCGATTCGGTCTCATTATCGAGCGACGGCGAGGCCTCGTCCGAGACCCGTCTCGTGTTTTGACTTTGACGCTGGCTGAGATTAACAATTTATGACGAGAATCTGATCAGCAAAGGTGAAAAGACAAAATGTCAGTGAAGTGGATGAAGCTGCCTCATTATGAAGCAGGAGGCAGGTCGACGAGATGCTCCAAGACTTGACATTTAAATGTACAACATTGTTTTGAAGGTGATTCGACAAACTGGGAAAAGGTGCAGTTTTTTTTTTTTTTTTGGAGATCTTTTGTTAAACTCGTGGAACATTTTTTGTTTCTTTATAAACAAAAGAACAGCTGAAGCAGCACCAGAACTTTGTCCCTGCTGTCTGCGGGGATGATGCAGCAAAGAGAAAAAGGAACATGCTGTTAATGTTGCTTCAACAAGGTCGAGATTAAAGTTGCTTAACCTCAAACCTCACAAAATGTACTGCGACGTCTCCGAGAAACATCCTCCACATCTGGAATTCTACATCACCTATATCTTGTTTAAGTGAGTAAAGTATGCAATCAATCATTTAATCAATAGCTCAGTCCTTCTATACACAGAGTCTTCATGATTGATTTCAGACCGAGATCGTCTCGTTTCATCGATTTTCTTTCCTGTTAAAACTCATTGCAGAACATCCAGATGATTATAACTCGCATTATAATGTTGACGAGGCTTCATGCGAAGGAAACGTGCACACGTGACGAAGGAACTACAGCATGACCTCTCCTCTGGTGCACGATGTCACGTGACAGTATCGTCCCAGTTAAGGGAAAAAAATCACTTATAATGCACAAAACATAAAACTCGTACACCAGTGAAACTAATAGCAGTAATGCTAAAAGAAAAAAAGAAACCAAAGGGCCAGTATAATGGTATTCGTGTGTGTGATGATGATTTAGTACAAAAAGATCACTTCAGAAACAACATCTCACTGTAAAGAAAAACGGACGGAGAATTTGGGTCTGAAAAAAAGAAGCTAATGCGGAAAGTACAATGTATAAAAAAAAACCTGTTTCCAATAGACTCCCATTGAAAGAGCGACAACATCTCATCCAATACAAAGGTTGTGTCGGAAAATGTCGAGGTCTGAAAACGACAGTTCGCAAAACCAGTCGGTGACGTCATGCCGAGTCGCCACTTATTCAGAAACAGCCACAAACTTCTTAAATAAGCAGCGTGTTGGATTTAGTGGCGTCTAACGTCGACTGAAAACATCTGGCTTCACCAATCCAGCATCTACCAAGAATCTACGGAAGCCGCAAAAGTGTGACGAGAAGAGCCGAAATGCTCTTTCTACAGTCAGCGTTTGGTTTTGTCCCTTCTGGGCTACCGTAGAAACACGGCGGTAAACAGGAAGAGTTTCAATTTAAGGCAACGAAAACACCGAAAAATCAAGAGTTTCAGTTGATTGTAGCCAAACGATCCCGAGAAAAGCCGTCCTTTAAATGCCCCGTTACAATTATCAACATCTTCAACAAAAGCTGCATCTTCCACGCAACTATTCTACATCATTTTCAGCCATGAAGAAGCAGATAAAACGCATCGCATCGGTGACTCAAAACACAACAAATGGAGTGAATACAAACGGTTATTTGTTTTATTTCTCCGGCGCAGATTCCTACATTTTGTGCACCTGCCAGTGGCGTGAGAGATCTAACGAGGCCCGGTGATGAGGAGCTGAAGCCGTGGAACAATCGTCGTTAGCCCGTGCCAATTATTTCCACATTGCTCTGATGGGTAAAAATGCCCGAAAGCGCTAACTCCTCCTCCTCCTCCCCCCACTATAAAAACCTCAGCGTTTGCCTCCCGCTCCTCGTCTCGGTTCGGCCGCCGTGCTCTGCTTCTTCCTCTTCTGTCCACAGGCATTGATCACAGTGGCGGGCTCTCCGCTAACAGAGCTTCAGCCATGTGTTCGGGCTAACAAGGTGACAAAACATAATAATGAGCGAAACCCAAAAGAAGAGGCTTCCCTTCTCCGACCTTTCCTGCACTGCTGGCATTCCCCCTCGATCCAAATCATCCGATGCGCCACTCGCAGTCACTAAGTGGAAAATGTGGACGGTGTATGACGGCGTGTGACCCAGACCACCCCCCCCACCACCACCACCACCACCACCCTCCACTGCAAAGGACAGAAGTGACAGAAAAGCTCTTGAAAAGCTTTCGAGCCTTTAGTATCCGTGTACTTAGCAACGTGAATCATCACAGGCTGATGGAGACGGCAGAACGAGCTAACACACACACACACACACACACACACACACACACACACACACACACACACACACACACACACACACAAATAAAATGGCGTGTGAACTGAACAACCGCGTTTCGGTGCAGCAGTATATTGGTGGCCGGTAGCCACAGTCGTCGTTCTCGCTTGTTTTTGTTACTTGAAACTCTCTATGAAGAGCTTTTGGCATGTCAGCAGAAGCTGCTGGAAAGGCAAATAATCATTAACTCCAACCCGGGCGACGTCGGAGCAGCTTGCCGCCTAGCATGAGACCGTCTGTTGATGATGTAAGCCGCGCGCATTTCACAAGCACCTTCAAAAACTTATTATTTTAATCGCTTCATGTACCACTTGATATCTCGTTTTTTTTGTGGTCTGAATAAAAGTCACATCAGTCCGAAGCATCGACAAGGACGCTCTGCAAACACGGACGACAAATAATAAAGCTTCTATGCTTGAGCAGTGAAATATTTTATACAGGTTTGTTGAGCCACAATAAATGGAGTGACATATCTTGTTTGATTTGCAAGAAGTTTTTAATGAGATGGTGGTAAAAATTCAGTTTGTTAGTTTCCTAATAAAACGTCAAATAAACACTTTGAAACAATTGATCTATTGGCAGGAAAGGAATATAACATTCATAGTTATGTTTTCATCAGTGTATAATCACCTGGAACTAAAAAGTGTGATTTTGTTCAAAGCGTGAAATTGACACGCCCGCCCACGACAGCAAAGCGTGACATAGCTACGCCTGGCGTTTTTTGTTGTGGTGGATAGGCGTGTCTATTACACGCTTTGGCCTGTACCACGCAGGCAAACAGGCACCTGTACTTGTGTTTAGTGAAGAGTTGTTTTTTTTTGTTTGTTTTTTAAATCAATCCATTTCTGATTTTGCAACCCGGCAGCGTGTCAGAAATACCAAGAGGAGGATGCCTTTATAGCAGCTGCCATCAAGGAAAAACTTACACTGATTACTGCCTGTATTTACTCTTAGTTTTGATTACACTAATATCAAGGGGGAGTGGGGTTTTCTTTTTTAGGGTGGGAATAAACAAGTGTTGTAAAAGCACAAAATTGCATCATCAAAATGTCATATTCCAAGCTGGGACCTAATTCATCTAATCAGAAAATTACTCTGATTGAATAGACAGAGCAGGGAGGGAGGGAGGGGGGTAACTTTGAACTAAAGGTCATACATCAACAGACCGAAACTCAAGGGCTTTTTTGTCAGTGATTGGGCCTATTTGTAATGGATTTTGAAAATATAAAAAACCTGACTATGATCTATTGGGTGCCAAACATCTCCTGGCTGCACCGTCATATGACATTCGAAGGCCTGAAAGTGACAAATATTTACAAGTTTAATGTCAGACAGCAGCGTTCCCTCCATGGCAGGGAAATTTTGAAAAATAGGCGCTCATACCGGCACGGACACCGGGGATATGACAATCCATGATTAGAAATTGATTTTTCTTCTTTAACCCAAGGTTCAATTATCGAGGTTTATGTTTGATGGGACCATAATGGCGCCTATCTGCAAATACAGCCCGTCACAGCTCAGGCCATTCTGTTTTCTTTTCCATCAGGTTCGATCGAGCTGTAATTGATTCACTAATTGCCTTTAATTATAAAGTAAATGACTTCTTTCAGCCATGCAAGTTGGGTTATCTGTTTTGGTGGCTATCAGAGAAGTTAATAAACTGGATGATGGGGTTAATAATCACAATCAGTGCTGTAATTCTCATTAGATCCCAATAAGCGTGAAGAAATGGAATTACTTCACGAGCACATAATTGCTTTGTGTAACATCTTCTGCAATCTCAACAACAATTATATTAAAAAATTTGGCAGAGTAAAAACTGAATCAATTGTTTATTCAAGCCGATATGACGGCAAAGCGTGCAAGATACCCGTCTGTCCACCAGTGGGCGCTGAATCAGTGGCACATTTTGCTTCGCCACGATGTAAAAACTAAACAAAACCACACGGTCGGTCAGGATTAAAAATAAAAGATCTTAGTTTGGGTTTTAATAATGAATTTAACATTAGTAATGTTACGTAAATTAAACACGTAACAATAAAGTAACTTTACGCTAACGTTACTTCAAAGAAATCCACATTTCTGCTTTCTCGTGGGCTTGAACACGAGTCTCCCCATCACACGAGCACCTTCTTTGAATCAGGTCATACATGCGTGTACTTTCAACGCTTTAGTGCGACACTGACACGGTAACCCTGAGTGCGTATTACACCAGATACAAGGCTCATTTAATACCTTGAATGTCATCAAGGACGGTGTTATCTTGTTAAAACAAAATAAAGAACATTTGCTGTGTCCCTTTTCTTTGTTCTGCGTTGGAGGGAGCCTCCATCACATCGGACCAGCTGCTTACAGCTTATCGATAAGGACTGAATTCACGAGACAAACATTTTTACAGCACATCATGTCTAAAAAACAAAAAGGGGCCGAGGGGAAAAAAACAAAACGTGGCGATTTCTGCTGCTGTTGCGGTTGTTGTCGAGTTAAACACACCGCTTGCTTCGCCACCCCTGATAAATAAAACATAGAAGTGCTTCGGGGGGGTGGGGGGTTTGAGCCACATCACACTTTCCCCTGAAAGCACCGTGGACACTGTGCCTCTGCTTTGACACCACGCACATATAAACACTGGTTTTCACCCTTCGCCCCCCCACACACTCCTACCCCCCCCCTCCCCCCATCATGACACTATGCACACATGAATGCTGACAAAGGCCTGCGCACACAGAAGCCGAACCCAGATTGAAAACCCAGATAATTCTGCTGTTATGTTGGAACAACCCCCTCAAACATTCATGGTTTTCTTCTTCAGGATAAATATCATTAATAAATGTTTGAGCTGCACCTAAACTACAGTGGTGAGAAAGAAAAACAAAAACAAAAACAGGAGGGAGCGTTTTTTAACCGCCGAACTCGGACTAAAACGTGACCGTTCCTTCTCCTCACACTTGATACGCTGCTCCGTCAGCAGCGTCGTGCTCTCAGACTGCAAACCGTGTTCCATGCAAACACTCGCTGAGTGCTTTCTGCACAGTCAAACATCATGCATTCATAGATAAGAAGCATATGCATAATTGAAACCGCAGAGTGAATGGCATGACATGAGAGAGGAGGGGAGAAAAAAAAAAAAAAAAAGAAGAAAATATCAATGCGTGTGCGTCTGGGCTTTTCCTTCTCCTGCCTCAAAAACAAACAAGAAAATGAACAAAACGGAGGCCCAGAAAAAGCCCCATGAAAAATGAATGGATGGATATTATTTAGCCGTGCCCGGCTGAACGGCTGCTGCAAAGTTCAAAAGATTTGTGGAGGTTTTTTTTATTTTCGCGGAGGGCGAGGACAACATCGTAGCATGTGGGCTGAACATGACCGGAGGGCCGGATGTGTTGGAGACTCAAAACGCAGCGATGGTGATGAGCTACAGATGTAAGACAGAGAACAAAAAGTCAAATGTCTGCTGGAATAAAAAAAACAAAATGCTCAGAGATAATTTGGACTGGTCAAACGTGATGTGAAAGCCGGGGGTGGAGGAGCAGACTCGTAAAGGTTGGGCTTTCAGAGACCTTTTACAGACGGCTCATTTCCTAAACTTTTAGACGGCACTTCAATGTGAAAAGAATCCGTTTGAAAGTCTGGATGCTTTTCTGCGCTTCTCTCGCTGCGCACTGAATTTATTATGTTCATCAGACAGCTGTTTCCATCCGTTTCCGGTTTCTATGGTAAGCTATGCTGACTGCCGGGTCCATCGCCATAGTTACGACATGTTAAGATACGATTCAACAGGTACGACTGAAACGATACGACATTGTTTGATATAATACGACATATTTGACTGTATTTTTCTTGGGCTAGTGTTGCTGTATTAGATAAATGTAATTCAGAATTTATGACATCATTAAATCTTATTTTTAGATATCACGTAAGTCTAAGAAAAAATATACAGTGCGTGACAACGGTTTCTTCATCTCTCACTAAGAAAGCAAATAGTTACTTAACAAGTTACTTAAACAACATAACGTACTTTAAGTGGCTTCAGTGACCAAAACCAAATCAAACCCGCGTCACATTCAGCGCAAAAAAAAAAAAAATTTTTTTTTCCAAAACCCAACCACGCGTTTTATTTGGTTATTAAACCTAAAGAACTTTATTGTCACAGCTACACGAGACAAAGCGCGACACTGACACTGTATTCTCTTGCGTTTAGTAGACGCTTCGGCGCGACACCGAGGCTTTAACATTTAAAAAAAAGAAAGAAAGGCTGCAGCTTGAATTCACTCCTGGATTTCAGCTCACCCCTGATCTGCTCCGACAGCATCGCTGTTTGTTCCTTTGCAATATTAATAAGAACGTAATTACCGAGGTCAAATCACGGCCACGAGCAAACAGAGCGCCAGAGATTGTATAATCCTCTTTTAATGGGCCACCGCTCTCTTTCTGTTCTGCCTCTCCCGTGGAGTCGTCCCTCCTCGGTGGAAGGTTGTTTGCACCTTAAGATGGTTGCCATCTGTTCAGGAACCGCCGAGGACATCCATCTGATCATCAGCAAAGCTGACAGGCTGCAATGATGGATTGCATTATTAAAAAGATATAATTAGAGAATATTTAGCTCTTCACCCATTTCAAACAGTGCGGTGATGCTAATTTTAAGCATACTTTCAAATTCGATGTCTTTGGTGTATTTGTGAGAGTTGCTTCGTCACCGATGAAACGATAATGAAAACAGCCGGCGGTGATGTTGGGATGTGAGATCTGTATGACCAAGAGAGGACGGGGCCATGTCCGACAACTCTTCTACAGAAGTTCATGCCTTATTTTTATATAAAATAATCGACTGTGTGATGTGATTGTAGTCACAACTCTGAATATAACAATGGACAAAAACATGTTTTTAACCCGCAAACAAAAATAAGAACTTTAAGAGGGATTTTTAGGTTGAATTCAAATAGCTTTTATTTTTTTGTATTTTTCAATCAGGCATGGTTCCTAACTATTCATAAATAAGGCAACCGTTGTACTTAAAATATGTATTCACATTTTTGTGAGCCTGAGTGGCATAAAAAAAAAATTAATAAAGAAAAGAGACAAAAAGCGTCGAGCCTCGCATCTAAAAGAGCTCCCAGTAAACCCAAAACAACAACTGCAGTCCCGGTTAATAATACATAGAAAATAGAAAGATCAGATCTCTCCAGGGAACATGCCCACATTGCCCATCAATCACATGGCAAAGACACACATCCATACCTACAGAAAAATAAGAGTCCAATGCACCTCGCCCACGCGTCATATATCTCCTTGTTTTCTGTCTTTATCTCCACCGTCAGCTGTCTAATAAAACTCTTTTCATTAAGTGCTCGATTGACTCTGACCTGCTGATAGACAAGCGACAGCAGAGCGGAGCTAAACGAGTCCCAGATTTGGTGCATTTTGCAACAAGGGGTAAAGAAAAAAAAAAAAAATCAAATAAAAAGCGCCCAAGCCGCTGGATGCAATGCAAGCGAAACACGATGCAGGCTGAGCGCTGCCGTCATAAATATCACAGATGAAAATGATTAACTGTGAGCATGAGCGAAAAGTGAGCTGGTTTGTGTTTACAGGTACGTGCATAGAATAAAAACCTAAAAAAAAACATGACATAATTCAAGAGAGGGGGAAAAAATAAATAAAAAATAGTTGGAAACTGAGTCAGCTGCCAGAAAAATGCTCATTTTCTATTTCTTGACTTTACCTTGCTGAGAGTGTTTTGTGAGGAATAACATCTAATCCACTGAGAGGATGTCTTGGACTGTGCTGGGAGAAAAAAGGGCTGCTTCAGCAAATAGCAAAGTACAGGAGCAATGACAAGGTACCCCCCCACCCCCCACACACACACACATACACACACCTCTTCCATACTTTACATACAAATAGCTGTCAAAATAAAATTGCCTATTTTGAATAAGAATATGCCTGGGACGAAAAAACACAAATATATGAAAGGACGAAGCAGCCCAGTGGAACAGACGGAGGAAGCATGAAATAAGATATTAATGTGCTCTAAATTGAAAGACACTGCGTTATGACTTTGCAAATGAAGTAAACTCATGTCACTTTCATCACTTTTTTAATATAAATGTTATTATTTTGATAATCTCTTCCTGGATGCGTCCCACAGAGCAGCATAATGATGTTTTTCATTCCGCGAGGTCACTTCGGCCTCTTCGTTGAGGCCAGCGGGGAGTCGGCTTTTTGAAAAAGTGGTGATTTTTATTTCCTAAATAAAGCATGTCGGTGACTTTTGAGCTTATAATAATAATAATAATAATAATAATAATGTTTATTATTGCAACTATATTACAAAACTTTTTATAAATGTTTACATTTATCCTATTTCATAGACGACTTTCATTTGAGTTCTGATTTCTTTTATGTATTCAGTCTGCTGATCATATTTCAGTCGCCCGTCCGGATACTGTTACACCGTTTTCACCTTTAACAAATATAAACCTGCTATAAGCACCCTATGAATTGTTTAAATAGACGGTTTTACTACATTTCTCTTGTATTTTGCTTTCTGAAAATGACACCAAAAAAAGGGATGATTGGTTTATTCCATATATATCAACATTAAGAGTCATTCGTCGCCATTAACCGACGAACTGACCTCCTTCCTCCTCGGCTACCCAGTTTTGCCCGACGGCCAACTTTATCAGGTAGTTTCAAACTTCTACTACTTCACAATTACTGAGACCACTGATCTCCTGGGAACACTTGAAGCTTTAGAAATGATTTTACCCCCTGGCCCTGATCAATGCCTCGCCACGCTGTTATTGTGTGAGTCTACAGAGAGTTCTGTTGGACTTCGCGGCTTCAGTTTTTGTCCTCACATGCAGTATGAACAGATGTGTGCCTTTCTGGACTACGTCCAACCCGCTCAGTTCACCACGGGTGGAGTCCGGACAAGTTCTGCACATCTGAAGGATAATTACAGCAAAGCAGCAGCTGGGAGTTCCACAAAAAAAAAAAAAAAAAAGGGTCTGAATGCTTTCCAAAATGAAATATTTCAATTTATCATTTTCCTTTACAAATTCAGAGTTTTCACGATTTAGAATTAAATCGTAAAACAAAGTGAGCAAAAAGTGAAGGTGTCTGAATACTTTCTGTAACGAGGCTTCGGGCTCGCATTTTTTTCATATATTGTAAATTCCTATTCTGTTAGTGTCGAAAATTCATACATTAAATTACTGTTATTGCATGCAAACTTTTAAATGTGTCCGTAATCCTTTAGAATAAACTTTGATTTGTTTTTCTGGTGAAGTATTTCAAAGTTGGAATTAAACTGATATTTTATTCTAACGAGTTATATTAAATTCCTCTAACATGATGAACTGTCAACATTATATGTTACAGGCTCAGCTGGAAGAAAATGAAGGAATATAAATAGACATAAGATAGCAGAGATACTGCAGCTGAATCCATACAAAAACTGAAAGTTGAGTTATGATCACCACATTTGCGTCTGTCAGAGTAAATCTGGGAGCTGAATTTGATTATAGTGGCGCTCGTGGGGTCAGAGGTCAAATTCCACCAAAGCCTCCGTAAGCTGTCACTTAATTTGGAATATGAAGTGTCATAATCACTGACCGTTATTAACTCCATCACGTAATCTAAAGACGTATGAGGCAAAGAAACGGCCGAGGCATTATGTTTGCGATATTCATTTTGATTTTAAGCAACAGCCACATAGATAGAATAATCAAGAAAAATGAGACGATTATCCATCAAGGGCATTACAGGAGGCGGGAGCCAATTTATCCCTGACGAGAAGGCTCTGAATGAGCTTAATAAATCATCAAGAGGAGGGATATCATTTGGCCTCACAGCGAAAAAACTGTAGTGCAAGCATATTTCAAACCATTAAGGGCTAAAGTTAGCTCCCCCCCCTCCTCCCCCCTCCTCCCCTCCCGCCAATCTATCAAAGGGTGTGCAGTCTTCAGAGTGAGCCGAACAGCAGGCGAGGCTGTGTGCCTGTAAGGTGCCCCAAAGAACAAATGTTTCATTTTCATTAGTTAGCAGGTAGCGTGCGCCCGCGGGGCCGAGACCGGCTTCTCAGAGTGGAAATCTCTCCGGGGAAGATAAGGGATGGAGAAAAGTTTTCAACCACTTTTCAGTTTGAACAAAAGGGGGAAATGTCACAGAGGGGTGGGAGAAAATACTGAATATCATAAGAGGGCATTCATCTTCCTTTAACAAGTTTGCCTTTGAATGCGACGGTCATCAACCCGCTGCGCCGCAGACGTCGATATGTATCGCGCATGCGACGATGAAAGGTTTTGTTTTTCGCTCGATCACAGCCGCTCTAAATCTGCGAGGTATATTGGCAGGTGAAGAAGATTGTCCTGTGTTTATTGTCTTTGGTTTAGTTTGGTGAATTGTGGAGAAACATGAGGGCTGAGAAAAAACTTTTAGTCTCTTGAAGGGTCAAGCTGGCCAAACTTTTTTATTAAAAAAAAAAGTGTTGCAGCTGAAACTACTTTTGTTCAGGAAATCACCCGTCGTCACCGTAAACCCCGACAGAGTTTTGAATCCTTTCTACACGGGTGTTTTGGCTTCTTAGAGCAGATCGCGGCTATTTTTTTTTTTTTTTTTTCAAATTTCAGGGACATTTTTCAGTTACGAGTTGAGAAACGTCCTAAATTGTTTTCATTGCTGCGTCCCGTCAGCGTTCCCGTTAGCTTGTTTATCTCATTGATGTCGGCTTCATCGTTTCCTGCTGCTGCAGCTTTGAAGCATTCAACTGGTAAAAAAAAACATGATGCAGCTTTTATTATGAAAGCAGGAGAAGACTAAATGACCCGAGCTGAAATCTTTAGGATTACACATTAAGAGTCAGTTTTTGAAGCAAAAAAACCCCAAAAAAACCCGAATGACTTTATCTGATTATCAGACGTGTGAGGACGAGAACCTCTGCTGGTGGACTCCAACAGGTCTGCTGGACATACGTGTCCCTTTGGTTTTCATGGCATTTGTCCTCGATGCTAAGTTGACTTTGAAGAGGACATCCGGACCGTCAACGCTATGGTCAATAGTTCTTCTATGTCTAAATTTAAAAGCATTCTCGACAACATAAACTGAAGATAGCTTTCAGAAAATGAAACACTCGCCACACCGTGCAAGTATTTGTTTATGAAATTGCTGGTTTTGGTCAAACTGAACAATCAGGATGTCTTCTGGCATCAAACCGAGCCTGTGCTCTTTTTTTCTTTTCTTTTTGGGACAAATTACGGAATAGCGAAACTGTTGATTGGATTTCTTAACAAAGCAACTGAAACTGAAATGACAGGTGAGGAGACGGTTTGAGAATCCAAATAGAGTGACAGCTCTGCAATCATTCTGCTCCCGACTCGTCTGCAGGACACGGAAATGGAAAAAAAATCTCGACCGGTGAACAAATACAGTACGTGGCTGTTTGTTGAGGCACTTTATAAACTGATTGATAACGCAGAGACTGATGGCCCCATTGACACGTTCAATTATGATTGATTGCTGTTAATTGGACTGTCAAAATTCTCTTCTGATATTGGAAATGGATGAAGCCAACATGATAATTCACAAGTATTTATACGTGCAGAATTTGGTGTGATTTGTCATTGTGTTGTTAAATGCTACAGCCGCTAGTGGAAGGAGGAGATGGCCATTTTACTTCAGGAAAAAAGTTTAAAAGTACACTAAAAAATGTTGTATGAGCAACGAAGTATACTGTGAGGCCATTCTGTTTTGTATGAGTTTTTATATGTGTGTGTATATATATATATATATATAGTTAAAGTACTCATACAAAACAGACTGGCCTCACTGTAATACTAGAGTATCACATTAAATCAAATTATTATTGCTGGTTTTTTTTTAGGGGTGGATCTGAGCGAGAACCTGATGTCACAAGCCCCGCCCACCTATCCTGGAAAACTGACTGCATTTAAGGCATGAGGGAATCCAGATAAAGACTCTATTTTAAATGGGAGTCTGTTGGAGCCACACTTTTTTGGACCCAGCCCCTAGTGGCCCTCAGTGGTGTTGCACCTTAAGGCCCTTTCCCATTAATGTCCCTTTTCAGACGAGGAGGCTACATCCATTCTTATATTTCATCTACGGGTGGCGCTAATGATTTGTACATAGTTTCTTTCTGCTGCTGCCAAGTGGCCAAAAAAAGTGTTTAATTACAGAACTAAAGTAAATGTATTTATTTTATATAGATTCTAGTTTATATTTCATATGATTTGAATTCAGCTTTATTTGGTCTAGCGGCCACACTAAGTAGTTCCAACAACGATGATGAAGAAAGGCCCGAATAGCATCTCTGCCGTACGCCATCACTGGAAGAAAATAGGCTGAATTCTTTCCACTTGGTCCAATAACATTTGGACATTTCAGAGGAGACATATGATTAAATTATTTTAACACATTCATGAGAGCAGAGAGCCAACAGGAAGTCAGACGACTTGGCCGGCCATAAATAAAAATCTGAGGTCCGGCACTGAGTGTTCTGCTCGTTTTGGATTATCATTATATGGAATATAAATCACATGCAACGTGCACATTTTGCCAGCTAACATGAATGAATTCCAAATAAAAAGCTTGCAGCGACATCTCTTGTGCGTGGAAAAAAAACATCCAGTAAAGGACTGACTAAATACATTTTAGTAGAATAAATATGCAGTGTCAAGAATGGGAGAAAATCTCTTTTAATCTTAAACTTTCCTTTTAAATATTCCACTAAAACTATCAGATTTGAATGCGGTAGATGAAAGAGCATATTTCCGAACCAGAATGTGACTTTATAGCAGATATATGTGTATCTATAATATGATCTTTAATATGAAGTGAGTGGCCGAGCAACATGGAACAAGCATGAATGGACCCCAGTTGAGGCTCCCTGACTGATCTCATGCATTTGAAAGAGGAAAGAGGTGAGGGGGGCGGGCGGGAGGAGGGTGGATGTGAATTCCTCTTCTTCTCTTGTGGTTATTACGCGTTCACTCAGATGTTAAGGGTTATGTAGACTTGCTCACGGAATTATGCAAATGTGCACATTTTTAGGGAGAAAACACGGGTGTTGTAAAAGATTAAGATGTTTTTAGGCAGAGAGAAATCAATCTGAAAACTCAGCGTGAGATGAAATTACACAAATCCACAGCAATTAAGTCACTCTAAGCCACACTCATGGAGGAGCTAATTAGATATGATGGGAATTACAGTCGGTTTCTGACCATTATTTTCAAGCCATCAAGCTGCACTCGTGAGCAGCAACGTTTTATCCAGTTTTTGCTCGTGCAGCTGTGCGGGAAGTCGCCGAGCCGCCGCGGTGATTTCGGGCCTTGATGGGAAACAACGAGAACAGCTGTCAACCAGAGCGTCTCAAATGATAGATGCCCTGTTTCTCGGGGCCGGCGAGGCCGTTTGAAGACACGGACATTCACTCAGGAAACCTCACTGTTCTCCTGCAGAATTCATATCCTCCGTCCTCTCCCGAATCAAAAGACGGCAGTCAGTGTCGTTTTCGCTACGAGCCTACAGCAGCCAGCCACGAGGAGGTGCCGAGCTACTTTTCCTTTTTCTGGAAAAAACAAAACAAATAAGCGGTGCAACACAACAGAACCTCCCCATGGGGAGGCCTTGAAATGGATTATGTGTCTTTAAACACCCACACTCCTTCTTCTAGTTCTCGACAATTCTCGTTCTGTGATCCAAATTATAAATCTCAACTGGAGGCTGAGAGATAAAAGTTCCCACCGGAAATACAGCCTTCACGTGAAGAGGCGGGAGCAGCGTGTGGTCGATCGATGCGATCGGAGACAACTCCAACTGCCAAACTTTCCACACAGCTCAACCTCACCTTTAGTTCTACAGTGTAAAATACTGCTCAGCAAATGTGGCTTAAAAACCTGCTGTAAATGCTCAATGCACACGGGAACCGACTGACCCGCTTTTCTCTATTCGTGAAAAAAACCCACAAAAAAAACACACACTTTCTCACAAACTCTTGAATCTACCTATTTCTGGCTCCTCCTAACGGTCGCATTTCCGGGGAAACGTTCCTCTTGCAGGCGTACATCGGCTTCCATGGCAACAGGCATGCACTGGCTTACCTCATCGCAGCACCTGACGGGGAAGTCGCAACACGTTTGACACCGTCCCGACGGGAAATGTATCTTCCTCTCAGGACACAAGTTGGACGTGTGTGCTGCTGCAGCTCAACTGTACTTGTCTTGCGATTGTTTTTCTTCTTCTACTGTTCAATAGAAGTAGATTTGTGGTTCAAATGTCCTTTCATCCAAAAGGAGTTTTTCACAAAGCACATAAACTGAATTATAGTTTAGTTTGATCAGAACCAGAACCACCTTTTTGGTCGGACTAAGTTTTTAGTCCGTTGTTCTCAGGCGGCTTTCATAAAATTAGTTTGACTTTAAATGATTATAGAGCATCTTAGAATCAGAACAATTTGAGTCTGTGGATAAAGTGTTAGATCATGTTTGTTTAACCAAAGACATGAATGCGACTACTTTCTTTCAGCCTTGGCTAGAATTAATGAGCCTCATTCAAACCTGATCCTTCTGGCTTTCGCTCCTCTCGGTATTACTCATATCCGGCCTTGGCTAGTGATACCTGTTCTTTAATTTTCCTCATTATGTCTCTACTCTCTGTTTACGCTTGTTTGTCCCGACCTCTATTAACACTTGGCAACAGGAACATACTTTTCACGACGCCCGTCTCACACAGTCAGCGGCTACAAACGGTCCATTTAAATATACTGAACGATCTGGTTTCAGCAGCCGGGTCAAACATTTCACTGACTTCACACCCGTAAGTGCAAAGAAGCAAAAGAAATGCAAACATTATGGTCGTGGTATCCAAACTCCTGACAGAGAACGGGTTGCACCCAGAGCTTCCTTTCCTCTAAAAGTCTTTGCCTGGCAGACGAGCGCTGATGTACCAGATGACTGAGCTTAATTGGGTTCGTTGGACACCGGGCAGATTTTTTTTTTTTTTTTTTTTTACCCACTTAAACACGAGTTATTTAGCATTTAATTTTTTATTCAAGTGAGCAGGAAACCCATTTAATTACACAGAGTAAGGCCACAGGAAGGACTCCCATTACGAGACGTGTATTTGGTTGCCAAGCTCCAAAGCTATTGAAATGACTGCAAAGTTTGGAGAATATTTTGGGGGGAAAAAAAGTCATGATGGATTGATGCTAAAAAACTGAAAAACATCACAGGCTTTAGAAAGTCATAAAAAAAAAAAGTTACAATAAATCTAGTTACGTGCATTGTGTTTCATTTGCATTATATTTTAAATGTGAATAAATTGGATATTTCTTTGAACCTTGAACGTGCTCCATATTGCAGCTGCTGCCACTGAGGTTTGGATGTGGTCTGTGGGCTTCAGCGCATCCACTGCCATCCCATTATGTTTGCTCTGTGCCAGCATAAACCTCCCCTCCTCATGCCTTCAAAACTCAGTGGGAGTTGATTAATGAAGCAGATTTCCAGCTATCAAGCTGGGTGCAAACTGTTCAATTATGCATCTTGAAATCTCCTTATATCATGTTTTAGTAGCTTTGCGAGCTCGGTGGGACCAATGTGTGTGGGAGGCCGAGCCAGAGACGAGCCTTCGGTGGCGTGAGCTATGTCTAAGTGATGACCTTTGCCATCGCGACAAATTAAAGTGGAGCGATTGGTGGAGTACTGTCAATTTGTTCCTTTCATGATGTCTTCGCCGGGGTTGTCGCAGCGATCCTGGCAGGACTCGATTCACATTCCGAGTTTAATCAAAATGCACAAGTGGGGCAAGCGAGGAGGCGGCAGGCTCACGCTGTAAACGCTAAAGAAGCCGTTTACAACCCGACGCAGACATCTGTCCTCATCAGGCACAGCTGCTCCGAGATCGCCTTATGATTGTTCGGTTGCTTTTGTAGACACTCATAGCACTTTCATATTTTATATTGGAGTAGGCAATTTGTTATACAGCAGTCTCTTTAGCTGATATAATTCTTGGCAGATAAAAAATTAAAATAAAGCATCAGGTGTAGGTGTGGGCTTTAAGAAACAAAACATTCACATCTCAGCAGGTGGAAGTTAAGATTACTGCGCTCCTTGTAAACACCAGGACTTTGTCATTCTTAGTCAACACGGCTAAAAGATACTCGCAATTTAAACTAAAACAAAACAGCTGTGTAGCATCAAAGACCTTTTTCTGTCAATTTGACCACGTAGTTCTGCTATTGAAGAACTTTCTTCTATAAAATATGGAATGTAAAAATCTAGAGATTAAATTTCATGTGGAACCTGAAAAAAACATGTATATCGTGCACCAGATTGGTTGGTTGGTTGGTTGGTTGGTTGGTTGGCTGGATGGTTGCATGGATGGATGGTTGGTTGGATGGATGGTTGGATGGTTAGATGGTTGGTTGGTTGGTTGGTTGGTTGGTTGGTTGCATGGATGGTTGGTTGGTTGGTTGGATGGTTGGTTGGTTGGTTGGTTGGATGGTTGCATGGATGGATGGTTGGTTGGTTGGTTGGATGGTTGCATGGATGGATGGTTGGTTGCACGGATGGATGGTTGGTTGGATGGTTGGTTGGATGGTTAACATATACATAATGTATCACCGTGGAATTTGGTACAGACACATTAGTGGTGTGCTGAGCATGAAATCTTCTGATTTTGATGATCTGCCGACTTTGTATTTCGTGCCACAAGCAAGTCAAAGTTTTCCCACAGGAGTCTCATTATCATCCATTTCTGTACTAACCCTTTTAAATATAATATGTATGGAATTGCAGCAAATGGCAAATATGCGTGTAACAAAGACATTGACTCCAAGGTATGTCATTATTTCTGTGTAGATACCATTTTAGTTATGATCTAAGCAAAGACAAGCTAAAAAAAAAAAAAAACTGCTGAGGGTGAAATGGCATAATTATGGAAATACAGGACGTTGATAGTTCATTATTTTAATCCCACATTCACGACTCACTATTTCGCATAACAGTGAAACAGTTTTTAACTATTATGACAATATTTTGACAAAACGTTAAACATGGAGAAGAAACAAAGCACCGCACTAAAAATATCTTCAATTGAGTTCATTCTCAAAAATTCTCAATCACTGACATGATTCCATTTTACGTAACTAAAAAAGTCTAAATCATAAAGCTGACAGCAACAAAGTCTGATTGTCATCCGCCTCCACCGAGTTCGTGACTCACGCTGACCCAAAGCGCTCGAACAAACACTTTCCTACCGAGTTTGAAACTCATCAGATCCAGACTGATGAGACGACGGCGACCTGAAATAGCCCCGAGCTTGCACTCTGACGTCCGACACGACAGACGGAGCCGCCTTCTCGGCTTTTATGTAACACCAAATGCTCAGCTCTATAAACGGAAGCAGACGCAACCTTAAATAGCTTTACAACCTCATCGGAGGGCTGCGTGCAGGTGGTGACTGACTGATACATGTTTTCCCCTCGAGGCTTACTGCAGCTGAATACGCTGCTTCAACGGTTCAATACTACAAGCCTGGATGGATGACTGGACTCTCCCCAGCTGTTGTACGCAGTCACTGTCCTCGACACTACACGCATGCAGAACCAGAAGAATACTGACTGGATCGCAGGCCATATTTGTTCATATTGGAGAGTTAGACAGGAGGTTATATGTGCTTGTTAGCTTTTGATTACTATTCCTGGATTATATTGCAATGTTCTCGAGGAGTGTCTCCAATATTTTGTCTATCCTCATAACAAAAATGCCGTTGACAAAATATAAGGGTGCACACACATTCATGTCGATTACACGACATGTTAGATATTGGAGAGATTTCTTTGCAGTGCTAAAACCCTCTTTTTTTCCTCTCCGGGCATCTGTGTTTGTGGTTGGTGATGACTCCCCCGCGAGTAATGTAACAGGTGGGTGGACGGACAAAACAAAAGATCAAATCAATAGTTTCAGCTACAGCTTAATTGCACATTGGGAGCTGAAGATTTTTTTTTATTACCGGCCCCGGTCAAACTTTTAATATACCTCGAATCTCTCTGGAGTACAGTGTTCCCGTACACCTCGTATTGTCTAAGAAACAAAGGCTTTCTCTCAAGTTTTTATCTTTTTATACACCCTGTCTTCCAGTCAACTTTAGTAACTTGCAGTTTTCAGAGCACAGTTTACAAACAGCAGCGAATGTAATGAAGTCACAGTCTCTGAATTAAGCCTCTTATGAGATTAGAGCATTCAACCCACCTTCTCTGGTGTGGAAATTATTAGAAAACAAAAAGGTTTACCAAGCGAGGAGATTTAAACTGAACTGGAGATTTTCCTGCTCACTTCAAATGTAATGCCATTGAAATGCGCGGTGCAAATTAGTGATGCAGTCGCACTTTTAATCAAATGTGGGACTCGGGGAGGGAAAAAGGAATACACCTCCAAAAATAGTCCAGGTTGAGCACCACCCCTCCGCCCACGAGCTAGACGCCTTAGTGTTACGGTTATATGCGATTTTGAGCTTTGGATAATTTGACAAAAATAATCAATAATGAGAATATCATTGTAAGGTATTTAGGAGGCTTCGTGAGTTAACTCCAATTTCAAAATGAAGCACTGGAGTGTAATGTGCTCCGAATAGGACACGAATGAGCCAGGATCTACGATGAAAGATTACACCTGGTGAATGCACAATCATAACTCTCAGAGCTGCAACACTGAGGAGTTTTAGAAGCGTGACCCATCAATTCCATTAATCAGGCTCCCACTGACATATTAATATACTCTCATTAGCTCAACAAATCAGTCAAAGCAGATGTACCTGTGCTTGACGAAGTTGATCTCTTTGTGTAAGCAGCAGCTTGTTGTTCCCTCTGACAGACGTGCATTAGGAGGGTTGCGTGTTGTACAGTGTATGTAAATATGTAAATAATGCACGTGAGGAGTGGAACGTGTGATTATCCGAGCAGCAACTCAAAAACTGCATCCTTGGCTTTTTGATCCCTGCGAAACACTTAAAAGCATAACAAGACTATCGCCACAAACAAATTCATTCCTGCAGTTTCAAAAGAAAACTACGAAGCCACGCTGGCAGATGAAGCTTTACTGCACAGTGGTGCTTTGAGCAAAATGTTAACACCAGCATGGTCACAATGATGTTATCAAGCTGATGCTTCAAAAGTATATTGACTATTACCGGACTAGAGTTTGGCTCAAATTTAAAACTACTAGAGAATCCTTTAGCCAATCAGCATTGACCACCACATGATGCATGCTGATCGCAAAAACTCACCAAGCAACCAACAAGTCCCTTGAGCCATGTGGGCAGAGTTCAACGCCACGTTGCTGAATGACCATTGCCAACTTGGTAAAGAAAATTGAAGGATAGAAGGAGCATTGTTCTCGTCCTGGCTTCGATCCCTCGATATTTGCTAACACTGCTACAACTGTTCGTATCGCTTCTTTGAGCTACTTTGCAAAACAAACACTTGACTTCAATGTCGTCAGGCTAAATCACTGGTCACAGGCTGCTGCCCTCATGTTGGCGCTAGAGGAAAAGTAAAGGGAGGACCAATGTTATTCAAATGTACCTAATGTAATGGTACACCATCCAATAAATTCTGGGATATTTCATATCTACCTCATGGTGGTGCTAGAAGAGAAAGTAAGCGGATCGTTTAAGTCATTAGGATTCATCCTCAGGGGAGTGTGAATGTCTGTACCAAAGTTTGTGCCAATCCATCAAGTAGACGATATATTTCCCCTTATAAGTAATATTTTTGACTTGCCAGTGCTTCGTGAAACCCCCAAGGTTGGTCGAATTTATCTTCTGGGCAACATGAATATCAGAACCAAAAGTGCTGGTAGTCCATCCAATAGTTGTTAAGCAATTTCAATAAGAGGCAATAATGTCAATATCAAGACAGCATGAAAAATAAGAAGAAAAAAAAAGGATCACACACCTCTTTTTTAAGTTTTATCCACTGAGGGGCCACGAAAATCTGAACCAATAACCAATGGCCATGAACTTCTGTAGCAAACCGCCATCCATCCAGAGTTTATCAAGGTTGTTCATTTTTTTGGCCACCAGCCTGTAAAGGTGGAGTTTGATGTCCAACCAGCATGGAGCCGAAGGTACCGGCTGCCGGTGGAGAAGAGACGTGATTCAAGAGTAATAGAGGTCACGGAAGAAGATGCTGCATTTAAATTAACACTAACTTGGCCCAAGTCTATGATATTCATTTATGAATATTATATTGATTATGTAACAGGATTCTCATTAAATATTAGTAAGGAATTACCATTATCATCTCTAAAATTTTGAATGGTTCGCTTCTATTATTCTCTCCGGCGGAGGCTCCGTTCTAACTCTAAATTGCTGGATTAAATACTATTTGCCTTTTTGAAGCTCTTCATACATTAGAAATACCAATAGGCACTGTTACACTATGTAGTCATTGCATCCCTATTTATATGATATGTTCATGTTCTGCCTGGCTTCTTGCTTTGACAGAAAGCTAACTGGTGTGTTCAGGAAGACGGACTCACTTTTGGATGTTTACTGAAGAAAAAAAAAAAAACAGTCAAACTTCAGTTCAAAATTAAAATCGTCTTGGATTCTTTTTTACAAACACAAACATTGTCTGAAACCATGAAGCTTTAAGGTACTGTCTGTAAATCATCTAGTATTACTGCTCATCTAGTGGGTTCTTTAGGGACTGAAATCAAAGTTAACAGCAGAAAAAACAAAGGCTAGCTTCCCGGTGCGAAGCAAAAAATTACAGTCAGAAAGAACAAAAGATACAAACACAGCCTTCCTCTCAAAGGAGCAGCACAGTGATTGTGTACAGTACACAGTATTAATATGTTATGGGCAGTTTGTGCAAAGGGAAAGCAAAAATATTTCTCTCCCCTTTAGCTTTTCAAGCTGAAACAAAGCTCACTTATAACTGCTCTCATCTGGCCCACACACTCGCACTTAAGGAAAAGATCTTTTTTTAGTTTAAAAAAAAGAAAAAAAGAGCGAGCAACTATCGTTTCATGTCAACTCGCTTCAGTTGGCCGTTTGATTTGGATTCGTTTCAGGCCAGCCGCGTTCTGGGCAACGTTACATTCAGAGGTGCTCAGTGTCCAGCCTCTCTCCCCTTCAGCAAACAGATGTGTGGGCACGGCACAAACAAGCTCCCGAAGCTCCGCTCGCTCCATAAATAACCTGTTTGTCTTAATCCATCAAGTTTGTGGATGTAGAAACTGAGAGGAAGGGGGGGGGAGGGAGGAGAGTGGGAGGGGGAGGCTGAGTATTAGCTGGACGCCTGCAGTATCATGATGTATAAGCTTGTTCTTTGCACCGGGGTCTGGTCCACTACGGAGCCATTATGCCAGGCGAGTGCCACCAATCCATCACGCTTAAGCACTGTACAGCCTATTTCACTTGGCGGCGAGCCACCGTCACCCTCTGTTCACCTATTTCCATACTCAAATCTATGGATGTGACTTATTCATAAGGTCGAGGTGTTTGGAGAAACGGTCAGCGGCTCAGAGGGATTTTAACTCCGCAGTGGGAGAAGCTCTATCCTGCATTAATATTGGCACGCAAGGCTTTCTACCGTGGTGGAAAGAGGACACTGATCCCATACTGAAGTCAAAGTACCAACATAGCTGTGTAAAAATACTCCAATACAAGTAGCAGTCCCACATGTAAGAAAAATCCTAAGAAAAATACTCATGCTGCACAAATGAACCCCCAAGCCATATACATTATTACGTATTATATTATTAATCGTTATACTGACGCATCACTGTTAAATAAAGTCATCCGAGGGGTTTAGAGCAGAAACGTTTTTTTTTTTTTTGTGGGCAATCAAATGCCATAAAAGATTATATTTTATGAGCTAATTATATGTATTTGTACCTGAAACTCTTGGAAGTGACTTGTAACTGTAGCTGTCAAATGAATGTAATGCAGTAATAAGAATATAGACCAGTGGTTGTCAACTGGTGGGGAGCCACGTTGATTCAGCATTAGAAATAAGAAATTGAGGGAAAAAAGGTTATCGGACTTTTATTTTGAAATCTACCCAACTTCTGTTGGCTTTAATTCCACCTACTAATCTAAACAAGGTTAAGATTAGATAAATCTTGCGTTATATTTTGGTGCATGGAAACCTTTTACCAGTTTAAACTTGTTTGAAAAGAATATATGTCTGTTGATTTTTTTTCCCCTCCTAGTTTATGTGGGAATTGTTGGGTTTCTCTGTATAATGTTGTAAAGTTCCTCTGTAAGGACTTTAATGTGTTAAGTGCCATGAAATAACTTGTGTTGTGATTTGGCGCTATATAAATAAAATTTAATTGAATAGATCAAGATAATATAAGCCCTTCTTTTTGTTTATTTCACGTTTTTAACAGTGCATTAATGTATTTGACATTACTGCATTTTTTTGTGTGACGTGAATGAATCAAAAATTTGGGTTGTGAATTAATGTTTTAGAAAAAGAATGATATGTTCCACTAAAAACTACTGGAGTTGTATTCAATGGAAAAAGTTGCTCAAAAAAACAACCAAGAAATGTAATTTGAAGATTCAGTGATTGGCTGTATTCAGTATGACCAGTTGCTGTTTTGCGGTATTTCTGACCAAATACTGCTCAATGAGTGTCTGCTGCCCTTGAATTCTGGGACTTGTACAATTAAATCACACGAGGTAACCACAGGTCACGACATCCGCGTATCTAAATAGCACTACCACAAATTGCTTCCTGCAAAACTATAATGGATAGAAATGAAATTATAGCATTTCCCCATTTAAAGCACGAAGAACCAGACGCATATTTCACCGGGTATGGCACAGAAAAAATACACATCTGGCCCAACACGGCACCGCTATCGCTTGAAGGTGTGATTTTGTGGCCCACTTTGGTTACAGAGACTGAACATAAAGCAGACGCCACGCTGTCCTCGTCACAAAACGTCCCCTCAGCAGTCATTTCGCACTCTGAGCAACAGTGTTATTTTTCCACTTTCCAATTATATCCTTTTATCAGACCACCCTGTGATTGGTTTTAGGTGATAAGCAGGGAGTCAGGATGGAAAAACACAAGCAATTGTAATGTTGAGAATTACAAGGAGAAAACTGCTTTTTGGTTATCTCACGGGGAGTAAAATGGGAAGTCAAAGTGGATTTTCAAATGTTACGTGAGCGTCACTGCGAGGTGACGAGGTGCGGCATGGCAATCAGCTACTCACTTTGTCTTCCAGGAACTCGCATTCATTTTTATTAATCTCGGCAAATATTTTCATGCGGAACTTTGTTGAAACGGAGATTTCTACTTTTTAAAAACTCCGCTGTGAAGTTTGCTCACTTTTCATGGAAATCACCGCCCTGATTATCCCGCTGAAAGATCAAGACGAGTCGGTTTCAGAGGGGTGTCTGTGTTAGCAGCTACTCCCACGGGAGCACATTTATGCATAGATGCATTTTTTTTTTTTGTGGCGGTTTGGTGGGGACGAGGTGGGAGGATGAGAACACGGGTATATTATTCAAGCGAATCCTTTTCACTTAGGCATCACTTAGGGGTCACATTAGCATTGCAAATAAGCGACTGTTTAAAGGGATGTTGCAAGTCTTCTATGTGTTAATGATTCAAAGGCAACGTGTGAACAAACGGGAAGGAGGAAGAAGTCTACTTTCTCAGCTTGTACTGTTGGCAAGAGAGTTTTACATGGATGATATCCTGCATGATGCAATTGCGTTATCATTGATTAAAAAATATGAAGAGAGCAGGACAATACCAATTATAAAGTAGGAGGTGCATTTAAAAAGATGTGAGAGCGCACAAAGGGAGGGTGGCACATTAATGGAACTGGAAGTGGGGGAAGCTCTAACCTTCGTGAGTTAGTATTCAAAGACACGTCGCTTGATCAACATTTTTATTTTAATTTTTTTTAATTTTATAGTACTCTATTAATCCCCGAGGGGAAATTTCTTCACTACAGCAGGGGGGCTCTCAGGGCGGAGCTGCTGCAGCAGGCTGCCACTAGCGCGGCGCCAGGTAACCTGACCTGAGGTGCATGTTTTTGGATGATGGGAGGAAGCCGGAGAACCTGGAGAGAACCCACGCAAGCACAGGGAGAACATGCAAACTCCGCACAGAAAGGCCCAGGACCGGATTCGAACCCGGAACCTTTTTGCTGTGAGGCGACAATGCTAACCACTGCACCACTGTGCCGCCCGAATCATTACCTGTATACACATTTTTCTGACCACTTGCATCTGAGTGTTTGCAGTTTCCCCATGTACTTGCAGAAAGATGTCATATGATGTCAAACTCCAGAAATCTGCAACAGAGACCCTTTAAATACTTCAAAAAGCCTGTGGCAATAAAGAAATGAGCCCAAGAAGGCCAGAAACTATCTGTCCAAGGCAGAAGTAGGAACGTCAGGTCACCACTAGGTGGCTTTTCTTTCAATTTCAGGATGTGCACCATGAATGTTGTGTAAGAAGCGACAGTTGTTTTGTTGCAACCGAGAAACCTGCGTGCTATTAAATGTCCCAGGAGAAGTTGGTGTTGACGGTTGGACTCTGAGGGACGAATTCACGGTGCAAAACCCCAGACTCTTCGGTCTTGGACGGTGCCGTCCCGCCCCTCTCAGGCTCATTGCTTCATAGTCGCGGGCTTTCTCGAGCGTTTCTCGGGTCTCCGTTGCTGATTTGATGTCAAGTTTGACATCAAATCTGATGTGCACTCTTTCTTCAAATCTACCAAATGCACATGTACCAGTGGTCACAAAAACACATGTAACATTACTGATGTTGATCAAACGATGTAACTTGGAAGGAGGCTGTTTGCTTAGTCTGCTGCACGCACATCACTGCGGCGCGCTCTATTCATACACAGCAGGAAGTCTTTGAACTTTTTGATCGCACATCTTTTGTTGTATGCAGCGTAATCTCCATAAACAGTATGTTGGGAAGAGTGCCATCGAGAAAAGACTAAAGGAAGAGAGGTTGCTCTCTGGAACTCCACAGCCCTCCTAGCCTTATTTGTTTTTGAATATTCTCAAAAAGAAACTCCAGATGCCCAGTATGAGAACAGAATGAAACTAAAAACAGCAGACGCTGCCTTTTTTTTTTTTTTTTTTTTTTCTTCCTTTCCTGTTCTCAAATAGTTGCAAATGGCTTTTTGGTGCCAAGGCACATTGTTAGACTGTTGATGGACGCCAACTGCTTTGGAAATTGGCTAGGAAATGGCTAAGACAAACATCTGAAGCTGTGTCTGTAACAGGCCTGTTTGTATATCGAAGACGCACCATCTAAATATAATGAGAACCAAATAGATATCAAAATTTAATCCCTCAACTCGTATTCATACAGGTTTGTTGTTGCATGGCTGCTATCCACTTTGTACGGTTTTACCTTGTTATCCAGCACCCAGATTCTGAAACTAGCAGAGTGTGGAGGCACACACACACACACACACACACACACACACACACACACACACACACACACACACACACACACACACACACACACACACACACACACACACTGCAGGTTTCCTACATAAAAGCCAATAAGTTCGCCTTTGCAGACATTTTATATGGTCTCAGAGCGTGTTCTACTTGGTTATTGGTATTCTCTTATAACCCTATTAAAATACGAGTATATTTTCAATCAAACTGCACGAGGCAGCAGTTTTCTACTAATCAGCTTGGTTTAGTTCAGCACAGTGGCAGTTATTGATCTCTACTATCTCGACAGACACGTTTTAGATCTGGAGCCTTTTTCCAGTTTCGTTTCCTATCATGACCCTTTGGTTTCTGACCAACGGCTTTTGCTTTGCTGTGTAAACTCCATCTGTCTTGGTAGCTGTGTCAACAGTCGTGCTTTTTTTCTACAAATAGATGCAAATTGAAATGAGCTTGTTGTTACCTTTATTGTGAAGATCTGGAGCTACTTTGCACAACGGGGGAAAAAAGCAACTCGTGTCAACAGACCTGAGTGTTATGCAAAATATTCTCTGAAGCATTGAACTGACAGATGGCGTTAAACATTGTTCTGGGTGGATATTTTGGTTGCCGTTCTTGGAGTGTCTGTTGGCCGTGCGTTGGAAGATGAAGAAGGTAAAAGAGCAAAGTTATACAGTCAAAGGTTTGTTCTAAAACTAATGCACACATTTTTTTAAAAAAAATTTAAAAAAAGGAAATGCATGACTCCCTTTTTTCCCTGTGATTTATAATTTTGTATTATTGGCTAAAATACCTACAGGACCGAGGAATGAAATATGAATAGAATATTATGGATTTCTGCCCTGAAGCTTTTTTTTTTTTCCACAGAAATCATGTTCTTGTACACAGAATTTTATGGGGAACAAAAATCAAATGTAGGCATCAAATTACATTTAAATTGACAGAAAACATGCATTTCCATTAAAAAGATTGAGGAAGTGGCTTCATTAAGTTAATTAAAAACATGTCGCAGGCCTAAATTGGCTCATACAATTTTCATGATTGATAAGTGTAATTATATAATTGTGCTAATTGTTCTGTTTCATTATTGTTTTTTCCCCCTTTTTACTCATTCATCATTTGTTTATACTTTGTGTGTTTGCAGCATCATTTTATCATCTTTATTAATTGGATGTTTAGTTAAGAAGTGTCATTACTTCACAGGCTGGCAGAATATTACATTTTTGTGTAAGAATATTTAGTAAGACTAAATCTAGATATTGGAAATGGAAAACAGGCGCTTCCTTCTTTTTAATAGTTATTACTATTATAATATAACTATTATAATTCCTGATTTCTCTATTTACAAAGATTACATCAAGTTAGATACCGATCAGCAACCAGCTGAACCTGATCATTATCCCAACCCAGCAGATCTGTAGTTCACCTGCAATACACCTCTATACAATATTTCTATCATTCGTTGCATTATTATGCAAAACAAAACAGTAAAATGGACGCGACACGTTGCTCTCAAATCAACCGGCCTGCGTTGCTTGGCAGTGGTTTTACATTTGCATGCAGAACACAGAACAATGGTGACATACTGCATGTGGTGGGAGTATAAAAACATGCATTAATATGTAAATGTCACTTCACTAAAAGTAGAAACATATTTTTGCAAAATGTACTTAGAAATATTCCTTACTAATTTGATTTATTCATATTGGATTCGTGTTATTGATGCATTACTGTGTTAAGTGTGCAACCGGTTGGGTGATCAAATGAATGTAAAAGTGCCAAACATCCCTCTGAAATATAAAGCAGGATGAAATGGAAATATAAGTACAAATAACTTGAATTATCAGTATTGGAGCGCCAGCGGTGGACTGGCCATCCAGCGGATGAGGAACATTTTTGGATGCCGGCTGATCGCATCCAAAATGGAATCAAACGCAAAAAAAACTACTATCCTCATTTACGACGTGCAGAATTGCACGTATTAAAATACGACTGGTTAAATATGCTGCCAAGAACACACCATGTCTCTCATTTATCTTCTTTCACAGACGCAAATTTCCAAAATAGCTGCATTTGCTCGGCATTAAAATCGACCAAATCAAAGTAAACGAGGCTTATTTAATGTGCTGCTTTATGTAAAATAAATATGAAGCTCTTCTTACAGTAAGTAAAGCAGCTCTCTCAGTATGTGCTTCACAAAAGGCCTTTTGAAACACTCGTCAACAAACCTGCTCACATATAATTGTGCGAGACACTTATTGTTTGGAACACTTTACTAAGAAAATAATGACAGGAAAATGAAGGATATTACAATACAGCATGTATGAGAAATAAAAAATAACTAGTCTGAATGCCCAAGGACGGGTTATTGTGTCCCTGCTATGGAGCAGATTGATAGCTATGAAAACCTGGATCTGTTTACCACACAATCGTCATGGGACCTCGTTTACACAAACAAATCTGAACACAGCATCTGAGAATACACTAATGGCTCATGCTTGCGAGGCCCACACAGGTCAAATCGATGGGATGCTTTGGCTTTAAACATCTTTCTAATGTATTGCCAAGGGTTTTCCCATGTCGCCCAATTTACAAGTTGGGAGATTTGTGCGTGCCAATAACGCCGAGCTCAAACTTTAGATTTGTCTTGCCCTTGTTCATCCCAGAATGTGCCTTAACAGCACATTAATCGCAAATAAAGCTTTTTTAAACATATGTTTTCTGTGTAGAGCTAATGCTCGCTGATCTGTCATGGATGTATTATTGGCTTATTTATTGGCATATTGGCTATGTTTACTGTAAAATATGAAACCCTGGGTTGATATCCGCCGACATTAGACGTTAGAGGGGAGCTTCCCCCGCCAAGCGTTGCCAAGCACTTGCTTAAAGGCGGGAATGATTGGGTTTCTCTCTGTGAAGCACTTTTTAACTTGTTTAAAAAGGTGCTATATAAGTAAAGTTATTATTACTACACGGTGCACAAACTGTACCTCTGCAAAGTGAACTCACTTTTTTCCTTTTACCTGCGAGTAGAGCTGGAGCAGATTCGCTCTCTGGAGGCTTTAACTGGGTAATTTGCATGTGTTTGGAGCTTTCCCCTCTTCACTCTGAAATCCACAGCGATTATCAAGAGCAAAAAAAAAAAAAAAATAGGTCAGTCACATAAGGGATGGAACCAGTCATCCTCACCTGTGCACTGCCAACGCTGATCATGATGCACAGTTATTAAAGCTTGCGCAAGTACAGTGTGAAAGGTGAGAGACGAATTATAGAAGCAGAATACAAAGTATGATGCTGCTCACAATAGATTGAGAGCGGTTCACCCGACCACTCCACAAATCATGTTGTTAATTAAATCCAGTTGGTCACAAACACTTCCTACATCTCACTTTAAAAAAAAAGACGCTCGCCGAACTGCGCTTCGTCCCGGCTTCTGATTTTCAAGCTGGAAACACTTTTTCATCACGAACCGCCTGTCAAAATTGCTCATCAAAGAAATCTGAGGTGAAAGATAAGCCATGAAATTGAATAATCATGTGTAGTTTTAACAAGTAAAGTAGTTTTAAAAGTCTCACTAATATTCACCCCCCCCCCCCCCCCCCCCCCCCCCCCCCCCCCCCCCCCCCCCCCCCCCCCCCCCCCCCCCCCCCCCCCCCCCCCCCCCCCCCCCCCCCCCCCTTTTTTTTTTATTATGAAGCAGGTCGAGGTATATAAATACTCACGCTCTCCAGTCACACTGCCTGCTATAACTACACTGTAAAACTATACTTAGATTGTTGTTTTTTTGTAAAAAAAAAACAAAACAACATCATCTTATGGATATCAAGACTCTAAAAAAAAATAAAAGTGTAAAATATAGGACATTTAATAATTAATAACAATGCTTGGCGGTGGTGGCTTTAAATATACGACTTCATTAAAAATACATTAAAGCTCCCTTAGGTGACTTTTGACCACTACGGACCAGAGAGAGTCTAAAACAAACTCACAGCACCGTCCCCTGATATATTTTATTTATCAAGGTTAAAGCAGACAGCTGCGTTACAGTACACAGCAGAAAACAAAGCAACATGGGCGACACATTATGGACCTGATCTCTACCGACTATAAACCCAGAATTAACTCCCCTTCAAAAGAAATACAGGAAACCTTAAGATCTGATGGTGTTCACCAACTACTTGTTTTATTTATGATCAGGCAGAAAGCCGTGCGGAAACTCTAAGAGTGAGAAAGGTCACAGGTGGAGGAGATTGGAGGACGGGTGGTTGGACGGATCAAACACCAGAGGAGGCCGGTGCTCGCGTGAAAGACAAACGTCAACGTGGATTTATTAACTTATAGTAGTTATGGTGCCTCGCAAGACTGCAGCCATGTCACATGTAACCCAAAATGATGTTTTTCATGTTATGTTGCTAATTTCAAATTTCTATTCTAAATAAGATATTCTCATTATTTTTCAATTAAACATACAGTACTCTTTGTTTGAGTGTTTGATCCTTATATACACATTGATACATTTTAATAAATCAATAATAAGCAGGTGGGTTTGACTATTAGTCCTAAATGTTACACCCCCCCCCACACACACACACACCCGGTCCTTCCTGTAAGAGACATTTTGCTCAGTGATGAAATATTCATGTTAAGGATCCAACTTAGGAAGTAATTTTCTGTACTTCATTTCAAATGTGTCTTGAATTTGTAGACGCTTTGAAGCGAGTGGTTTTTTTTCTGTTTGTATGTGTTGCGAGAGTGACAGAGCGCAACACGAGCACACGTAGTACTTCAGGGTCTCTCAACAGCCCCGTTCGCTCCTCGGTGTCACTCATTTCCCTTGCTCGACGAGTTTCTCTTCCCTCGCGGACCCTCGAGGATCCAAAAAAAAAACCTGTGGTTTATGTACACTTCATATCTCGGCTGCAATCGTCTGAGGGGGACCTGGACTGTTATCCCAGCAGAGAACAACACATCATTTTCTCCTGTCAAGCCTTCTGTTAGGGCTCATCACAGAGAGCAAGCACTCAGGATCCATGATATTATTAGTCTCCCAGGGAAGGTTGTTCATTCAATTTTCCCCACAACACTGCACGGTAGCAAGGTCCTTCATTCGGTGTGGAGGAGGAGGAGAGAAAAAAGAAGAAGTGAGAAATGGATAGTGGAGAAGCACGGCTTGTGTTAATCTAGTCTCTGCGTTGAGAGGTGTTTCTTGAAAACAAGGTGATCCAACATCTCTACGGACCACCTGTGAAGAAAGGTATGGGAATGTTTTCCCCACCGCTCGCTCTTCACTCTCATGTCTATGATTTTACAGGTTTGCTTATTGCTTTCGGGAGGTGGGTGGGAACCCTCGGCGAGAGCAATGGAAATCCTTAAGTCGTCCATACAATGCTGTAACGGGGTCGGGGAGATCCTCCTGCCTCGTCTACTCAACACAAATATTTGCACTTCAATGGAAGCAGGAAATGTTGCTTGCAAACAACTTCAAATAAAATAGGACTGGATTTTTTTGTATTTGATTTTGCCTCACCAACATACATCCAGTCCAATCTGAGGCATCTGAAACATACAGGGAGGGAAGAAAAAAACTTCTACTGCATTTCCAACGGGGCTGCACAGTTCAATCCCACTCTTACTCTCAAAAGCCCGAGGCTTAATCCCCTCACCGGTGAAGGCGTTTGTTTGAGGATGCCCTCGCTACCGCCGCCCGCCTCTCCGTCCTTGCCGTGCCCTTCAAAGATGCACTGGCAGATCTTCACTCAGGATTCCTCTTTAAAAAAGAAAACTCTCCCCCCAAGCCTACATTGCCGCTCATACCAACTTCCAATATATTTATCCTGAACACTTGCATGGTGTTTTGTTGACTGTTGGGAAGTGGTATCCCACAAAACAGCCTTTAAAATGTTAAATCAGCAGTCAGCACAACCAAAGGGGTTAAATATACTTAGCTTGTCTCCTTTAGTAATAAACTGGTGGTAATATAGCTGTCAGTCTTTCAAAGGTGTAGCACGATGGCCATTATTATTGCTATATATTCATATCAGAGGTCAGTAAATAGGTTATGAATGTGTGGTCTTTACAATAAATAAACGACAAGGTATCATTAAAGGTCTCCGTCCAATCAGGAGTGATGGTGAAACTGCTTCACACTTTATTTCATTAGATGGTAAACTGGAATAAATAATACCGACCTTTAACTTTCTAAAGATGCTACAGAGCAGAATAGAAAATTCACGACAAATGTACACTTATTTGGTATTCATGATTTATCTTCATGCCAAGTAGCCCATTCAACCCCACTGAGATGATCGTTACGAGGTAATCGTCGGCTGCTGGAGGTTCAAAAATGGTGTAAAACTTATTGTCTGTGGTGAGGTTAAAAAGGTCGTACTGCTTATGATTAATGGCAGCGTGAGGAAAATCTGAGAGGAAAGCAAATAGTCATTACTCACGGCTTCAAATATCACATCGCTAACTCTCTGGTTAACTACGAGCCTTCAGGAACACCGAGATCATCTGCTGCTGGTTTATTTTCAGCTTCCCGGCAGCAAACAGCCAAAAGAAAATTGGGGATTGAGGTTTTGTCAGCGAAGCTGTGGAACAAACTAGCTGTTAGATATCAGGGAAGCTGCTCAGTTAATACTTTTAAAAAGAAAGCTCAAAAAATGATCTCTCTACATCAGCCTTCAACTAGCGACTCCTGAAGCCCGCACTTAAACTACCGCACCTATAAAATGCATATTACTTGTTTTATGTTTTAACAGTTTAATTTTATGCATCGCATTTTTTTTTAAATATATTTTCAAATGTCCCTTTATATCTGTTTGTATGTGAAACACTAATTTTCTTGCTATGAAGCACTTTGAGCTGCAATTCTTGTATGAAAGGTGATATGCAAATACAGTTTATTATTATCACTAATATGGGTGCTGCTGAAAAGAAGCTTCAAATTCTAAAACACGGATGCTTCACACATCTACCACCCAGAGGATCTGTACAATCGCCTCAGTTTCAAGGTGGACACCCAAGATTAGTGTCACCAATTCAGTATTACGTTGACATCGGGACGGACTTGAGGTCACAGTGACCTTGGACGTTTGACCTTTGACCACAAAAATCGAATCGACTCAATTTGGTGCGAGTGAAGAGTTTCTGCCAAATTTAAAAGAACTCGTATAATTCACGGCATTTTCCTTTATCAAGTTTTTGAGTGTTGCTTCTTGGTACTGGCAAGAAAATCAGAAATTATGTCTCAGGAATATCCTGGAAATCTAAAATAATTGTGGTCAGATCTGGCTGAAATGTTTTATTCTCATTTCCTCAATCACAAACACAACCTTTCTGGTTGCCTGTGCATTACCAGCGAGTGGACCGATGTGGGCTGTTATAAATCTCATCTAAGCTGTCCACCAATCCCAACTGGCGGATATGATTGTTATCCTTGGAGAAATTCTCCTGATGCCTAACGAGGCATTTAAGCTGCTTCTGTTGCCTTTGGAAAGAAAGTAAGGGGCTCAGAAAGACGAATGATGTCCTCATTCAAATTTGACACACTTGAAGGAAAATGCTGACCATTTTGAAGTCATAAAAGTGGAAGGCGGCGGAGGGAGACGCAGTCTTACAAATGAGTTTCACTCCTATTCAGCAATTTCGGACCAAAACGGGTATTAGACTGGAGATTTATCCATTCGATTTTTAGCCTCGCTCCTCATCAGCCTGCCAAGAGAAATCCCCCAATGATTTGTAGAATAAGGGAAAATAATCTCAATCGTTGCATCATTTTTCATCACTTTCCACTGCTAAGAGCATCCAATGCTACCCCCCCCCCCAATCTCAAATGAGATAATAAACAGTCTAAATGTAAATCAATATATTAGCATGTAGATCTCTCCTCACGACTTATAATAATTCAGACACGAATTTCAAACTGCAAACACTGCTTTTTAGGAAACACTTTTTCCGTATTTAGTTGACCACTTTCACGAGGTGTTTAAAATAAGCAGTCGATGCAAAGTAAACAATCTCGTGTCGACAGCTCAGATAATACGAATTTCTAACTCTTAAAAATCTGGGCTGACTCACACACTGTGGGGGATAGAGCAGGAGAGGAAGGAGGAGAGCTGCGAGTGATTTTTCTTTCGCTGAGCTGTCGAGCTGAGCTGTGGAAGGGGGATTGGGAAAGCTCGGATTTGAGAATATGCCAATAACATGTTTCCAAAGAAATAAACATCAGTTGCATTTACAGCGAATCAGAGGTTCAGCGCAAAGGAAAACATGTTCATTTTAATCTACAAATGCCCGACAACTCTGACATCGCACGAGGCAATCCACTCATAATTTTTTTTTTTTTTAAAAGAAGCTATTTTCTGGCATAATAAAGGCAGATGTGTTCGAGTGGATCGCAAACATAAAACTTGGGTGGCAATCTGATTGCTCTTCTGCCTGTTATGCAAATGTGTTGATTCAGAAGAAGCCTATGAATCCATGTATAACATGCGATCCATTAAACATTAATAACACTCGCAGGAGTGATACAGACCTGACAGCTTCAGAATGTGACAATAAGGACGGCCTCTGGGGTTCCTAATATTTATTCATATTCAAGCAGGACTCTCTTGCTGGAGGTGTCAATTATAATTTATTTTGCCTCCTGCAGAAACATGTAAATACCTGGACCACTACCTTCAGGACAAGAAGCTACAACTGATCCGTGTTCAGAGATAAGACCAACACGGTAGGACGAGGTAACTCCACAATCTCTGACAGGTGAGTCTGTGATTTACTAAAACAATAAAATCATGGATAAACTATGGGATCTCAAATACTACTGCTTTGAAGACTATAGTTTTATTAGATGTTATTTTTGTAAAGCAACTATAATGAAAAAGGTCTCGCATGGTGGAAATATGCTTTTCCCTCATCATAACCAGAGTTATGGCCACGATCATGAAAGTCAGATGATAACTTGTCATATAGGTAATTGTGATCATTGATTTAATTGCCATTTTCCTTTTCCTTTGTTTTGCCACTATTATATAAGAAATAAGAGCCACCTATTAGCATTGAACATTACAAATTAAAAATGCATTTCTGTTTGCATTTCAATGCTTTATAAACAAAAACTGCACAGGGCAATAAATTAAACTGAAATTACCGACAACAATAAACAAAATAATGAAAGTACCACGGTGGCGTTATTTCTCCACTCGCTTGCCATCAGACCTTTGCAAAAGAAGACAACAGTCAAACCTCAAATAGAAATAGCGATAAAAATTTGCAAGCTTCGCATCTCGGCAAGAAAAAGAAAAGTATTCCTTTTCTATATATCGTGGGTTGGTGTTCATGAAGTTTAACCCATAACTCAGCATTTAGCTGGAACATTAGGAGACACAAGTCAAAGCCTCAGAAGTTGGTCCCTTTTTCATATTTTCTTACTTGATTTTTCCTCTATATTTCCGTTTCTCTCTGTGGTGATCTCACTGACTTCTGGCTTGTTTGTCTTGCAGCAATCGGAGAATCAGAGCTAGTGTTCAGTGAAGCAGCTCAGTGTCTGCCCAGTATCGGAGGCAACCATGTGGCTCTGAGAAACCTTTTCTCACGCAACAACAGTTTTGTTTATGCTTGGGTAGAGTCTTGACACTATACGATAAAATAGGATTATGCAATCATACAGGTAGCGAGGAATGTTTTGCCATCTGCTAACCTCGACCGCGCTACCGAACTCTTTCGAGAAAATAAACGAGAAAAGTTTAATTGTTGTTTGGACAAACTGGAGGAGACACTTTTACTTAAAAACGCTGGTTGGTGGAAGCTCATCTTTTCAACAAAGTATGACAATGTTTTTTGACAAACTTTGATTAGATAACCTGTTGGAGGGCCGATGACAGAAAAACTGCTGTTGGGCCCGTGATGCCTCCAATATCCCGTCCATAAAATGGACACGTCACACTTCAGTCGACTTCATGTTTATTATATTTTGCCAAGAGAGATTCTTCTGTGATTCTACCAGGCAGGTTTTTGCGGTATTTTGTTTTCAAAGAAACGAGACCACAGAAAACTACAACTTTAGTTTGAACAGGCTCCATCTACAACAGAGCTACAAACTAGTCTACAAATTCTAGATCTAGTTGATGTTTGTACTTTCGTAATGCAAGTTAAAAAATAATCAGATTACCTTCAAGCAAACTGGCACAGTTTGTATTTCTACATAGACACATATATCTTCATGCTGAGCCAATATCAGCTGCTGTTTATCTTTGCAAGGACGGTATGTGACAGCGGTATTACGAAGCTGAGACCTGGCAATAAGAAAGAGACAAACAAATGGTGTTTATCTATTTGCAAGAGGTCATATTACAGCAAGCAAATAGCACTGATAATATTTAGTGCTGCATCCAGGAAGTGCGAGTCGTATTTACAGTATCTGCAGATCAAACGTCTGCTGCGGCACTCGCGTCCTGTTTGTCTCTCACAGTGAAAGACTCCCGAAGAGGAGGGAATCAAAAAGAAAACAAGACTATGTATGTATGTGTATATATATATATATATATATATGTGTGTGTGTGTGTGTGTGTGTGTATATACAGTATATTACAGTATGATATTTCCCTTTCACAGCGATTTCTGGTGGGGAAGAAAGAGGCCGGGCCAATACAATAACACTGACAGGACGGTCACTTTACATTCAGAATTTTCTCGACTGGAGTGAATTACATCAAAGTGGAAATAAATTGTGTTCGACTTGAAAGAAGAAAGTTCTGAGCCTTAATTCCTCAGAGGAAATGAACATCTGTATTTCATCCATTTCATTTCACTTCACTTTAAAAGGTCCTTTTCCATTTCCCTCTGGATGGAGAACAAAACTTGTCAAATATGATTTGTTGATGCGTTCCCTCATTTTATCCTCTAAAACCTTCACAGCTTACATATGTCGTCGAGCCTTCAAACTGGGTTATCTAAATTGACAACATGGCGAGGATTTCCAAATATAAAGTCCTTTTCATAGCGTGTGAACGCGCGCAACAATGCGACCGGTTGCGTGTTGGCCTTCAGCACGTGATTGTGCAGGTAATTTCTGGGCCTCGATTGAGCCTGGGAGGTCAACCGAGTACCCACCGGGGTGATGGAAATGTCACCGCAGGACGAAGACACAGTACACCTTTGATTCAGGCCAGTTTACTCAGATGGCTCTGTTACTGTATCTCCTTCACTCCCACACAACACTGCTGCATAAACCCGATAGTCCTCTGAGTCAGAGTTGATGTAAACAACAAGAGAGCTTCATGTCCAGCCAGAGCCGAGCGGGATAATGGATATCAACCCGGCGACATGTGATTTGCATAGACAGCACAGAGGGATTAGGGTATGATCTGCAGCGTCTCCGGAAAAAAAAAAAAATGTGTCGCTGTAATTTATGAGCAACTGAGCCCTCAGATTTGTTTTCATGTGATTCCAGACAGTTATCCTGATAGCAGAAAAAAAAACAAAAAAAACAGCCCCGGCTTCACATGTAAATATCTCTTCTCCCAACTTTTATCAATGACAGACAGACAACGGTGTGTCAAGCGATCATCATGTGGTATTATGCACTCCTTCGCTCCATATCTGTGAAGGCAGCAAAACAACAGGTTTCTCCATTTCTTTTTCACCTCTTTTTGGCCAAGAAAAAAAGCCCTCCTAATTTTGTGTTGTTGGCCTTCTGACAGGCCTGAAGGGAAGTCCCCACCCACTAGCTCCCCCCCCCCCCCTTTTTTTTTTTTTTTTTTTTTTTAGGAAGATGCTTTAGTGTCGATCTATCCAAGTGTATTTTTAAAGGCGCAGGCGAGGCTGACATTATACCTGCTCCGGCTGCGCTAGCTGAAGGGGAATCCCCGATGGCACCTTGTCGAGCGGCCATATCAATTGTTTGTTTGCATACCGAATAGCTCCGGGCGTTATGCTGTCGAGCTCAGAGAGTAAGCAGCTCATCACTAACCGCCGACCATCAGGAAATCCGTATGCCAAACGGGAACATTCACTGGGATTGACAATCACGTAGCTGTCGTTAAAGGTAAATAAATACATCTGCTGGATGATGGAAATTAAGTGGTAGAGAAAAGATGAAATTACAGGACACATAAAGAGTGCCTCTTCCTTCAAAATGTACCGGTGGCTGACAGATGGCCCATCTGGAGCCGAGTTAGCGGGTAGAATGGAAACTTCACATTGTGTAAAACGGAGCTTGTTGTGAGCTCCTGTAGCACAATACACTGGAGGAAGGTTACTTGGCTATATCATTGCCCTTGATGTGGACTAGAAAAGGTGCTCTCCAAGATGAAAAGCAACTTTTTGTTGCGCTTTTACTTTATTGTTGCTGCTGATAAGCTCAACGAGTGCAAAACCTCAACATGAAAGGAATCCCTGTTCTTTAGTATGATAATAAACGATTTTCAATTAGTGTTTGCCCTGAAGCAAAACCTTTCTAGAAGAGTTGAAAAGAATGATACACGAGAGTTGCAAAGTAAGTATTAGCTTAGAAAGTTAGTGGTGAGGACTTAGTGATAAATCTGAGTCACCAAATCAAACTCTCCTTTTCTCTTTCCCTTCTTAAAAATCAGCGATGGCATAAACAAATATTATAATGTCACAAATCCTGCCAAATATGCACTGGACAAATTTAAGGACACATCCTGTGTGTTCTAATGTTTTCTTAAGCTATAGAGGGATTTCAATTTGTGAATTTCATCAAAAGGAAACTTTGAGTACGTAAGATAAACTTGAGTTGAATAAGGTAAGCCTGAGTTTTCTTTTAGCCTTTTTGAACACAACAGGAACAGTCAGAACTTTTTGATCGCATCTCTTATATGTCCAACTGATTCACATCAATGCTTTCCCGGTACCAAATCACCTTCTAAATTAATACTACACAATAGGACATGTATAAATAGTACCTTGGACATTGTCTCTATTTGCTTAGGTTACAAGCAGTGACCCCTTTTTTTTTTTTCTTATTTGCATTTGTAGTAAATTGGATCTCTTGGGCCGCCTGGATGCATCTAGGCCACTCAAAGTGATTTTAAAGAAACTGCAAGAGTTCCTTTGATTGATTCCCTTATGACAAGAAATATTATTCTGTCATGACAAAACTAGCAAAACTAGGCCTTAGCATGTTAACTAAATATACCCACTTAAAAATAAACCGGCGATATACTGAAACCAACGAATATCCTATAAAATCCAGCTGCATGAAAGCACATTGTAAGACCCAGATAAACATGTAAGCTGCCATTAGTTGTGCCACGCCCATATGATACACGACAACATGTCTTTTCTTCTTTAGCAGCTTGTTGGAAAAACTCTGTGTGTGCTGCAAGTAAATCAATTTCCATCCCTTGCACAGCGCTTGCATTTTTTGGGTTTTTCCAGAGCTCCTGGGAGAGTGCTGTACGGTTGGTCCACCGGGCTGCCAGCTACCTTCTCCCTGGGGATAAATCCTCGTGCATCTCGTCTCAAAACGCTACTTAGAGTGGCCCTCTGGGACGTGGGCCCTGTCTGCAGGAGGAAACACCCGCTTCTGTTTTTCGCTTGGCTGCATTTGGGTGAAAAGAAAAATGACAACCTGGATCCAGTGTTGTTCTTGTAGCGTATCGCTTTAAAAAATAAAATAAAAAAAATGAAATTCGAATGTTTAAACATCTAAATTTACGTTTCAATCAGCTATCCAATAATAGATTTCATGCAACTTGGGGATAAAGATTTAGATTCTAGCCATGGCTGAAGGTTTCCACTCACATGAGCAAAGTTGTTGTCAAGCTTGGTACCTGAGATTTGACTCATTTGTCACCATTGCTGGACATACATTCCTATTTCCATTAACAATAAATTATTGTCTTGACTTGGTCATCATATTCTGTGTTTCTTCTACTGGACTGGAGCGGATGGCTAACTACGAATAAGTGTCTCCTACGAGGCTAACGCACCACAGCTAGAAGTAAATGGAAAACAACATGAATTGAAGTGAAGTCAGAGCGGCACCTTTTTCTTTTTTACACCCATTTACTTATATTAAATGCAAGCTGGAATGAGGAGAGACCAGTGTTGAATTATATGGCACGGCTGGAAAGGCGCTCATGAGGAATGAAAAATTACAAAACAGACTCATTTTACGGTTAATTTCATTCTGCATATTTTTCTTAATGTGAGAATAACACCATCCCACAGCTGAGGACAGGATTATATGTTAATTCACTAATTAACAGATATTTTGTTTGTATGTGGGCTTTTTCCTGTTTCCAGCTAAACTGATGCTTCGACTAAGTATCAAGCACACAGACCTGGAAGTGGATGACATTTTCTCATCTAACTATTGGTAAAACAAATAAAGCATGTTTCACAAATCATTTCAAACTAGTCCTTTAATTGTTTCTCAATGGCAGCAATGAGGGGGCAGCAGAAACAAGCTGTGGACCCAAAATTGACATATTACCTTTTTATGGGGTTTTCTGAGCCTTAATATTGGAATATATCTAAAAGTGGACATGGCCTCCTGAAGCCACTATGAAAGTGCTTTAAAATGCAACAGCCCCTATAGCCACTAGGGGCTGGTGCCAAAATGCTGGTTCTGATATGCTCCCATTCAAAAAGCAGCAACAAAGTCGATACATATTTCTACAATCATTTATCTTGTCATTTGCTAAATTCATTAATTCTGAAATTAATCTAATTAATTAGATATTATGTCTCAGAGAGGTACATTTGGGGGCGTGCCTGGTTTGATTGACATGTCTCGCTCATCTAAATACGGTCACTACTGGCTCCAAAAAAACAACAACAAGACGACAAGAACGAAAACGCCAAACTCGAGGCTTCAAAATGTGAGTTCCCGATCCAATGGACGGGGCGCCGCCTTAACAGAGCAACGTTAGCATTCACAAACATACCACCTAGCAAACATCAGTTCACTATTAAATATCCTTTTAGCTCCAGTTTTGGTTCCCACCATCTTCTGTAAAGCTCCACAGAGCTGATGGGAATCTGCAGAATTCTCTGTGGGTCCATCTGTATGAGCAACACCTTTGTTTTTCAAACATTTTTATGAAAATTTGACGACTAAATATACTGATTACTGCTGCTGTGATGCTTTAAATGGTTTAAAATCAAAGTAGACAGGCGAGTGTGTTAACAATAATAAATGTAAACTCTTCTTCTATTTTTCCCTTTTTAACGCCGTCAACGTTGCTGCAGTTGTTCAAAGCATCAACTTTCCTCCCCTTACCCGCTGATGCTCGGCACTCCTCTCTGCAGTTCAGCTGCTTGAAATCTCCCGAGACAATTCGATGGGAAATTTGTTTCATTTACACATCATACCACACTGGCTGTAATTAATTGTTCTGCTGTTTGGTGTACAATAGTTCACTGACTCCTGTGTGTGACTTCGGGCTCGTTACTGTGCCGTGATATGTGGTGCCACGCTGGAAACTGCAGAAACAGATGCTGCTGTCACCCAACACGTCCACAAAGATGACTGCAAAACAAAACAATCCCCGGAATTAATAAACAGATATCATAAGAGCCGATGGCGGCGTTCCCATATTATCGGTTTCACATCAAGCTGTATTGTGTTAAAATCTGATTTTAAATGAGTTTATAGTTGTTGTTCAAACTCCAGTTCCATATTTTCCATCTGATTTAACCTTAAAGTTAATCACATCTTCTATGGAAAACCCAGCGTAAGACCTCTGTTCTGGAACAATTAGCATATTCATGGTTCTCAGCCGTATTATAGTTTTATGTTAAGTCCAGAAATCTATTATTTAATGCAGTTTGTAAATTTTACATAACAAATATGCATAAAAAGCCAATTTACGAATGTGCAACCTGCCAGGCTATTAACTCTGCCGCGGTGTGTTACTGGATGACCGGACAATGTGGGCTCCACGTCAATCAATTCAAATGCTCTAAAAGATGTAGATGTGTTGCTGCGCTGTGGTTTGGACATGTTCACCGCTGTATGCAGGTGTTGCTGCAGTGAGCCTTGTCTTAATATGACAAGGGTTGTCATGAGTACATAATTTCAGGTGTGCGACGGTCGAGCCGGCAGACGTAATCCTGAAAGAACCATCACTTTTTTTTCTTCTTTTTTTAATGATTTTGCTCTGTCCTATCTTGAAAACACGATTAACACTTTTGGTTTTAAATTATATTTTTCACGAGTCAAAGTCAAATCTAAGACTTCCACTATGCAGGTGAAGATTTATTTCTCTCTCCAGATTTTGCTCAAATTCCCGTTAGTGAGAACTAAAGAATATAAGAACAAAATCTGGGGGAAGAAAACCTTTGTGTGCATGCAAGAATTTTTTGATCTTTTACTTCAACTCATGAAAAAATGGGAATGAAAATAAGTGTCGTGTATATATTTTGGTTGAATGTAAGATTACAGATCTTTTTTTTTTTTTTTTTTTTTTTTTGGCCACATCCAATTATAAACTAAAGCAAGAGACAACAATAATTTTACAGCAAAAAAAAAAAAAAAGCCAAACATGAGATTATTCTCTGACTTGATTGTCCATCCGATCGCTGAGTAGACGAACGTGTATGCTTGGAAACCTTGACGTTAAAGTTCAGTATTTGTGAGACAAAAAAACAAAAACAAAAACGTTTAAATCAAAGCCTGACTCGTGGCCTCTACTGCTCCAAAAACACTACATCTATCACTTCCCATAATGCACCTGGATAGCATCTTCCATTACAAGCTGACTGAGGAAAGATTTCTGTAACTTCAAAAAAAAAACTCAGAGCAATGTTATAAAACTGTTTTCACACGTAACTCAACTTCATCTGTAAACTCAACACCTCTAACGCACCATCACATATAATATATATTATATATCATATAATATATATATATCCTAAGGTAACCCATTGCATGGGCAGGGAGAGGGATGTGAGACATGGGAATCTGTTTGCTACAGGCTCCACCTGAATCTAAGGCAGTCTTCACCTTGACTGCAGTATTTGGGGGGTGGCAACACATCACAATTTGCAGCTGTAATGACTCTAATTCCGTTGCCCTTCATACTCCGCAGCGCCCTGTAGTCGAGTCTCTTCCTTTAAAGACTTTGCCAGTTTATGTACTGGCACCGCTTTGCCAGCGACACATATTTCCTCCCGCTGATAAACATGCCCTCCAACCATTCATTTTTCTTTCGATGAAGGATGCTCAGCACCGAGCCCTCAGCCTTCCCGTCCTTGTTAAAACTGCTGTACACTCAAGTGCTGGAATTGCTACCAGCAAAACGCTTTGCTCATGTGCAGTGTGTCCTTAAGTTATGAGCTGTTAGTATTCTTCAGAAAATAAACTACTTTTTGCAGTGTGTTTATCACTCGGTACTAAACTTTTTTTCTTTTTAATTTTAGAGGATTCAAGGAGTCAAGTACAAACATGACACTTAGAAAAACTTTGCATGAACACGTTAGAATTGTTCAGAGGCCGACAAGTTAACTGTCAAACAGCCTTCAATCAGGTTTTTTAACAAGGCACATGTTTCCAAAATGACCTAAAAGGGCCTAAAAGGACCCAAATTTAGTGACTGCGATCATCATTGGAAAACAATGACTGACTTCCAGAGAGAAATCAATGTTTTTTGGGGGGGCGAGTCCTTCAGAGGCAGGGATGTGGTTTAACAGCATCTAGTGGACATTGGTGGCATTGCACGTTCAGGTAGTTTAATTGACAGGCATGGGTCAGCATAGCGTCATCAATATCTCAGTCACATCGAGCCATGGCTCGTCCCCCTGCTCTTCCAACATATGGTCACTTTTGGCTCCAGAAAAACAACAAGATGCCGTCGGCCAAATTATCAGACTCAAATGGCACGACCACCAATTTCTCCATTCTTTGATTTAAAAAGGTCAAATGCAGTTTTTACTAAAAACAACATGTCATTGTCACCAAACTGCTTCTATTCCAGAATGGTGCGCTGAGTTTATACAGTATTATATAAAGTTGGACATGATATCGCCTAGATGAGAAAATATATACCATATGGACTGAGAAATTTAAATAAATAAGTTGAAAATAAATCTGGCAAGATGAGCGCTGTGATTCAGAAGCGCTAAAAAAAATAATACAATGAGAACAGACAAAAACAGCCTTTGAAAAGGTAGAAAACAAAGCTCAAGATAGCTCAATGGGAAAATATGAAAGAAATTAAATCAGTTATTTTGTATCGTGTATTCAAAAGACGAAAGACCTCAGCATACAAAAGAAATAGCAGGAAACTGAATAAAGTAAGTGATTGGAAAAGGCAACTGTTATTTTCTAAAAACATTGATTTGATATTGTGTCCATTGGTTCTCAGCAGAATTTAATTTGTACTTCAGAACTCATCGGAGTGCGGTGCATTTTCTTTTTACTTTCTACATCACGAGAACAAAAGTTGCAGACACATAAAGTGACTTTGTCACTGCTGAGCTGCAGATTCAGTGCTCAGCGGAGCAAATCTGACAAAAGGAGTGGAGGTCAAAAGAAAGGCGACGTGGGGACGCAGCGTAATATAAGGTCCGTTGAAGAACTTAATATGACTGAAGTGACACAAATTAGTGAGAGGGCCCATCTCATCTGTGCGTTCGGATGTAGGCACCGTCCACAACAGGGTTTTTGGTCCCCTGTCATTATGGACTGTCGTCGGAGCACGGGTGACGAGGAGGGACGTCTCTAATTAGCCTTGTCAGCCAAATGACATTCTAATCACGTGTTTCTGGTAATTACTTCACTTCTACAATCTCTGCGCTCATCTTAGGTTGACACCATGACACTCGTCACTAAAATGAACCTCTTTAAATGGAGCTCACTGGCGAAAGCGAGGCGAAGGGAAGGGATGGAAAAGCAAAGACGGAGCGGCTGCCTCGATCCTTCACTTTCAAGCCCCGAGGCGCTGTAATGTTGGAGAAAAAAAAAAAAGTCTCATTTTATCATCTCCAGTGCATAAAATTGAGAGCTTGTGGTGTATTTACGTGGACTAAGAGTCTTGACACTGGCAGGGCTGTACTTATCTGTTTGCACACCGTTTAGGTGGCTTTGCTTGAAAGGCCTGCCTTGCTGAACTTCTACCAACTGAGCTGGTTATATGTGAAATTAGAAAAGGGAAATTATTAAACAGCTGGCTGACACTAAACACGCTTCCTGGACACACAGCCCGGAAAGCGATTCATTCTCATTCCCATCTTATCCCGCTAAATGAATTCAAGCATTTATGTGTATTCACATATTTCAGAGAGAATGTGTATATCTACCTATCTATCTTTATTAAGGAGGTAAAATGAGAAAAGAGGGGCTAAAGTAAATTACTCGTTTTCCTAAGTTAGGACTAATAACGTCTTCTCACTAGATGCACCAACTTACGAGCGACACTTCATGCAGCTGCTCCGGAGGTTTCTTCCAGAGAGATAACAACTCGTGCTCATTGCACAGCGTTACAGCACACTATATGCCCATCTGCATTTGAAAAGCCCTTGAAATTTTCACTCTGCTTCTGAGCAGACCTGCTGCACCCTGAGCTGAAAAACAACTCCCCAACAATTCCTTAAAAAATAAAAACCGTCTCCCTGCGGGGAATCATTAGTCAGGACACATGTGACATCATTTGAATCTGTGACCTCGCGAGCCGTGTGAGACCGCCGGATCGGTAGACACATCATCGAATACTACTCTTTTTGCTGTGTGAAGCACGAGGGACGGCGGCGGCGGCGGTGGTGGTGGTGGTGGTGGGGGGGGGGGGGGGGCACGGCATTAATGCTAAAATATGTACCGTTTCCATCGCGGTCCGCTGGGCTTCGGAGGCTCTTGTTTGTGCCGCGGTGACTGTCTCGGCTTCGTGGTTCGCTCCGTCTCCGGCTCGGGCCTCATTATGTGTGACAGTGCTCTGAGAAAGCAGGTAGAGGCTGGAATGAAAAGAAGGGAAGGAGGAAGGGGGGATGAAGGGGGTGGGGAAGAGGGGGGAGGGGAGGGGGAGTGGGAGGGGAAGGAGGAGGCTTGCTGTACAGAGATAGGCCTCCTCCTGATATCATGGATGAATCAATTGATGCTGCTTTGTGCACTTTTTCTGCTGACCCAGCGAGAACGAGAGGGAGGGGGGGGGGGTATTCGGCCAGTTGCCTATGGCATGGCAACTAGAGTTTGAGTTTAGCTCACTCTGTCACTATTATATCTCCCATCCCTGTACTTCTTGCTACCGCAAGCACACCCACATGAGAATATGTGCTCACACACACACACACACCGTCGCCTTCCTCCGAAAATGCATTTGTTGCCTGTGGAGTTATGGCATTAGACTGTCTGCTAGGTATTAGGGTTGCGAGGGTAAATCTAGATGATGGATGATTTCTGTTGTGCTGTCAAAACTAGTGCTTGATAAAAGAACAACACAGGACCGAACGCGCAAGACAAACAGACGGCGGAGGGGGAAAGCAAAAAAAGAAAACCTCCCATCAATATCTGCTCTCGCCCGACTCGTACCACCGGAGCTATTTCAATCGGCGCTTCTCGGTAACGCGGCATCACTTCCACTTATAACGGGGCAGTTTGTTTACGGTGTCGGATGCTCTGAAACCAGCCGTCACATTAAGCCCACCGTCCGCAGTCGCACCTGCAAGATAAATATTATCCCAGGTCCTCCATCGAGCGTTCTCGCCGGCGCGTCGCGTCACCTCGCCGGGCGTCTTCAGCCGACTGTGGGCAGAACAAACGCACCGCTGTCTCGTCTGCACGAGGAATAAATATTGATATGCTCCAGTGGCCTGGTATGTTAATTAAATACATGCTTATTGAAATTCAATGACAGCTGGAATTTCACAGTGAGCAGGGGGATCTCGCTTCTCCCCAAGAGTGTAAAACATAATTGGTTGACAGCAAAAAGTAACACACAATTAGTTAGGGAGGTTTAATTAATATTATTCAGGCGAGGTCCTCGCTTTGGATGCTTCCTACGGCGTGCCACCTCTCTTGTACAGATGCAGCAGATGTGGAGATCGCAGCTTCAGGCAATTGGTTGACAACGGGGGTCCGTGGTTGGGACTGTGACCCCCAGTGGAAACACTTGGTTGTTTTTTTTAATTCCCCCGATGGCATATGCTGAAATGTGTCACACATCTTTAATAAATTGCCTTCTTAAGATTGGTTTTAGGAATTACTGTGTATGTAAAATAATTCAAAAGAAAGCAAGCAAATGTGACAAATACGTGATTTGATGACATTATGAATAAGCTCAACATGCTTACATACTAAAACTGTCGATAACACAGATGTTAAGCAGGTGTAATGTTCACTATCTTAGTTTCACATGCCATCATTTGCTATACTACAAATTAAGTGTAACAAAAAGCAGATATTTGCTTAAAGACCAAAGTATTGGACAAAGTGAAGCTTTGACCTCCCGGCAGCACCAGATGAAATGAGCTCACCAAAGTTATGACAATCTACCCTGACGGGAAGAAGAATTTTGGTGCCACATTTTATCAACCAAACCATCTAGAAGAAAAATAAATACAAATGTTAACCTCATGTTGGCGCTAGAGGAGCAGTGGGGGGGAGATTTACAAAGTCAGGAGGATTCATAAACAGCTATCGAAACCTCATGTCAATCCGTCCATAAAATGTTGAGCTATTTCACTGAATATGTACAAATTGTGACCCAGTGGTGGCGCAAGAGTATAACTGGGATTATGGTCTTTCTGAAATTGTTAAAAAAAACACACACCTCCATCCTCCCACACGTGTAAGTAGTGGCCACACCATGAGACTGATTAAAGTCTAATATAACTGAATATGTTGCAGCGAGGTTTTATGTTCACGAACATTTCTACCAGCGCCTCTACTCCCCGAGCATTTATCCCACAGTCAGCCAATTTAACCCGAAGATCCCAAAACCCATCCACTTAATTCACCTTCCTCGATCACCCCGACCGTCTCGTCTTTCTTCCCACCGCGTTGACACCTGCAGTCCTTCGTGAGTCATGTATCACACTCACTTAAATAGCCTCGCACGGCTTATGGACAGCAATCCGCTTTGTTTTGGGCTATTGTGTGAAACATTAAAAAGCAATTTGCTAGCAGACCTATCGAGCAGACCTGCAATCGGTCCCCAAACATCACTCCCCTGGTGGATTGTTATCGTCATTGAGCGGGGGAGGGGGGGACCTCTGACAGTAGGCGGCTGGGAAATTACAAGCTTTATTGAGCTGGGCGCTGCAAAAGGCAAATGGAAAGTGAGTTTAAAGTGAGGATCAGGATGACAACAGACAGACACCGAGTGGAAATTAGCATGAGATAATCTCCAAATCAGATATGAGCGCAAACAATGAAAAAGACTTGCCAGATAAATGGTGTTCCTGCTTTGTAGTTACCAATATCCCATCAAAGGCTTGATGGGATATCCTGTCAATTTAGACTTCAGCCCAATTCAATATGATAAAGATCAGGGATGGAAACAGATTTCAATCCCAAAAGTAGAGCTTCAATCCTCAAGACTGTGGCCCAGAAGAGGCCGGTGGAAAGTCTTCCACAACTCAACAACAATCATATTCAAAGGTTAAAATGTTCAGTAAAATATAACCGAGATAATAAACAAGCAGCAAACCTGAGACAAGCAGCTAATACTCAAGTAATACAGCCACTCTGTAGAGTAGACCGCTCAGCAACTAGTGGGAAGCGGCGGTAGAGATTTAGCACACAACATACGTCTTATGGTGGTCGATGCCGATTGGTTAAAGGCTGAGTCAACAGTTTAAAATGTAAACCAAGGTCTACACCCACAATCACCAATGGAGCATAGCCTGAACCATACATTTTACACAGTCAATTTTGGGTCTGGTAAGAAGTCCTTGCCCTGATTGACTGGTATAATAATATATTTTGGTTAAACATCGTAGGCCAGACAACATACAATATGCCATGTGAGATATCACTCTAAAAGGCCCCTAAAAAGTTACTCGAAAGCTTTTTAAAACCACGGAAAACATCCAAGAGCAGGGCTCACTGAGCTCCAGTACAACATATATCCCCCGATCTGCTCTAATGGTTCGGTGCTCCCTTTCTGTCTTGTTTCAAAAAGGACAAAATCGAAGAGAATCCAAATCCGATGGGAATTCAGAGCGCCTTGTGTGGCTTGACATCAGATTCCCGACCAACATCCAGCTTCTACTTCTGGCTGTCTCATCCTCCATCAAAACACACACACACACACACACACATCTTATTTCCCCATATAGACGATATCAAACAAACATGACCTGCACTCTGTCGTGCCATAATATCACATCAGATATTAAATCAAACATAAATGTGGAAACGGGTCACTTCCGCCGCTGGACTGTAAAGCACACATCTCTGCTGTAAGCACTCTGAAACACAACACGGCGATTCAAGTAGCAAATTACAGATTAGTGGAAAATGCTGGATGACCGCTCTCTGCACATTTGCATGTATGTTTAAGAGGACTGTGGTTAAAGACGTGCCGAACAGAGGCTTGTTTAGATTTAAGCTCCCTCTTCATTAGTCGAGCGTTGTTGCAGATGAGTGGTCGCCCCGGGCAACGCGCCTACAATCATTCAAATGACACTGTTCATTCTTCCGTCCGGGCGCCGATAAATGATCAAGAGTGTGTCTGACGCAGATTAGCCGCGGCACAAAGACAGCAGAAGTTTGAAAGAGTTTTTCAGAAAAAAACAGAGATGACAGCTGACCGTTCGGTGATCCTCTCCCCCCCCCTCCCACCCGAAACGACAATCGTGTCTAAGCAACTGTAACCAGGCACGGCAGCCGCTGATGCTTCGCATTTCTCCAGATGTTACAGAGCGTGTACACGGCGCTGTGGTAAGAGGGATCATCTGTTCACGAAGCAATCCAGAACACAAATATACAAAAGCTAAACTATGACGGGCAAACAAAAGGTTGAGAAAGCCCGCGGACCGGGAGGGAACTAAATATTACAAGTTGACCTACTTGATCAGAATCAGCTCCTGAGTGCCAACTGGTGTTTGCAAATTTAACATTCAAGAATGTCATAGAAAATAGAAATATCTATTGTTGTGATGTAGCTGCTGCGTAAGTGTGTGCGGCTCCTGGACGATGGAGGACTGGCACATCTTCAACGGCATTTGCGGCGAATTTTCTCCCTCACGCACCTTAAAACACCACATTTAAAACCTGCCGTTGAAAGTGGGACTTCACTCATGGTTGAAACACCCCCCACCTGGTTGGGCTCCTGACCTGACGCGCCTCCTTTAGTTCTTGGACAGTGACAATCTGCTCCTGTTGAAACATTAATGGCACTCAAAAAAATAAAAACATAAAAACACCTCGCCAAGCTCATCGTTTCACTGCCGGAGGCTTTCTGAAGCATTTCAAGGGACTCCGTTGCCGATTTTCCCCGAGTTGGACACGGAGAAAAGTCTCCTTTTGTCCACCTCTGTCTCAAATCAAGAACGCCAATGTTTTAAAAAGAGGTAAATCCCCCAGTGTTATTACTGTGAACTGGATACCGTGGGCCTACGGAAAGAATTTCAATTCAGAGTTGGGTGTTAAGATCCTTCGCTGGCATGCGGCCTCAACATTAGAAAATACATTCTGCTGCACACGTATGACACAAACCCATTAAATCTACAAGATACAAAGCCCTTCGTGGGATAATCTTTGTCAGAAGTATATTTTCTTCCTCTATTAAAATACAACCATGCGAGATCCGTGACCAATGATTTGATGTCTTCATATTATGATTAATTTCACATCTGGTCACAGGAGTGATTATATTATTGATGTCGTCAACGTCAATTTGCCATGGATGTAATAGTGACAGTGTTTCCTGGCAAATGATTACATTATTAACCACGGAGGGAACAATGGAGGATTAGTGTTCGCCGAAGCTGCCCAGCAGGATGTTGGGAACATTAGTGTGATTTTCCTTTTTTAAAACTCCCATTAAAATCTCTCTCTCAGGTTATTTACTGTATTATTTAATATGATGGTGTAGTTTAAAAGGGAAAATTAGTAGTTTAGTTCACTTTAGAAAGGAATTCATAAAATGTGGGGAACATTTTTAATTGAATTTGAAGTTGTCCTGAAGAGCTCTTTGTATTTGCTTTGAAGCCTGAAATGTATAGTCATCATACATTATATAGCAGCGATTTTGTTTTTGTGCAGTGCTAGATCGTTTTGCCAACTGTTTTATGCGACTAAAGGACCGAGGAAATGTTGCCAAAGGCGAGTCTACAGACCCCGCAGCTCAGTACACTAATTACCACACATTTCCTCTAGCTTGGCACTTTATGCCTTGGACAGAGTCATCACAGAGCTGGGACAGAAGGGATTAAGACAAACTTTGAGCCTTGCGTTTCCCAGCACAGATGATAATTTTCCAGGCAATTAAGATGAGCTGCACTTTAGAAGGTGGGGTCAGTGCATGCCCATGGGTAGCGCGATAAAGCCGGCACCGCGCTGTTGTTGGCAATGTAAAATGCTGCTTGTCAGCTGTCCTACAAGCCTGGGTAATTGACCCAGCTTTGAGACAGATCACCAATATCAGAGAGTCATTAAGTTCTGTAGAATTAGATACCCTAATGAAATGTCCTCCTGAATGCTGCAGTTTTAAACAGTGTGCAGTTCTGACAAATCCACTCGCACTGTAAAACATGTCGCCAGACCAAAAACCAAATGGTCAGTTTCATAGGAAACAAGTTTATCAAATTAACAGCATGTCAAGCTGTTCATTATAACTGCATTATAGCAAACAACATGGCTGCTCTGGAAACACTTTAAAGTGTCCCTATAAAACTTTTAAACCTACATTTCATCGATTGAAAAAAAACATGACAGCGTTTCTCGGTCTGTCGTGAGCTAGCTGGCTAATGGCGTCTCGTGGTGGCCGCTGTTCATCTCTATGGGCTAGTTAGTGGGCCCGCAGAGATGCTGTTTTTAAACCATACTTAAAATATTGTAAGATAACTTTTCATCTGTGAAATACAGTTCCCTGTTGCTTAATTTTGGCATTTCTTTCATTTGGCATCCAAAAGCTGCACAAATATAATGCGTTTTCTCTGATTGGAGCTGGCCAGCAGCTTCCTGCAATACGGTGGTGGCACAGAGATATCTCTGGTGTCGGTGCCTCCTCTTTGTTTGACTTAATCCCATCTACTGGCTGGAATGGAAAGGCCATTGGTGTGAAGGAATTTTTTTCTGTGTTTCTTATGCGAGCCAAAAAAAAACTAAAAAAAACTGTTTTGGAAGGAACTCTCTCGCACTGCAATCAAAAATCAAGTTCTTAAAGTGAAAAAAATGTACGGACAACAAAATGACCTGCTTTGCAAACAAATTTGCTCAACATACAACCCTCTGCTGTCGGATCCAAGGTACACTCCCATCCCCTTTATGAGCGTAGGCCCCGCCCACTATATTCAAACTAACAAAACTGTATTATTTGCAATGCAAATAATTGTATTTTCAGTTCGTGGATTTTTACTTATAAACGTGATTTTTTTATTTATTATTATTATTATTATTTTTAATTGTAGTGCAAGGATTTGCTCTCAAAACAGATTTTTTTTTTGTTGCATAATAAAGACACAAAAATCCCGTCGTACCTCGGGAGACGAGGGCGTGTGATGCTACATGGAGGCAGCAGAAAGAAAGAGACACTCTGACGTCACATCTTCAAGTCCAGGCTGCTTCTCTGTTTCAGAAAATCCTGATTTTCAGTTTTAAGTTTCTGAAAAGTGTATTAATTAATTTATTATTTGTAATGAATCGTGCTTCATCTTTTGGACAACACCTTTCTGTGGACTTTAGATTATTTCAGATGTGGATGTTTTTATGTCTGCACAGAGCTGCTAGCGAGGCCGTCGTCTCACTGTGACCTTACAACAAAGTTTCCCACTCGGACGTGACTTCACTTCAGTCCAAATGTTTAGCAACGCAATTACTACAATTTGCAGGCTTTTTTAAAACGGTTTTCAAAACATTCAATTAACATTGTAAGGAGATTGTGTAAGTTCAATTAAAATTGTCATATAACTGGAGTTACATGACAACAGGCAATGACATTTTTTCACTTTATCAAAAGGTTTCAGTGAGCCCTCACATGAATCCAACCAGGGCACCTTGGGTTAGCTTTGGTTATCAAAGGGACTCTTCCAAAAAAACAACAACCTCAAAGCTCATTCATCAAACACATGCACATTTTAAAACTCTAAACAATCTTTGAATGTGTCCTCCTGAGTGATGTCATCTGGAGGACACGGTTGCAGGTGCTGTTAAATACAGCTGAGTGAAGGAGAGAGAAGCCCAGCTGAGCTTTGATGGTGTGAGAATATCATTTTCAAAAGTGCCAGCACTTTGCATGCATTTCCAATATTTTCAAATCAAAGCTGAAAATCATTATAATAAAAGTGCTGAAGATCGCTGTCTCTGAATTTGTAGATACAATTTCTCTACCACAAAAAAAAAAAAAAAAACTATCAATACTTTCTGCTTTTTCCAATGATCCTGAAGGTTATCAAGGGTATCAGAGGCACCGTTTCCAAACAGAAACTCTGATACATCCTCTCAGCATTCACAGGAGCATGCCGAGATGCTCCAATTTGGCAGTTTCACTTTTGAAACGAGACGCCGACGACAAAGCCGAATTTTCTAGACATAGCTTTATTAAGTGAAAATAAAAACCTATGCAAAGCTTCTTTCCCTGAGTGGGTGGGTTCTGATATAATAGACTATTGCTGTCTAGTGCCGTTCATCCCAGCTGAGAGAAGTCTGCTTTGTTACCATTATCTTACTTGCTTCCATCTGTGCCTCCCTTTTGCTCGTACTCATAACCCAACACATTTCACTCATCTTCCTCGCTAAATAATTTAGCAGCACAAACCACATTAATGGGGGAGATCCATCTCTGGTAGATGAGAGGAGGAGAGTGGTTATGTATGTACGACATTAACTGGGGAATTGAGCGTTGTGTTTCCAATGACGAAGACGAGATGAAAATGTTAAAAAAAAAAAAGTATGTGGATTTGAACCTGGCCGGCCCGAGGGGGAGTTTTCACCGTGCTGGGAAACATGACAGTGAGTGAAAAGTTGTGTTTAAAATGTGTAAAGACAAAAAGAAGGGAGGAATCCAGCGTATACGCGATGACGTGACATTGTTAAGCACGCGAGAAGGTGTTCAAAATAAACACAGGAACATATTTTTGAACAGGTTGGGATATTTGAAACTGAGGCCGTTTGGCTAAATTGGCGCGTGGTTCAGTCATCCAACACACACATGAAGGATTTCTATGGTAATGCAGAGTACAAACAGAGTTTCTGTTTTTTCATCACAGTCCACACAGAGGAGAACAGGACTGACTGACAGCCAGCTCTTCCCTCGGTAAGGCTGGGTACAGAATTTGGATATTGTTATGGTACCAACCCGATCGGTGAGATCAAGTATCAAAATATGCCTTTATATCAGTCGGGACAAAATTTCAAGACCAGGCTTCATCCATGATACCATTTTAGAAAAAAAACAAAAAAACAACAACAATTTTTGCTCCATTTAAGTGGCAGAAAATCTCCTCAGCGTCACCGAGTCGCAGCCTTTACTCACACAGATAAACTCCTTCACTTTCTACCCAGATAAATCTTTCAAATTCAATTTCAAACAAAAATTTTTTTATTGAGTTTCATGCGCTGCAGTAACTTTAGGCTTCTCTAAATGCAACCCGCGAGCTTGCAGCTCTACCGATAGCTGCGTGAGGCGTTTAGGGAACGTCAGTAAATCGTAGCGCCCAGCGAGACGTCCGATAATATGTAGCTACCTCAAAAAGGTTAATACATTAGATCGAGTGAAGTGAAACGGTTAAGTCGAAACGGGCCGACTGTATGCAGCAGCAGCAGCAGCAGCAGCAGGCATCGATGTATACCATCATCTATAGCAGACCGTTATTAACTTAACCACATTACACTGAAAAATTCATGACTGAGCAGACCGTTCCTGTGAAATATTTTCAGCATTGACTAACAGAAATTCATAATTAATACCAACACGAATACAACACAAAGATGGATGGCGGCAGCGACGCGACAGAAATTAGCATCCAGCAAATGTCATGATGTTGCCCACATGCGGAGCAATAAAACAGCCAGCAGCCGCAGCATCCTCGTACTTTCCTGCTCTTGCCTAAATACACAAAACCAGCAAGTGTTTGCAAATGTTTTGCATATATTTACTGCGGTTTGGAAAAAAAATAAAATAAAAAAAAGCAGCAAAAGAACCAAGATGGAAATGAGATGGGAGCTTAAACGTGGGAGCCTGGTTGGATATACGTCACACGGAGGGAGCTGAGGATGCTGCGTTCGAGAAGCAAAAGAAAAGTCAAACTCTCCCGCGTGTGCCAACTCAAAAGTAGATGCTAATACGATTATATTAACGCGAAGGACATTCTGAATATCCCATTTTAATTTCAGAGGGACTTTAATGTGCGTGAAGGGAGCCGTGCAGGTACGAACCGGCCGAAGGATGCAGCTTCCTCCTTCCACGGCGTCGAGTCCAGCTCGGAGGATTTAAGAGAAACCGAGAGGCAGCAAATGCCAAGTTCTTCAGGTCTTGGTGTGAAATCGCAAACCGGTGGTCACAAAAACCGTGTAACGGGGCGCTAATGTTGATCAAGCCACGCAAAGCTTATTACCTCCGGCTGCTCTGTGCGCGTTAAAATACTGCGTTACAGTCGGACGTAATAAAAGCAACCCTAAAGGTTTGTGTATTAACCCTCCTTGACACCTTCGAACACAAATGCTGCTGAGAAACCGTCTCTGGTAACAGAGCGAACATTTGTTCATCATGTTTATTTATTTTATTTTTTTCCAAAAGAAATGTTTGATAAGACTAAGAAATAGGAAAAACTTTCTCTGACTGCATTAAGCTCCTCCATCATCCAGCGGCCGTGCACACTTGAGCGGGATGTACATTACAGTAATTGATATTTGTATCCTCAGACAGTTAAGTAAAACAACCTCTCCGGCCCGAGGCGGGAGGATTTCCCTGAAATGTAAATGGAGCTTGAAGAAGGCTGGGAGTGATTTAAGAGTCAGCGACATCCACACTGTTGTGCTAAGTCAGTGAAAGTGCTGAGTGCAGGGCGCCAGGTCTGTCTTTCTGCCTCGCTCTCCATCACCGGCTCTCCTTTTCTATCCCACCCTCTCCATTTCCCTCTTCAGGCAGCTGCCATAACTCAGACTCTATCTTAATCCTTTCTGAGAGCACCAACACACTGCAGCCATGCACAACCACGAGTGCGCACACACACACACACACACATATATACAGGAAGTCACTACAGGCATCTGCTGTACGTAGAGCAGCAACATAAAGCCGTCGGTTATATAAGAGCAGCAAGTGTTATCCATTAAGTGGATTCAAGAGAACTGTATATTAAATCAGGACTATTGAAATGTAAAGCTTTGGTTGAGTTTCAGCAAAAGAAAAGTTAAATATAATCAAAATCTGTTTGGAAGAAGCAATTTTCCTTTCAAGCATTAGTGTATATGTATAAATGCAGAATAATTCGACTGTCTTAGAGCGTCGCTTTTTATTAGCCTGGAACATTAACGTCCCGTCATTCAAATTCACAAACTGCGTGTCATTCGTTGTCCTTTAAAATGAATTTTTCTGGAAAAAGTGACAGAACTAAACTGTATAAAGTTGTTTATTGTGTATCGTTATTGATTCTGGGTTTTTTTTCTCCCCTAATTTCAATCAAAGTTTTGGCTTTTACGTCGTTATAATATTGACCATCTATGTCTAATAAAATATTATCTTTCTCATGCGATACCTTTTAAAATAAAATTCTCTTCGACTAGTGGGCAGCTCAACAACAGCTCCTGTAGCCCTCGAAAACATTTGACCAATTTTAATAGTTATTGCATTTTACCAAATACAGGTACCAGGAGCAACATGGGCAAGCTGCATATTTGGTTTGGCTGAGATGTGAGCCCACTAACGTGGCCCAAGCCTTCCCAGAAACCGGAGAAAAGTTATCTTGGAGGTAAATATTTTCACAGAATATTTGTGAAACAGTTTGACATTTTTGGAAATACCTGTATTAACTTTCTTGGCAAGAGTGAGATGAGAAGATTGACGCCAGGAGGAAAAAGAAAGGAGGTAAAAGCGAGGTGGTTCGGTCCAAAGTTCAAAAATAAGCCTCTCAACACCTCTAAGATTTGACTGTGCAAAAGGAGAAAAGTCAAAATGACAAAAAACGGCATTTTTATTGAACGTTATATTCTTTAACTTTTTCATAGCTCGACCAACAGTCTTCCATCTGGAAAGTCTTCCATCTTCCAACTAGAAGTACACGTGACTGGGATTTAATTTATCTCCCCATCTGTAGAAATAAATGGAAAACAAGTAACCCAACAACTTGGTTTACTTACTGAATAACCTGTTTCCCATACATACGTGTTGCCGTCACGTTTAGATGCAACAGGTTCACAGAAAAGTGTTAAGTGGTGTATTTAAAGCACTGAATACGTCATATACGTACGGTATCGTTGGGTTTCAGAGGTTCATGTAGACAACCTGACCCGTATCAAAGCTCTCCTGAAAAGCAGCCAATCGGCCGGTTCCCTGCTGTGCGTGGGTGCGAGCGAGCAGGAAGCACCCCCCCCGCCCCCCGCCCGGCTGGCGTGGATTCTTCCAGGAGGCTACAAGTGGGATTTATAGCGACGTATCTTCCCTTTAAAAAACTCCTTTCTGTTCATTTCTTCTTTTCAGGGGACGTTTTTGACAGAGCCGGCATCCCAATGGGAAATAAATGAGGTGATTATTTATCGTGGCAGATGTAATAATGACAACGGGGTTTTGTTTTGTTTTGTTTTTTTGAGGGGGTGGGAGGTGGGAGGGGGGGGCAGTCATATCCATGAATGGGAAGATGTGAACGGAGTAATGAAAAGGGTAAAAATAGACGACGTCTCGCATGTGATGAGGGGAGGCTGGCTGGGGAGACGACTAGCCAAACTGCTGTAGAGAGAAACTCGGCTCATGTTAACCTAAAATATGCTGAATGCCTCATTCTTCAAACAAACTCCCTCCTTTGATCATTCGGAGGTCCTTGGAAGTACAGAGCAACAATGGTAAACTTGCTAATTTATTCCGAAGAAAGGTTGTAGCATGTATTCACAATTAAATGGGAATTACCGGAGGGAATACCGGCTTTCACTGGCACACAATCACATCCCCCAAAACCTCCAGACGGGTTCACGGCGTCCAGAACAAAATCAAAAATAAAGCTCGCGTTTCCTTAATGGAACGGACGGACAAAGAAGCCCCGTTGGTTTTGCCTTTGTGGACCTTATCTGGCCTCGGCCAGCTCGCGGCGCATCGTGGGAGTCTCGTGCGTGCGAGAGATCCGATGTATCACAATCTGGGTGACTGGGAGTCGGTATCGCAACCAGATCTCCAGGTCATTTACCAGGGTGGGTGGTTTCATTAGTCTTCTTTGCAACAACACGGCGCTGATCGCCATCTCGCTTCGCAGTGATTTATAATTCGAGGCCCTCTGAGTTTGCAGAAATACCTAAAGCAACTGCTCAAATAAGATAAGACGGGTTCTTTATGTATGGTGTTGTCTGTGATGTACATCAGAGAGAAAGAGAGGGGGGGGCGAGAGACAGAGAGAGAGAGAGACAGAGAGAGAGAGAAGCCTCAGGGTGATGAGCTACTTCATTTATTTTCTTATTTTATTTTTTTTCCAAGCATTTACAGTTCTTTGCCGGAGATGCGAGAACGCGACGAGGTCTGTTGTTTCGAACTTCAGGAACAAACACCGGCTGCAAATGAATGAGACAGTTGTCAGGTTCAATTTGGCTCAGGCGTGACGCTGCGCCATCTTTACAGGATTGCGCAGCATCTGTGAGAATAAAGCGAAAACCGCAGACAAAAGGCTGAAATCGTGGCAGTTTTGTCATTTCAGAGGGAAAGATGCCGTCGCGTCGTTTACATAAAACTGTACAACCCTTCAAATGAGGAAAAAAAAAAAAAAAAAGGGGTTGAAAAATAGGAGGAAAAGGAGGCGGGGACTCGTACAGCAAACAAGGCGACTAAAACAGAACAAATGGGAGGACGGAAATAGAAAACGTCTTTACAGCTGTGCGATGGTGTTAATTGGATAAATTATGTAAAAAAAAAAAAAAAAAAAAAGATGTTCAGTCACGAGATATTCGGGTTTATAATAAATTCTCTTCTTTGATGTGCTTCACTCAGAGGCTCAAAGACAAGACAAATCAATCTTCATTTCAAGCTCGTTTTAATAGCTTACTTTCCATTTGATGTGCAGTTAACTTCAGGCTGCCCTACCTTTACACCGAGACACTCACAGCCATGAATTATGCACACCAACTTTATTACAGACACAAAACGGCTAATGGGCCGTGTGTTGGCTCAGATTAACACCGGCAACACCCGCCGCGCACGCGAGTGTGCGTTCAATTCAAAGTTAGATCATGGTTAAAAAAATAAATTAAACATATCAGAGGCTGTAGAATATAACAAAAATAGCATTAACTACAAAATAATACAATTTTGTATATAATTACATTTTTATTTCATAAGATGTTGTTGTTACTTTTAGTCTTTTGTTGATTTCACCGCCGGATCAATAAAGTGTATCTATCTATCTATCTATCTATCTATCTATCTATCTATCTATCTATCTATCTATGGACGAGGTTTGATCAAAATGACGTAATTGCACCGATCAGTGGTCACAAAAACATGTGCAACTCATCTGCAGTGCTCACTCGCAGTCTCTAAACTTTGTTTCTGATTGCACTTCGTATCCATCCATTCATCAAATTTCTCAATAGACGAGTTAAAGAAAATGCCGATACAGACCGGATTTCCTCGTTACCGTTAACTCGTGTATTTCTCATGTGCTCTACATAGCTACGGGAAGACAAAATCATGAGGTAATCATGAGGCCATGTGGAGCCTCATTACTGCCCTTGGACGTGCCTCGGGGGCACTGACTCTCTCCCCCGTTCCCTCGCTGTCAGACCTCTCAAAGCAGATTAGCAACATGCCCATCAATATCCCATCACATGCCGCTCCCACATACGTAGGTCTGTGGCAGCCTCCCCTGTTAACTTAGCCACATGTCTCGCCGCGTTAGCTCACTATCTACGCGAACGACTCGTTACGGTTATGTAGGCCAGCGCGGCTCGCCGTCCCTCCCGCTCCCGAACCCAATCAGAGGGGACGGCAGGAATTAGACCGGCCCTCAGCTGTGTGCAGAGTCTGTGAGGATGAAGAGCATAGCCCGAGGCACGTCTTTGGCAAAGGACCTCATGTCGGACTCGGGCCTTTGCTGATGACTGAGGAGCGGGCTGCCCATAATGTGGACTGGAAGAAAACAACATGCTAACTAATTTGCTCCCCTGAATGTGGTTTATTCAGACTTTGCCCCCCCCCCCTCCCCCCAAGACAATAAATGATCCTGTGATGAAAACGAAGGGGCACGAATCCTGGAGCCCTCTGCGACTTCGCATTAACAGTAATTGGTGTTTTTCTTATCATGTGCGTGCTTGAGTGCAGTAATAAAATAATCTTACAAGCAAAAATCTGGAGCTTAAAATAGAAAATGCACACATTATAACATGATACAGAAAGAAGACAAAAATGTATGTCTCTGAAAAGTCCTCGTTTTACTAGAACAAGCTTGGAGGAAAACTCTATTGACGTTACACATCAAAGTCTGTTCTTTATATACATAATGCATTAGTCGGGGCATACTAATGTATTATGTGAAAAAAATTTGAGGCTGTGCCAGACGTGCTAAATTGCCTCAAGTGATGTCACTTGATTCGGCGTTGGCCGGGACTGAAGACCAAGTGTTTGTTAAAAAATAAAATAATACATAAATCTGGGGTTGTGGAGGTAAAAGAAGGAATCTAAATTGGATGAGCCGGGGGGGGGGGAGGCGTCCCGCCCACCGCCAGTGGAAACCAGACTGCCCCACAGGCCTGTCAATCAAACAGGCACGCCCCCCCAGAAAACATGTCATTTTAAGGCCTTTTTTTCTAATAAATGACTGGAAGGTTTTCAGATGGACTAATAATACCACAAGAACTTGGAGGGAAAATGGATTGACTTTGTAATGCCTGAGCGAAGTTGAAAGGTAGTCTATGGAGAGGTGGAGGCTTTTTGGAGCCACTAGTGGCCCCCGCTGGTATTGCAGTTTATGGTATTTCTGCATTGGCCTCCTTTTTTTTAAGACTCGTTAAGCGATGTTACAAGACAGCACTTAAATCTTATATTTTGCTCCTTTAAAGACGATACCATAAGTACCATATTTTGCTGATAATCTTAAATAAAGGTTGAATTAATAAATGAATGAATATCATCAGTCGGCAAGTGCTTACTCGAGAGAATTGTTGGGTTTCTCTCTATAATACTTTGCTTCCTAACACTGTAAAGTGCTCTGTGGTTACGTACGTTGCAGTATTTTCTAGTCCTTAAAAGAAAAATTATACCAAAAAGTTAGACGAATCTAATATAAGATGATGATAGTGCTGAATTAAAACTTGCCAAAAATATTTCATTCATTCTGAAGGGATTACATTTATTTTGTCAAATCTCAAGGTAATCCATGCAGTAGTTGTCGAGATATTTCAGTCTGTATTTTCCAGCCATGAAGCCACAACCTCTAGCATTGCTAAAAAGATATGGTAGATTTCAGCTATAACTTTTTAAAAAGCTGCCATGCTGTTGAGAAAATCCTTGTTAATAGTGTAAACAAGCGAGACCACAAAACCATTAAAATTAATGCGGTTTCAACATACTTAAAATTTCCACTTTTTGGAATATCCTGATGACAATACCGGGGATAGCCTTGGCATGTTGTGTATAACAATCCTGCATAATGGGGGGACTCAGGTTCCTCATGTTGACACTGTCTGGGCTCCTCATTGAGGCAGACTTGGCTTCATTAGTTAGATTATCTAACAGCAAGAAATGCAAGTTCAACTTTATTTTAGCAACCAATTTCCACCTATGAGCGCTATGCTTTTTGGTTTTCCCACAATATAAGTAGCAGCTTAATGCAGCTGCAAAAAAAAAAAAAAAAAAAAATGTCAATCCCTGTGTGGCTTGAAAAGAATTCAGCAAGAATAAATGTTTGCTCGAGGGTTGTTTTTTTGCTCAGTGTTAATTAAACGTTATATGTGAGACTAACACTGTAAAATAAGTACATTGTCCTCGCTTTAACCTCTGCCGCTGACTTATGCCACGGTTGGAGTTCATGCATCGTTTAGTTATTAAAGAATACTTCAGCACCAGACCACTTCAGATTGGATTTTCAGCTTAACGGATCCCTTTTTTGTTCAATCTACCTAAAGCTTCTAAGTGAACCTGACAGGCATTCGGCGAGAGAGGAAGGATCTGTCCACAGTTTAAGTTTAAAAGAGACACCGCCGACCTTATTTCACTGTACATTAAACCAATTAGGAAGGTGGGGAGGGAGGGAGGGGGGGGGAGGGGGGGAAGGAGTGTGTGTGGGTTCACACATACTTAATTTTTTTCTCGGAGCTAAAACCAAAAGAATCTGAGTGTAACATGCTGATGCTTAGAGGCCGCCTACAGTTTGGTTCATTGAAAGAATGCAGACAGTCGCAAAATAATGATGTTCATGAATAATGATAGAGGAGGTCTCAGAGGGTTCACACACATTTTTAGTGCCAGCTAGCTAGAAGCTGGCAGGATGAAGCTTATCGGGCGAATGCCACAAGATTCTGGGGGGAAAAATACTACAAATCCTACTTGGCGGTAAAACAGTCGTGCGTGTGTGTGTGTGTGTGTGTGTGTGTGTGTGTGTGTGTGTGTGTGTGTGTGTGTGTGTGTGTGTGTGTGTGTGTGCAGGGCCTCCCCATCAGCATGTCCTGAGGGTTTATGGATACAGGGTGTACGCACGGGCTTTGGCACGCCAACAATATGCAGCCGTGAGCGGACGAATGAGAGCGAGAGGAAAATACAAACTAATCCTCCGGATGCTTCGGCATCACAAGGTAGGGGACGATCACCGCCACGGGGGGGAGGAGGGGGAGTTTCTGACCAGCACCCAGGACGACGCACGGAAAGGGCATCTCCGTAAAGCATACCAGAGGGCCGAGCAAACCCCCCCCCCCCCCCCTCCAAAAAAAACCCAAGCGTGAACGGAGGGCACACAGGAAGGAGGAGCAAAAACAATAAACAAGTTGACTCGGTTATGTTCCTCAAGGAGATCGCGAAGGTCACTCCACCTCTGCTGAATCACTGAGGAGAGGACTACGGCAGGAGATCGGGTTATTAACCCACCGAGGACACGTCGACGGCATCATCACAGCCATGCAGAAATTCAAACAGCACGTTGCGTTTTGTTTTTAATACACGCTTGAACGTGGGGGCCGAGAGCCACGTCCAGCCGATGACTTTCCCCCGAGCAATTTCACCTGACAACGCCGACATCGGATTACGTTCCCCGTATCGGGATTGTGAAGATGAACTTCGGAGTTCAAGTGTCATCTCCGCCGACTTTATGTGGAAGGAAAGATGTTTTTGCAGAAGTACGCATGCAGGAATTGCAAACATGTAAAACTCCAGTGTCCCAGATTTCACCAATCCTGTAAAGAAAAGGGGAAACGGAGGAGACGCCGGGGATCCGATTTCTTATTCCTCTGTTTTTCTGTCTCAGGAAGGATTCTACGGGTTTGAATTATTAATTCTCTCCTCTCATTCGATTTGTATGGGTTGTCACTTTTATCAAATTATACGTGTGGATCTCTCATTCTTCTGAGCACCATTCTTTTAATTCAATATCTACATTTCAGCACGCTTGAAATTAAACGGCTTCGGCAAATGTTATATACTCAAGAAATTTGATTCGTACTTTAGAATAAAATATAAATTCGAACATATTTGGGACTTATTTCCTTAGTGACATTTTTATTTTTTAACTGTTAAAAACTAGTGGCCCAAAAGTTTACAGATGACACATTTTTCTGAATTATTATTTGATAATTTTACTGCGTAACTTACAGCTACATTTGAGCTGTGTCCCAGCAGGTCTACATTAAAGCTTTGGGGATTTATAAGCCACTTACATTATAAATATTTAGTGGCTTTTAAGACATGCAGTAGACATGGAGCTTTAATGTGCAGCTGTTTGTGCGACTGAATATGTCGGATTGTAACTCACTTTGGTCTCCTCTGACTCCTGAGTTGTTAATTGAATAATTAAATGAACATAAGAAATGTGCATCAAAATCAAAGATTAGATTATTGAACTAACTGATCATTTGTTGGTGCACAGGTCACGTACAGCGAGTTCATTAGTTTCCCCAAAAGCTTCCTGTCATTGTTAGAAACTAGATTTTTTTTTTTTGCGTGGTAAAATGGTAAATTGAAAACTTAAAAAGTGAAAGCTATTAAACCGACACAATCAACTGAAAGAAGCTAAAACGCTCAGTGGAGCATTAGAGAACTGCTGCCAAGTGAATTTTCTCTCCGAGATGTTTTATTCCTACAGTTATCTTTCACATTATGCTTCCCCATTGTATCCGTTGGTATTATACAAAAAATATGAAGTGGTGCAGCTTTAAGTTGTGCCTGTGAAATACAAAGATTACTGCTGACTGACTGGAGTATATGGAGAAATATCAGATCTGATGATGACATCACGACCACACAGGTCTCACCTGTCATCTCACTGTATTTTTCAAGGGCCATAAACCCTGAGGATTCCTCACCTGTAATGAATGACTTGTCACCGGCAGTGAACGCCACTTATTTTGCAATAGTGTCAAGTGGTAAAATGACTTTTGCCTCATATTGTCTCAGCGGAGGACAAAGGGAAGACACTCGACCTCGGTCGCCACCCAGTTATTACTTGGCAATGAAGACCATTCATATGTTCCCTCTCTCTCATTGGTCGGCACCTCTTAATGAAAGACAGTCACACTGTTCTCACATAAAACAATCCTGAAGGTGGTTTCCCACTCGTCCCTCCATATCCGTCAACACTATTTCCCACTAAATCACATCTCATTGCTTTAATGACCAGAATTGTTAATAATCGCACTTTTAAATTACTCATTAATCTTCTCAACATTTCTGCACTACAACAACATTCTGCTTTGTTGGCATCCTGTACGTATTTCCTCTGATCGAGTGAGAGATGGTCGTTCTGTTTTCGATTCAAAACCTCCTTTGCTGACTGCGGATATTTGGATATAAAAAAAAAGAAAGAAAATCCATTCAGCACTCCTGCTAATGCATCTTTAGGTTTGAGGCTCCGCAGAAGGATTGAGACATTCCCCACCTGTACTCCAGGTTGTCTGTTTCACACTGTGTGCTCTCAGTTTTTCCTTATTATGAATCCTGAAACTGTATTTTTGAATTGCCTTGGTGGTCACCCCGCATCTTCTTGTATAGGCTCAAGAGAGGAAGGCATACTTGGAGACCTAAAATACTTTTAGCACTAATGTGCTGTTCAGTGAACCGTCACAGTGCCAAGATTGACACCATTTTTTACGCAGCCCCCCATTAGTGTCACTCAGCCTCCATCGTGGCACATTAAAATAAACTAATGATGTTTCCTCACCGAATGTCTTATGGAGTATTAGCCAAGAGAGTAGGTGCTCTGTACTTACTGCTCTTTCACCTAAAAAGTGGTACAAAAGAAATCCCTTACTGTTTCAGAAATGTAATACAGTTGTGCTATATGCAAATGCTCGCAGGGGGAAAATGATTTTCCTTGGCAGAGGAAGTCTACGGCTGCATGCCTCGGGAGCGCTGCAAAAATCATTGAGATGACACAAAGTGAAAACCTAGAGTTTCTCCAACCTCTGTTCCCCGTGTTGACCATGGCTGCTTTATTTAGGCGGTGTAGTGATGCAAGGGAGGCGGATCAGTGTCAGCGAGGCGGGCGTGAGGCTTAGTTCCAGCCTAGGGCCATCCCTGCTGCTCCACTGGCCTGCATAGAAAGCTATTGAGGGCCCTTTTGCATGAACACCTTTTTCTCTCCAACCCTCTGCGGACACCACTCTGGAACTACCGAAGGGGAAACTGAAATATGCTGCCTTTCCGCAAGGTCAGGCTTAGGTAGGACTGACACCTGCTGCTGGCCGTGTTTAACATGGCGTCCAGAGGCTTGGTGGTGCCACCCCCCCCCCTCCCCCCAGTCCTATTTCTCTATTGCACAGCTCTTACCGCAGTTTACGCCAAGTTTGATTCTCCGAGTCAGACTAGTAAAGGACAGGAGGACTACATGCTGTGTTTTGTAAAGGCCGATTGACTTCGGGTCGTTACGCGCAAGAATCTCGAAGATATTTGAAGCCAGGAAGAGAAGACAAACGTTGGATCTGTTTGTAAAGTACAAATGTGCACAAACAATTCCACAATAGACGAGGTACTACTTTCATGCCCGTAGCACGTCGTGTCAAACCTGGTTCAGACAACACAACAGCATTCACGATACAAGACCAAAGGTACGTTCCATCTGAAGAGGAAAGTCAGAACTGTCAAGCTCACAGTTAATAATTTATACAAAAATTTCCAACTCAAAAACATCATCCACAAACATGCTCATTAGGCCATCAAATATCCACTGCTTCTACTCTTCATTTTACTAAAAATCCTTTCCCATTACTTAAGAAATTGCTCTCTCCACCTCTGTTGCTTGATTTAAGGGTTTCTGACCATCTGAAGCAGCTCACAGTTATTTTACCAGCAGTTTGATGTGGGCATGTTTTCAGCCTGGAAACAGCTTTACTTTTTAGATTTTACAGTCATACTTATTATCATTGGTGTCAATTCCAAACATTAAAAATGGTCCATAATGGGGGAGGATGGGGAGGGACTTTATATCAATGGACAGAAAGATGAACTGGGTTTTCACAGCGCCCTCCTGCCTTATTATTCGAGTCGAGTGCCCGCATACCATTACAGGCTTCCATGTTGGCTACCAAACGAAACGGTTTGCTCGATGCTGTGAGCCATTACCGTGGCAACCAATAAGGCTTTTCAGGAGGGGCTAGAGCTTGGAACAAAAAAGCGCATCCCATATTGGCTTGATAAAAAGTTCACGGCTCATTTTGGACTCTTTTAATGAGAAAACAAGCTGAGGCTCGTGTACTCGCCAGGGCCCTTCCATGTTATGAATAGCTTGGCCGCCTATACATTACAGCGAGAAATTCAACATGTCTGCCAGGGGTACTTGGGGAAATCACATTCCTTGGTGTGTGGGAGTGTTGCTTTTTATTACCTGCCTCAGAGCTTCAAATCCAATTCCATCTCCTCGCTCCTCCCTGGGCCTTCCTCTGTCAGCGTGCAGAGAACATTGGATAGGCGATGATGCAGCCTTACGGATGGAACAGCTATAGCCTGCAGGTGACTTTAAATTAACACCCTTCATTAAGAGCATCCATCACATGGGATCCATAGGGAATCGCCGCGGAAACACCCATGACACGTAAGTAGAGGAGCCCACAGAACAGAGGCACGAATGCTGAATACATGCACATCAGTCTTCAATGGGAATAATCCGAATGTCCTCGATAGATTATTCTGGGCGGAGGTGGGAGACGTCGTAAGTTCTTGTTGTCGCAGCTCCGGCTGGCTGTAAAACAAGGCAGATTTTCACAGCACCGTGTCTGAACCTTAGTGTGACAATTCTTGTGCTGGAATGGAGACGGCCTGGGCATAAATTCACAAGAGCCGTCTTTGTTTTATTTTATTTTTTCTAAAACAGCAGAGCCGCATCCTTTATGAGGTGGAGAACGCCTAACCAGCCATCCAAGGCAGGAGACAGGCCAGGCATCCGGGGGTGACAGCAAAATAAAAAAATGTAAAAAGGGCACTTCATTCACATTCAGGGGGACTTAGACAATATTCTCCTCGCCAACTTATCCTGCTGAAACAGCGACCACACTTGGCCGACAGAGCTGGGATTTCTTTTTTTTTTTTCTTTTTTTTTTAGCGGCCTGGAAGCTCCAGGGCTACAGGAGGCTTTAGCAAAAGGGGGAAAGAGGCGAGAAATCTGGGCTGCCGAGCACACCACTGGGCCGCGGATCCCTGAGTTGAATTTCTGAAAAGGCTCATTATTCTGGATTGGGGAGAAAGTGGCATTGAGGGGTGGAAAGGGTGAACAGGAGCTCAAGGCGAAGTGTCCGTCAGAGCTGCTGCGGTGCGTTTAGACACATCGCCGCTGGGACAAATGGGGATCAGGGGTTGGAGTGAGATCATATGACTGACCCGCTCCAGAACCGCCCTGTCATACTGTACAGATGGCACGGTCGCATGATTGAACCCCTGCAGACCGACTTCTTCTGCTGTCTTTCTGTCCTGATCAATCAAGTTGCAAATAATAAACAAAATATTCAATCAAAAACGCCGAATAAATAAATTGGACACGATGACCAATCGTGCACCTTTGACACGGAAATGTCAGCTTGAAATTCAACACGAGAGAATGCGCTTTAGTTCCCTTTAATTTGACGTCCAGCCTTTAGTGCAGAGGAATACATTACTATCACGGCTTACCACACGTATAACTGACATCTCACCAATCTACAATCAAGGGGCTTCAAAAGGGAATAAAATTATGAGGAAATTACAAGGCAAGTGAGTTCTGGTCCCACGTGGGGAATTAAAACTTATTATCTGTGACAACCTGTCAGCCAGTGAGAACTCATACATGAGCACAAAGCTCAGAGAGCCGCAGAAGGGGAGGTAAAAAAGAATGAAAAAAGAAATGGGGAAGGAAAAGAGAAAGAGGGGGTTAGAGACATCATTTTTGGCACGAGGGGAAAAAAATAAATAAATAAATAAATAAAAATCACCTCCCGGTAGGCTGGACGGTAAATGTTTTCACCGACTGCGATTCGACGAGCTTGATCTCGATGTACAGTGTGGTCGTACGATTTTTGTTTAGTGTTAGGAGCGAACTGATCCTGCTTAAAATGATACACTGGAGAGTTCAGATAGAAATGCTTTCAGCAGATGGCTTTAACTAAAGAGGATACATAAAACCAATAAGCCCCCAGTGCGTCGCAATTATTCAGCGGTTCTTTACCGGTGCTATTGAAAGGAAAGCTAACAAAGAATAAATCACACATCACCTCCTTTTAAACAAGGTACAGCACAGCCCATCACAGCCGCGTTAACCAGTTCACGGGAATTACAATAGTCTCCGGAGTCGACGGTCACATGCAATTAGAGGGACTGATGGCAAATTACACTGAATGATCACGCTATCTGATTTAATGGGCCCGGAGCAGCGCTCGCTCCCCCCCACCGCCATGATGTCATCGACATGAATCCCGAGAGGGCGAGTCAGAGCTCGACATTTTACTTTAAATGTTCCCCGAGGAAATCCGACTCCCGATCCGATCCGATCCACCACCACTCCCCCCCCCCTTAACATCCCACCTGGGGAAAGCCCGGAGAGAGAGCCGCATGAAGAGCTACAGAGAAACTTCAGAAAGAAAGTGCTTCTAAGAAAGTTTGGTCCAAACACATACCAAGTTTCTTCAAGAAAGAAAAATGTAAACAAGTTGTTGCGTGCGGTGAGTTTGGACCGACTTCGCCACACCTCTTTAGCACAACGCAAAAAAAAACACGGGCCTTTTTATTTATTTTTTTATTCTTCCTGTTAAATAATACAGCGGCAGGGAGGGTGGAGGGGGGGGGGTGCAGGATGAGCAGAATTTCGGTTGCTCATTCCTCGGCTTTGTGTCATCCCGCTGACATCTGCTACATTTGCATGGCAGCTGGAGATCCTTGGATTAAGCGCTTACAAGAGTATTGCCATATCTCATTTAACAACATAATCATCTTATGAGGGAAGCGATGTTTCATCCCTGATGCTTTACAAAGCTCGGCGCTCGCTCGTTCCCTTCCCTGCCTCTCATCTCCGTGCTGTCTCTCTTTTGATGCCTTGTAACTTGCAGTTTTTTTTTTTTTTTTTTTTTGGCGGGCTAATCTTGAAATGTGCGTGTGGACCGTTGTACATCACATTATTTACCAGATAGCTCTTTCAGTATTTTCTTGTTGTTGTTGTTGTTGTTGTTGTTGTTGTTGGTTCTCTTCCCCCCTCCCGCCCCACCTTCAAGGATATCTGGTGCACTAAAGCTCAATCAACATTTCGCCAAGGTCTCTGGAACAACCGAGGAAAAAAAAAAGAAACGAGCTCCATCAAAACAAACGCTCCAAGGATGCCTGCGCTTCAATGCTGCCTCTCGTGGCCAAACAAGAGGACAGTAACAAAATTAAAAAATAAAAACCTCTTGAACCTAGAAGGACAATGTCTTCGGGCTTGTTATCTTGTATGGATTATGTTTAGCAGCCAGCACAGTTTTATTCATGATAGAAGATTTATAAAATTAAGTGTGCAGTCTGTGCCTTCAAAAAAAACATCTTAAATTATTTTCTTCAGATTTGTCAGTAATTTTTATGTTTGGGGTTTTAGCCAAATGGCCACAAGGTTGGTCTACTGCTTCAGTTCAAAATGAATAACTTTGTATTGGCGCTTATACCCAACAGATATCATCAAATTTTGAAAAGTATGGCCTTAGACGAAGCTGGGCCTCATCTCAAAGACAGATCTAACAATATTCTTTTCATGTTTGACATCTAACATCAAACTTACCTGGTCTGGAGACGAAGCTAATCGACTGTACATAATCGTGGTAGACTCATGATATCCTCGCTTTACCTGCCAGAGTTTGCACTTTGCATTTTTATTTATTGTATTTTTTTTGAAGAAGTTCTACAAAGAAGTTTGAGATGGTTGCAGGTTTTTCCTACTTTTACCGCAGCGTCTAACCTCACAGCGTACTTTCCTGAAGTTTGGTCATAACGTATATTTCTTCCCCTCCTTTTTGTTGCTTAAAGCTGTTCTAGAAACATCTTTTAGGTGCATTACCGCCACCTTCTGGCATTCGCAACACATTACTGCAAGGCACCGGTAAAACCGAGGGAAACGAGACAAGATGATAGCAAACCATTACATTTCCACATAATATAACTTCCGTTTTGAACAGTGCTATAAAAAAAACCAACAACAAAAAAAAAACATCTTTCCTTTGAAAAATGTTTCTAAACGATGCACTTTCCTGGAAACGAGATGAATCAGGAGAACACTTTGTAATCGACAGAAATATTTCCTTACAGTTGAAGCAGAGGAGAAAAAAGTCTCAATGTTATTTTGTCGTTATATCCGTAATGGTTTAGCATTTTCTCCAAAGCACTTCTTCACCGTGACCTTTCTGTGCTTGAGGTTTTGCTCTCCCGCCTCAGACGGGGAGATAAATGGGTCCGTGTCCACTCAGGTTACCGACACAAGTCCAATTATTTTGTCTCTCGGCCGTCCAATCTGGTTTGCCTTTTTTTTTTTTCTTTCTTTTTGGTTGCTTTTTTTCTTTGAGCGTGTGATCAAATCTGTGCCTGCTCCTGGAATCTAAAGCCTTCTCGCTCTTCTTTCCACACCATGTTTATTTCATAAAGAGATCTACAATATCAGAATCATCAGATGGCTGGCTGATAGGAGATAGCAGCGCGGCGCCACAATGTGCTGATGCTGTCAAGTCCTCTTTCTTCTCCGTAGTCGCACGAGTAAGCAATACATATTTTTGCTTTTACAGTGCCTCAGTCGTGATTGTCTCAACAAGGAGGACAAATAGGCTTGACAGTAAAGGCCCCTTTATTTCTCCACGGAGAGAAAAATAGACAGTCTTAGCAGTGCTGTTGCAAAACCATCATTACAATTCTGTAAAGAAATATTGCAGGTGGTGATGTACACCGCCACGACCCATGTTACTCAAATATAAATGTTTGAGATCCAAGTTTAGCACATGCCCGTACAAACAAAGACATGTACAGTAGTGATTTCTGCTGCCGGGTGATATACTGTACAGTACATATTTTGGGCTTTTTACTCCCACATATGACTAATATTTAGTAAGAGAAGCTGTATTATGAACAGTGTTGGTTTCGTAATGCAAAATTGTTTTACTGTAAGCTAATAAAATAAAAACAACGACAAACTCAAATAACATCCAAAACGATTGTTTGGTAACTTTGGACGACCCAAAAGTGATTATCAACAAATAATGTTTGAAAGATTACTGATCATTTTTCGGTCGACCAAACGGTCCTTCCCCACAATGAAGTCTTAAGTTTTACTTTAATTGGATGTCGTGTATCTGACCACTGTACTCGCGGCATATCAAACATGGGTTTTTTTTCAACTGCTAAAATCTGACATATTAAAGCTCAACTTTACTTGAATTTTGCATCTAATTATTACAAATGTCATTAATGCCCATCAATTTTCCAGCAATGGCTGAGGGTTGTGAGAGAGAAAACGTTGGCCAGGAAAACACCAAAATTTGGAAAAACTCCACTTTCATTTGCATTTTTGTTTTTCTACACCAGACGCTCTTCCTGATGAAATGTTGTTGCTAAAAAAAGAAACCGGATGAACATTTCCCTCTTTTATTATCCTTGTTTCATAAAGCTAAAAATCACTTCTTTGATTTTAAACTTCGTAAATGACATTAATGGTTTTAGAAAAGCTGCAGCAAAGAAATCAAGTATTTCTGACACGTCACAAAACAAACTTCAGGAAGCCTTTCAGCGTTGTTTCGGTTTATCGCATCTTATTGATGTTATAGAGACTTTACTTTCTTCATCCGAGATCATATATGTTTATCATAGTTGTGTTAGTATCAAAATTTGTGTGCCTTGACAAAGTATTAAAATTCAAAGTAGGTTGTAAATTCAACTTTTTCTCCACTGGTCGTTTTTAAAAAGTAAGCAATACAACAAATTATCAATAATTATCGATACTGACTGATATGAGGAATTAATTGTGATTATTTTTGCAGCAGCCGGAAACTTTACCAATCCTGAGATTAAACTTTACTCAGTCATGAGTGCAGAAATGTGCACACACACACACACACACACACACTCACACACACACACACACACACAAACCACACACACACTCAAACCACACACACACTAAACACAACAGAGCAACAACATATGAACCACTAACCGGCACGTGCGCAAAACACACAACAGCTCCACCAAAACTTAAAAAATAAATAAATAAATAAACAACACCACGCGCAGCACGTAATAATAACAACACAACGTTGTCTTACCTTCATGAAGTCGACCAGCTGTGAAGGTTTCGGCCTTTTCTCTGCAAACTCTTCAATCACACCGCCGGAGTTCATCTTCCTCCGACCTGTCTCGTGACGTCCTGCTCCAGAAGAGATGCTCACGTGGAACAAACTTTCCTCCCATGCAGCTCGCGTGCAGGAGACGGTCGACAAACAAAGAGTGCACGTGTTAACCTGCTACAGGTGTTGCTGGCAGCACAGCTGTTCTTCATTAGACCCTCCTCTTCCTCTTCCTCCGGCTCCACTGATAGTAATTAGTATGAATTGTATTATTAATAAATCCGTTGTTTGTTTGCACATGTTCTCCCCCCCCCCCCCCAACCATCCGCGCTGCTTTTCTCGTTTTTGCTGCACACTTTCGGTAGTTTCGTTCCCCCGGTTCACTTTTCATATAACCACCGCGCGCGACACCGCCATTACGTTCAATTTAATTTCCGCCCTCAGTTGACCTTACTTCTCTGGCTTCACGCAGGGGATCATGGGAAAAAAATGCATTTATCAAAACAGTACAATTAGGCCGATCTCAAATGTTTTATCAATAACTAAAACGGCAATTCTAACTGAAGTGTTTCATAAATAACTTTTTTTAATTAATTATTATGATTGCAGATAGATAGATAGATAGATAGATAGATAGATAGATAGATAGATAGATAGATAGATAGATAGATAGATAGATAGATGGATGGATGGATGGATGGATGGATGGATGGATGGATGGATGGATGGATGGATGGATGGATGGATAGATAGATAGATAGATAGATAGATAGATAGATAGATAGATAGATAGATAGATAGATAGATAGATAGATAGATAGATAGATAGATAGATAGATAGATAGATAGATAGATAGATAGATAGATAGATAGATAGATAGATAGATAGATAGATCCACTTAAAGCAACAGAACCTGATATCACAAAAACGTTGAACTAAAAGCATCCCGGTGAGCTCAGCCTATTTTTCCCCATTTGATCACTTTAAACTATGACTGATGTCTCCTATTAGATTTGAATACACAACAAATAAATAAATGAAGTATTTGGAGGGGAGGGGGAGAATTAGCTCACTGGGTTATTCATGAGTTGTTTAGCTGCAGCTAAACATATGGTGGAGTAAATTGAGAAGGCTGAGAGGAACAGGTGGTCATTTCCACGTCTTCATATATGTTAAAAAAAAACCAAAAAAAACAGGTGTGAGAGAAACACTGTCGAAGAACCAAACGGACCTGTGAGCCGGACTCGAATGATAAAATCCCGATGTATGAATTATGTCTTATGCCTTGATCAAATCTGAGAATCTGAATATTTCAACGATCATTTTACTGTATATAATCAAGAAATAAAGAAATAAACCGTGTTTTCCCCGTGATGATGAAACTATTCTTGGCACTACTTAATTGACATACCTGAATGACTCGAGCATTTTCTTGATTGTCAGACTAAATTACTGAGTGGGCTGATGGATTTCGTGGCACGGTTTCGTTGAGGAGAGCGCCGCCGTGATTCGCTTAGAAGTAAACTCATTACCACGCATGTTCACGATTTTCCATTAAATAGAGACTCATCTCTCAAGTATTAGCTGCTTCATTTAATTTTTTTTCCCTGCACGCTCACACTTCCCAAACACCAACCCTTTCACCCAGCTTTACAAGCAGGCCTCCTCCTCCTCCTCCTCCTCTTCTTCCTCTTCTTCTTTCTTCCAATATCTCCCCGTGAGCAGCCATGGGGATGGGATGTAGCCCGGGGGCACCGATTTCCTTGAGCAAGCAGCCTGCGATTGCACACTGGCCTTATAAAACTCAGAGTAGATACTGTTTCGTCCCCATTTTTCTTTTTTTCTTTTTTAACTCCTTCCTATCTTCTTTCCTTCCAGCCTTAAAAAGCTGAATATATGCTGTTAAAACTACATTCTGTTAAAGGAAAACAACAACAACAAAAAAGCAACCAACCACTTGTGTGTTTATTGTTCTGGTTATTTTCTATTTAATTTCTTCTTTAATTTATTGTATCTATCTTGATAAGACTCGTCTTTTCTGTGAAGCAACTAAATGTTAAAAAAAAAAAAGAAGAAGATAAAACAATAATAAAAACACAAGGGCACCACCGTCTGTTTGTTTCATTACCTCTGACTGGTAATTTTACACACAGCAACAGTTGGGCAGGACATATGGCAGACGAAACGTGGGCACTGTTGTGTGGCGCTGCTTCATCGTACACAGATGTTTGGCTGGAGCCGGGAAAACATTACAGAGAAGGAATTTAGCGTTAATTAAAAAATTCCAACTACCTAGATTGACATTAACAGGGAATATTGCGCGGTTATTATTTACTCATTTCACTGTGGGATTTCAGAAAATAAACACAGACATCCATTGCTCAGAAGAGAACCGCTGCCATTGTCTCCTTCCATTAAGGTGTGCATCCTTCGGTTGGCTGCGTTCATCCGCTTATTGGTTCATATGAATTGCCTGCAGCAGGATCACAAACCATCAATACCACGGCTGCACATGAAAAACCTCCAAGTTATTGATGACTCTTTAATTGAAACTTCCCCGAACTGCATGCGAACCGTGTGCCGGCGATGAGTGCCTTAAGTGAACGAAGCAGCAGCCGCAGCAGCTGCCGGGCCGTCGTCATGGAGACCAGGACGACCGTGACGCCAACTCGGCTGGTGTCTTGACAGACTCGGAGGAAGAAACCCCGTCGAGTGACTCAAAAACAAAAAAGGTGACCAGAACTGTCACGAGCATGACATTTTAGTTGACGACAACAATTGCGATTAAATTCTATTTTTTTTTTTTTAAGTAAATTTCATGCTATTATTATAGCATGTGCCTAGATTTGAGTAATACACAAACACCTTATGGGGAAGTAGAAATCATTGATTGGCATCGATCGCTGAAACATGTCAACAAAAATGACATTTCTGTTTTGCACTTTTAGGCTTCAAGAACAGTTACAGATAACCAACATAAACAATGGTGCTGCAGTGGTGCTCACGTGCCGTTAAATCAAAGCAGAAGAAGAAGTATTTTAAAGAAAACCTGTCAAAGCCGTTATGGCTGAAAACGACATGAAAACAGAAGAAAAAGTGACATTTCTGTTTGTTTCTTCCAGCTGTTTTTTTAGACATTTATGAGAACGATTCTGTGCAAAATGACGTGAGTAAGCTGAACTCTGGGCCTTTCTTTGTTTAGTAATCTCTTGCATCGCACCGTCGGGGGCTTGTCTCTAACACTTGTGTTAGTTTTACACTGAGGGGCATTCCTGCGGTGACTTTATTTATGTGCGGTATTAAGACGAGCACATGCGGTGTGATTAGAGGAGGTGTAACAACCAACTGTCAGTGTGCATTAATCACATTCACCTTCTTTTTTTTTTGTCTTTTGCAAATGCTTCGCAAAAGTTTTATATAAACATCTGCTCAGAAACTGCAGTTAAATCACAGCATTTGTTACGAGGCATTTTCACCCTTTTAAAGCTAATTCAGTAAAGTATTTTTTTCCATCTTTTCCGCGCCCGTCGTCCCGTATATCCTGTCTTTAAAGTTGCACTCGTTACAAAATGTAAACGTGGAGTCAACCTGTCTGCTAAGCTGTGAACTCCTGACCTCATCCTCAGCAGCCGCTGTAAGCTTAGCCTCCTGCTAGCCGCTTTTTACCGCCTCATATTCCTGACAGATGAGCAGCGACGTTTGTGGTGTCGCTGCCATGTTTGACACCGTAACGCCGCGTGTTTTGACGACTGCCATGCCGGTTTTCTGCTGCTCACGGCCGACAATTCCCCTAAACGACTGCAAACCTGGTGTCGAACAGCATGCTGGATTGGTTTTACTTCCTGTACGGCTCAGATTTTTCCCCTCCGTGTACGGCAAAGCTATAAATAAGTGCGCGGCATAATTCAGCGGCAGCAGCCACAACACCCCCCCCCCCCCCCCCCGCCTCCCTCCGAAGCGAGCGTCTTAAATAAAAACGTGAGGAATTATGTGCTGAGCGCCGCGCATCAATCACATTGATTCTCCGGGCCTCATCATCCGATATAAAGTCCTTAGTATAATAATGTTGTCAGTGGATTTGGCGCGAGGTGTCTTCACACTGCCAGTGTCAGTTCATTTAGATGCTCCCTCGGAGCCCTGGCAGCTATCATTGCTCATAACCACCATGTCAGTCAAAGACAGATGGGGGTGATGGGGGTAGAGGGGGTGGGGTGGGGGGGTAGGGGGGCGCTCACCATCCTGCCCTTCGGAGGTGCTAACATAATGGAAGAAAGACGCGGTGAAAGGGAGTGTTAAATGTTGTTTCTCTGAATACCAGACGTGTGAATCGGGCAGATGGGGGAGGGGAGGGGAGGTGTGGGGGGAGGTGGGGCTGTAATGGAGGCAAACTACTTTTGACACTCTTGACTGTCAGTTTGCTTTCATGGTAAAGCACATTCGGCGAGACACCGGTCGCTCTCCGGCAGCCAGTGACTGCTCGCCTCTGGACCCGTCACTTGTCAAACGTTGTTTTGAGATAAGTGTGCAGGATTCGTGTTTTGATAGCGGAGCCTCAAATGTCACCTCGTGTTGATCGTCATAAGAGAAGCCGAAAGTCTTTCAGAGTAACAATGGCCGCGACCGAGCGTCGAGAAACAAATACGGGTGACTATCAACGTGAATTTAGAATTATGACAGCAGCTCAATCTGCAGCGTACATTTCATTTAAGGAAAGAAAAAGTCCGGTGGAGCCCCAAAAAATAAATCAATCTCTAAATGTGTATTTTATTTGATCGCCAGGTGCATAGAGTGTGGCACGGCTCCCTTCTTCCCTCATCATGCATTCATGAGGTGTATTTATCGACTGACAGTCGGGAAATAGGACACAGGAAAGGAAAGCATGTGCAGCCGCTCCGTTGCGGTGTCTGGAAAGGAGGCAGAGGAAAACATTTCAGGAAGTGTCCGTCGCCACAGTTACCGTGGAAAAGTCCTGCCGACCTTGGCGTTGCTGAGGAAACACAAGACTCGGAGCTGATCGTTTGTGTTTAGAAAATCATTTAATAAATACATCAGTTTTTTTTTTTTAGGAATATATGGAGCATCACATGCCACTATACTGTGAAAGGCGGCACATTGTTGCACAATGCAAAAACTAAAAAAACTCTCTTTTTCCTGCTTCAAGGTGACTCCTCAATGTTTGGCCGTGAACGAGGGCTTCATTAAAATGATGCAAGTGCTAAATCAAAAGAAAACTTTCATGCTATATGCATTCTTTTCTGAGATCAAATAAAAGATATATGTAAGGTGTACGGTCAGAGACGGTTGATTTGTCTGGGGGTTTTTTCTGTCAGAGAAAAGGGAATAAATCCAACGTTGTAGTCGCCTTTCTGTTTTCTTCTGTGCTCAAAGGGGCATTTTAAGAGCAGCTGCAGTTTCACCGCGGGTTTTGTCTCGTTTTTAAATAACGTCCATCTCGTTCGCTCGATAAAAAGGCAGGAAAAAGTCCCAGTTTGAGCAGTTTTTTAGTTTTTTTTTTACCCTGCCTGATCATTTTCCGTCCCTCCGCCCCCCATTTTTCTCCCCATGTTCTGCAACCCAATTAGTCCTGAGCCGAGCTGTGCAACGTTTCTGAAAAAAGCCCTGAGCAGCGCGATGGCTCTGAATGCCCAAGGTGTGTTATTATCTTGTATTAGTGCACCACCTGCCTTGCAATAATGATTAGGTAATTGGCTCAGCGCGTGTCCTGAAATAATAAAGAAAAGAGACACTTTAGTCTGATTAAGGAGAGAAAGTAGATTAAGTAAGTGGGAGCAAAGCCACCAAGACCTACATAAAACACATTCACTGGCCCTCAAACAGTCGGCGCACGGAACGTATAATAAAATTCAAAGGGAGCTTAAGTGATCATTAAATACCTGTCAGAAACTTTATCACTGCCACCTATTGCGCAACATCAAATATTAGAAAGAGAAATCAAACCGAGTGGAAGTTTAAAACGTTTGACTTCACCAAGCCCAAAAAAATTGCTCCGGTGAAGTCGATTCTGGTCTGAAATCGTGTTTTTTGAGGCTCATATAAGAAATAAAACGTGTAATCGGGAACTTTGCACCGTGTGCTGACGGTCAGACAGGAAACGCTCAGCTTTACTCGGCCGAAACGATACGACGGCGGCTGCTGAACCGAACGTGCCTCCAGGAGGTGGACTCCAGTCGTAACACTGCAGGGAGGAAAAAACAAAACAAAAAAACACACAGAGGAATATCAAACTTTGAATAAAGCTTTTTAACTTTAGCATTTAGCTGCTGAGGAGAGAAATAGAGCTAAAAAAACAAACCAGGCGGAGCAAAGGACGGACTTTTGTGGTCGGTGATGGGTTGAATCTAGTGATTAAAACATGAGTAAAGAAGCAAAAATACTTTAAACAAAAGGGAATAAAACTTTTAAAACTAAATTGGAAAGATTGCGGCATACCCGTCGGGTTGCCATATTTGATCGGGTCAGGAAATTATGATGCACTCAGTGTTTTGTCGAAGGGATATAATAACGTAATATATCTGAAGTACATTGAACAGTCGGCAAATTCTCTCGTTAAACCCATATTTGCATTTGTATGAAGTCTAAATGTCAAAACTCGAGCCTTCTAAATATGAATCAAACAGCATCAGGTGTGTTGAATGATGATTCGTCCACTAGTCTCGACGCCTCTCGGTCTAGACCGGGAATCCTTGGAAGTATTCTTGCCTTTTACTGACCTCATTTTACATAAATGAGATTAATCTTTTTTTATTTCCCGCAGCCGTGACTTCTGAAGTGCCGACATCATTTTCAAAGCCAGTTGTTGTGGCTAGTTGCTGCTGTTTACCTCTAAATGCCGGTAAAGTACAGACTAGTGTGTGTAGTGAACCACTTTAATTATTTGTCAGTCCTTCCCCTGCCTGTGCTGAAATTGCTTCCACTTTTGGAGTATATACTTTGCACCGCGGGACGGCAGCGACTGCCCGAGGACGGCGTGGAGATGGTCGCGCAGTCATTCTGCCTCGCGCGCACATTTCAAACACAAGGAAGGAAAATTGGGGAAGATTACCCCGACAAAATTTCGGCAATTTGTGACATGACGGGGTGAGCGTTATCCTACTGGGTGACTGAAACCGGTGAAGCGCTGCCATTCAGGGGAACTTTGGAATAACAGACTTATTTTGCACTGACAAAGAGAAGTGTTGGTGCCACTGAGCAGAATCCGACAATGCTGATGTTTACTCAACATAAAACTAAATATATCAAATTTGGACAGATGTTCTGCAGTGTAACCGCTGTTCTACCGTCCGATATGGGTGGTGGAGCTCCATACGACATGCAACTACTTTCTCAACCAGTCAGCATGCTCCTTGAACTGCATGTAGGCTCACTCCACTCTTTGTTTTATGGCTGGTCAATATATTAACATTGGATTATGAGACTGGATATTGTTTTTTGATTATCACATTTTTCTGGTTTTAAAAGCTCCATTCCAGTAAATGAATGTAGTTACTTGAACTTACAGGGCTGCTGAAGCTCTACATTTTTTTTTTAAATCTTTACCCACTTTACCATTATATCTTCATTACTGATGATTATTTATTAAAAAAAATAAAAAATCTCATTTTTCGTATACTTTGAGAAAGCACCAGTATATCAGTGCAATCTCGGTATTGAGGTTTTTGATCAAAAGTAATGTTTAATTTTGGTCACATCATATACTTACACACTGATGCTGACGTTATTTCAGAGGCACAATAACTCTGTTTTTGGTGACGTAGTTACTCAATTTACTTTGACTCCAGTTTGGACTCTTCTCTTTTTTTCATGTTGTATCAAATTCTGCTCCATCATGTTGGTCTGCAACTGATCGATCGCATAATATTACCTGAGGATAGGTGAGGATGGAGGGAGAGATTCTGGTGTCATCTTCTGAATAAAAAGGAATAAAAATTGTTTTAAAAAAGAAGGTAAATTGTGTCCACATGAGTTTCAATGGGGATTTAAAATCACAAGTAAAATTGAACTGATTATTTAGTTAACTAATAACATCCTTGCTCGTGGATTCTACTGTTGCCGCCAGCAACCAATATGCAAAGGAATGCACATCTCACCCATTAATTTAGTTATGATACATATATTCAAATATACTGTTAATATCTCCAAAGGAGGCCACGGGCAACAGATAAACTGTTATATCCTGACTTTCTGATACAACTTGTTGCATTGAACAACAGCAGAATTTATACCTGTGAAATGTCCAAGGATTTCATAAGCACCCAGCTTAAACAGCGCTGGGGGGGTTTTGCCCGGCGTCTGCTCGGTCCCAGGCCGCCTCAGCTACAGTACTTGGGTCGGGGTGGTTGTCACCGGGATAAATAGCAAGGGGAAGATGGCTAATTGTAGAGGTTGCTGTGGGGAGTCCCCGGGCAGAGAGGATAACTTGAGCGCTCCACGGGGGCCTTATCAATGAGTAATGACCTTGGCTGTCTCGCTTCATGCGTACACGCAAAACACACATGGGCGAGCACGAGCACTCCCCGGATGGAGTGACATCATCCCAAGGTAACCAAATAGATAAGCGGGAGTGGGTTTGGCGGTGAGGGGATTGGTTCCATTTTTAAGGTGCAGTGGGAGTCTAAGGAGAGTGGTGGTTAAATTGTCCATTAGCACAGTTTAAAGATGGACTCCTGGGCTTTGGGAAGCTTGCTTCAACACAGAAAGTGAGATTGCTTTCTCTGTTAAAGTGGGGGAACATTTTTTTTTTCCTAAAAGCCTTTTGGATTTTCTTTTCTTTTGGTTTTTATGCTCTGTACCTCCAACGGGGTCATGGGCGGTTGAGCTGGTTGGGTGACGAATGAAACATCCTTAATGCAAGCGATATAAGTCCAAAATGAAAAATGAATCAGTGAAGAGAGAGAGAGAGAATCCATGCAACCCTCAGCGCCATGTTGTTCCATCTGCACGTGAGAATAACTTCCATCGGAGACTGGGTACACCGTCGGTGCTGTTTGCTCCATTTTCTCTGTGATTAACAGTTTCAGTGCAGCGACTGGATGAGCAACTCCGACAAATGAGCAATGTTGTCAGGAGAAACATGGCTGCTGTCTGTTAATTTGCTGCTACTTCTGCTGTCACTAATGTGCGACATCCGACAGGATCGTGGTGTTTGTTTTAAACAATTAAAAACTTGCAGGTCGCTGCATTAAGACAATAAAATAAACCTTATTTTATCCGGGTGAGCTGTTCCATCACTTAGTTTAAGAAGTAAGTAACAATTAGTGCAGCGGCATCTCGCAGTGGAAAGTTAATGGTTAACTAATGAACTACGAGCGATAACATGCGATTGTATGCAATATTTAATGCGATAAATGGAGAAAAATCTGGAGTGACTGAGTAAACAAATCAGGCAGCACAGAGCTCGCGTAAGTTCAAGTCAGCAAATAAGAGTTTTCTGTTCCATCGTTGCATCACATCAACTCCTGCAGCGCATTTTCACCCTCATCTCTTACATATATATTCACAAACTCTGTTGATGGCATCATTTATATTTATTGCAAAATGTGATGAAAAAATGACATGCACGAACAGCTGCTTTCACAGTTAAACTGCACCAAGTCAGCTCTGCTCCGATCAGCACACCTCCCACGTGGCAAAGTCCCAGTTCCTCCTTTGATTTCAGAGGGACTTAAAATGCCCCCTCCAAAAAAACAACAATCTGATGTTGATTCACTTCAGTCAAATATCGATGTTTATAATATTTGTTCAAAAGATAAATGTCTGCAGACCTGCTAAAATTCAGGCGCACCGGTTCGACCCAGTGAAAAATGTTTGGTTGCACTCGTGCCGCCAAAACGGCCGTCATTAGTATCGTTGTGTTCATAATATATTTGCCTGTTGTGACTTGAATAATGTCTCAAAGTTGCCATGATTCACCGATAAACCTTTAAAATCTCGAACCACAACACAGCCCGGATCAGTGATTAATAATGCATCCCTTAACAGCACAGATAACTTACTACAGCCAAATGCAGCGGGTGGGGATGGCGGGTGGGGTGGGGGTGGGGGGTGTGGGGAGCTCGGCATGCTTATATGTCCAGTATTGTTGCAAGTCCGCCTCGGCAGTTTTTCCTCCTAACCCAGTTTCAAACGGAGAGCGCTTCACCTTGGAGCGAGCAGAGAGGCGCTATTCAAATGGGGATAAAGTAGGCTGACAGTCGCTTTCCCCCCGCAGATATGTCCTGCTTCAAAACCTAAACATCTCCCTCCTCGCACCCGCAGAATAAATAAATAAATAAATCGACGACAGGCAGAAGAAAAAAAAAAGAAGAAGAAGAAGAAGAAATACTAGCACTGCATGCATCCTCTGGAGGATAACAAGAATAATGCCTTCATTTGCTGCAGGGCCTCCACTCTGCACAAAGTATAGACATGGCTTTTATGGCTGTAGTATTTCTGATTGGCATCCTAGGACAGCCATTTGAATAATTTAATAGAGCTCCCATTCCCGTAGTGGAGAGAGAAAAAGAAATATGTTTGTGTGTGTGTGTGTGTGTGTGTGTGTGTGTGTTTCTTCAGTGCCTTGCTCTTTATTGTCTTTGCTTTGGCATTCTCTCAGGCTTAACTTAACTCGAGTGAGGCTATTGTTTGAGCAAGCAACTCAAATGTCAAATTTCTTTTTGGAGGGAGGGTGGGGGGGGGGCAGTAACTACAAATTATAAGTTAAAAAAAAAAAAAAAAAAAAAAGCACCTAAAACGTTCCTTTTAATGTGTTTGATGACTGAAATGAATCAAACATCACGTCGAAGGCCCCCCCCCCGTCCCTCCCCAGATCCTCCTGTGGGAATGTGCAGGTGTTACGAGCTTAACTCATTCGCTCCCGACTTTCGCCGTTTTCTCTCCCCGACGACGTTCATCGAAGATTCTCAAAGAGTTAAAATGAAATTAGATGAACTGCAAAAAGAAGTCGGCAAAAATGTCATCCGTCCCCCGATAGATCTCAGCAACAACGGGATCTCTTTATTATTCAGTGCGACAGCGAGGTTTGCTTAAATGTAACTCAGATACAAAAGCACCTTGCTATCTGGGGTGGAGGGGGTGGGGGGTGTTTAGATGCGACCATCAACAGCTGGACATGACCTGTTTGACCAGGCCCCTGTGTCGACCCCCCCCCTCCCACTTCCATCTCCACATCCTGTCATTATCAGGACTGATCGCCTCGAGCCCGTCTGACCTTGGCGAGCAGATAAAAGGAGCAGACAGATAAGGAAGAAGGAGGCCGGGGAGAGAGTACGAGGGAGGCGAGAGCAAAAAGAGGAGTCGAGATGCCCCCTCTCCCCCCACCCCCATCTAAACTCTCTCTGTTTGGGAACCCCAATTTACATTGCCAGGGAAAAATCCTCTGGGGAAGCTTTTTGATAGATGAAGAAGACTACTCTACCGGAGGAGGGGGGGGGGGGGTGAAGTCTGGGATGACCCGCTTTTTTGCAAATTTGGCCCCAGGGAGAGGGAAGAGGAAGCCCGGAAACGTAAGCTTTTTTTTGTTGTTGCAGGGTGGATATCACTGTTCAGCCTCTGAAGTGACTTTGGAGCGCTAAATTTATCATTGTGTCAAATTTGGGATTATGAGTTGGGCTTAATAGATGCAATATGCCTCGTCAGCGGGTTCCTCCCCAAATAAAAGAGTCAACTGTTATTTCTTCTGATGCCGCATCCAGACACGATGATCCCAAATAAGCTGTTTTTGGCTGTAGTTTAAAGCTCGAAGCTAAAACGAGGGATAGCAATAAGCTTACATAAAAAAGCAAGACTAATACCCATTAAAAACACAAACTTAAAACTAGGCCTGGGTTTAATTAAAAATACTTGAACTGTTGCACTTTAAGCAGCATCTTGCAATAATCTTAACGCGCAACGTTAGCACAACATTACCAGTTCATGGAAATGGAAAAAGTAAAGAATCCATAGACGGCTGAAAATGAGAGAAAAACTGACTGCATATAAAGATTGAGTACATGACAGCTCCCCAGAAGTAAAGCTATCACTTCTCAATTGCCCCCTGGTGGCTGTCATAAACCCCCCCCCTCCATGTTAGCCAATTGAAAATATGGGCCAAGTCAGTTTAGTTAAGTGTTGTAATAATGATGTTTGTTCAAGTGTGAATTTTTCTATAAGTTTGGTTTTAATTAATTATTACACTAATAGACTATTAAACTACACAATGGTTTATTTTTGTTCAACAAAACTAGGCTACAGACGACATAAATCAAGTTACAGTATGTTGAGTTTCTGGAAAGTATTAAAGGACACCTGTTAATGGTGATTTGCCAGCTCATTAACATATCGGCAGATCCAAAGGATGCTTTCAATAAGTCTAAGATTAATGTATGAAGTCTGCAGTATTAACTGAAGCAGTTACATTTTTCATAGCAGATTAATATTTGACTCTCAAATTGTGCATCAATAATTCTAAAATAGATGACTCTCACGCCAATAAATTGAAAGAAGGGATTGAAATAAAACTCTGAAGCCAAAAGCGATTTTAAAGTCGTCTGAAAAAGTAATTTCTTTTCTTTTCTTGCAGGCATCGTGTCGTCGATTGTCTTGAATTGAAGCGAGTTGATGCGAGTCCCATCCAGACGCACGCGATGTCAAAGACACTTATTGTGACACAAGCAGACAAAACTAAAAAGCGATTGTGATTTAAGGAATCAGAAGCTTTGATTGTGACCGCGGATTATTAGTGACAGCACGACCGGCGGTCTGCTCGGCACTAATAACCAGATCGCATGAGCCTCCACGTCCCGGCTCGGACACAGACTAATGAGAAGTGACCTGTAATTGTGTTGTTCTGTTATGGCGGCACGCCGTCGGCGGAGACGGACGACGGCGAAGGAGGAGCCTCGCTGCTTATTCACAAAACCAATCAAAACAGTCTGATTGAAAAGAATCTGCTGTTATTAGACAGTTTGAGTGAAGTCCCCGAGTTCAGAAGCATTCAGAGGTGTTTACTGTCAGAACAGAACCATTACGTCATCCTGTCGAGAACAACGCTGCTCCAAATGCCACATTCTGGAAATATACATATAAAATAAACACATCAAGACAAGTACTTCAAGTTTTACTCGTCTCAGACAACAAGTTTTCTTTCTGTACAACCACAAAAGGTTAGCGTGGTCTTTTCCGGGAGGGGTGGGGTGGGTGTGAGGGGGGGTGAATTAGCTCTAAACAGTCTCGCTGAGTCGGCGCTGTAATTGCACCGCTCTAGGAAGTGTTGCCCCGCGGCTGTACCGTTTCCACGCCGCCGTTTCCTCCAATCACAACAACTGCAATCTCCAGCTCTGATTGGGCGCTTTGGCTTTGAGGAGTTCCTGACCTTTCTGATGGAGCCCATGTGGCCCGATTCGGTTGGCTGGTTTACATTCTGTCAAACACGAGTCTGTGAGGCACAGAAAAACTGCATCTCCTCCAGAAAATGTCAAACAGTCGTGGCAGGTCCTCGCTGGCACCGTTACCGCCGTGTTATTTTTGAAGGATCTTGGCAGAGGTTGACACTTGTCTCGCGGCTGACCGGAAGAAATCTGATTTGCATTTCTGCAAAGCGCCTGTTCGTAACCGTTCGATGGGATTCGTGAAAATCAGACGGTCGGAAGAAGTTAGGAGAACAAAGTGCATCGTCGTTGCACGGAAATAAATCAGAAGTAAAGTAAAAAAACAAGGAGGCCAGAGAGAGAGCATGTAGCTCTGATGCTACGGCATCACTACAGAGGGTGGAGGGAGGAGGAGGAGGAGGAGGAGAAGGAGGAGGGGGAGGAGGGAGAGGAGGAGGGGGGTTGTCTAGCACAGAACACGCATACACCAGCAAAAGCTCCAATTAGTAAGTTAATTACTCATGTATTAATACTTTATTTGTGATTCATGGAGCTGACTGCAGGCTTGACACTTGTATTTCATTACGCCTGATTTGTGGAGATGAGAAGCCTCCGACCGCCTCTGATGTGGCAGAATCTAGCCGGGAAGAAAAGTTTGGCATTTGTTACATAAACGGAAATTTAGGCCGCAAGATGAATCTAATTATTTCACCCCATCAGTGGCGTGACATGTTCTTAGAAGAGAGCATGCTTGTTTTTCCTATCACCCATTTCAGAGCTCCTTTAAAGATGCAACTCATCTTTGCGTCCAAAATAATACAAATACCCGACAGGCGTTTCCTTCTTCCTGCCGTCTCTTCGGCGTAGAGACTAGTTATGTGCACAACAGAAATGTTTTCAAGTAATCTAGTGTCAGACAAACACGCCTCGGCCCTGAACTCTCCCCTCGCAGATCTTCTGTTCAATCGTCCACATGAGAAAAAACAAAACACGAAGGCAAGTGTGTGAAAAATAAAGTTTTCACCGGCGCGCCTCTCGGCGATGCGTACGTGTTGGTTAAAAAGTGTTCCGGTGCCTCCTCACCACATGTACATGTTCTGCCATCTCACACCGTGTTCTGTGTGTGTGTGTGTGATTATCGGCGCTCCGGTCTGTCCACTGTTAACCAGTCGTGCCCACCTGTGCAGGTATAACAGCTCATTAACATGCACTCTTACACACACACACACACACACACACACACACACACACACACACACACACACACACACACACAGGTGCACCGCACAATGGATTGAAGCGCCAGGGACGGCTTTCCAAAAACCCTGCATGACGATGGTTCCTACATCTCCTGTTGGCCGCCGTCCAGACGGTGTTAAGCAACCAAGAAACCATTAATTAAGTAGCATAATTAGCACACTCTGGACTAAAGTGACATTTCCCGTCGCCCGCCTGCAGCGCAAAAGTCTGGGCTCCGTCCTCCACCGACGAGAGTCACGCCTCCGACTAATGTCAGCGTTGATACCGCGACATGATGTCATCTCCGAAGCTTATGTCCAGCAGGAGGTGCTTGGCACCGCCTGTGCCCGTTGTTATGGCGATTAATCTGCCCCGAGTTGTAATGCAGAGGGTGGGCCGGGGGCAGGATGAGCAGGAGGGGGGAAGGGGGGAGGAGGACCCTGCCTGATGACAGACAAGGTGATAATTGCCTCCGTGTTGCCGAGGATGAAGGGCAGGGGCAGTCAAGGGCGCCGCCGGGGCCAACGACGGTAAATCTGCCCGCACGTCGGTGGAGGAAAAGCTGAGCGCTGCAAACACACAGTGTGTCTGGCTTCTCTGTTTGGGAGGCGGCTGATTGACGGGGTGGGCTATGTGTTTTTAGTCTGTGTGTGTGTGTGTGTGTGTGTGTGTGTGTGTGTGTGTGTGTGTGTGTGTGTGTGTGTGTGTGTGTGTGTGTGTGTGTGTGTGTGTGTGTGTGTGTGTGTGTGTGTGTGCCTGCTTCGCCTGTTTGTGTTTGTACAGTATTTGCCTCGTCCGTGTTATCTCGTCTGCAGGACAAACGAAGCGTGTTTCTCTTGTAAACACCATTTCAGCTTTTCTTATTAGAGATGCGCATCAGTTTACTCAGAGCTGTCCGATGGGCATCGGTCGCCTGGCGGCCACAGCACCCGGCTCGGGTTGGACAAGAAGTTGTTGCTCGGGGTTTGGAAAGGTTTGTTCTTCAATTACAACATCAAAAAAAAGAATTGAATCATTAATACTGATATTGCATGAAATTAATATCATTTTTTATTTTATTTTTTATGTTTGAGTAAAAATCAAAACCTGTCCAAAAAAAAAAGCCTGACTTTTTACTGAAAAAGAAAAACCAGGTGTTTGAAACGATGGATTCCCACCAGTAATCGGTCCCTTCAGGATTTCGTAGTTTACTCGTGGTCAGAAATTGCTCGATTTCTGGAACGCAATTCATCAAAACTTGCTCTGTAGTTTGTGGAGTTTTAAGTGAGGTTTTTATTTTAGGTAAAATTGCCTAAATTAAGAGTATTATGTAATCACTTGTTTTGATAATAAGCATGCTGCACCTCACGGACATATTTTAGTGATAATCTTTTATTATTAAGTTTATTTTTTGAACCATCAGGAAAGACTTCTTGGAAATTTGCTGTAAAACTTTCATCAGAGTTTCTGCTGAAAACATTTTTGGTGCAAAAATTGCTGGAATTTTACAAAATTGCAAGTTCCCGCAAGCACAGTGGAGGATTTGGATTATTTTTGTGATCTATATGTATGATATGTGGCTGTCTGTGCACATGTGGAAGACTGGCACATTTTCAAGGTAAAGAATATAAAACTGTTCCGTGTGTTTACTACCTGCATGGAAATCCCTGAAAGCCGCTGACCTGTACTTCTCGACAGCAACTCTAAATCTAAAAATTCTACTTCATGCAATATGTGCTCAGTGAATGACTCGTCGGCAGGTATTTCCAGGTACTCGTGTCGGGAGAAACCTGAAGGACAACGAGAAGCTTGAGAGCACTTGAGATACTCGTTCAGAGCGTTTTCTTAAAAAGGCAGCCTCACATTTCTCACCGTCTCGTACTCGTTCTCGTAGTCCGTAAAAGCAAAAAGCGCTTCGGCACTTCATGCTGTGGCAGCCACGCTCTTTTATTTTTTTGTTTTTACGCTTTTGTGACATATCGTTGATCGGTGAGCTTTAGAGGAGCCTGCAGATGGATTTTATAACCTACAGAATCAATTCTCAATCTGAAGTTTTCAGGCAGGTACGGTATTGATCCGCTCATTTCATTCCCCATAAGAAAAGCGAATTAAAGCATTTTCTAAAATGTAAAACTGCTGCTGTAAGGTTCCCTCTTGCCATAAACACTCGGTTGGTATTCAGGAACATGATTACAACACTTCAACTCCCTGATATCAGTCTTTATATTCTGTGCTAGTAGGTCAAGTTCGGCCCTTTTCTACTGTAACCAGTGAAAAACCCAGAAAGTAAGTTTAAAACAAACAAGTTTTTCTGAAGGTATCACTTGAAACATTCTTCTAATCATATGTATTTATAAAACAATACAAATCATGCTTGCAGTGAATGATAAAACATATTTTTTTTTACCTGTTGCTCAAACCTCAAATATGTGTTTTAAATAAAAAAAAATAAAAAAAAAGATTTCAGGTTTAAGCTGCTGGACACAAGAGGTCCCATACTTTACTGTAAAGTCCATTCTCAGTGGACAGTATGTGCAATGGAGGTTTCAAGTTGCCACATTGAGATGTCACAAATCATTCAAATCAGCCCCGCCCCTAAAAAAAAAAATCACATTTTCAATGAGCAGATGTCAGCAGATGAACATGAAAACAGACTTTTAGTTTTAAACTCTGCATTCTTCACATTAAAATTCATACATTCAACTTTAGAAACGAGAATACTTTTTTTTTTTTTTTTAAGTTGAGGGCGACCAAGTCTAAATACAAAGAGAGGACTCTGTCATGCGTTGAACCGTCGAGGGAGTGTCAGCTTGTGTCAGTCAATAATAAGAAAAAAAGAAAAAGTCTGGTGTCAATCTGTTGCTGACTGTCCCGTCAAACAAGCCACTTCTGACATTTGCTTTTGTCCAATTATTTGCAACTGAGGCCGGAGACTCCTAAAAGAAAGGAAGCGGAGCAACGATGGCCTTTTGCTTTCTTTCTCTTTATGTACTTTGTCTCCCGGGCGGGTCGGACGTCACTGAGAGAGGGGGCCGGGGGGGAGGGAGGGAGGGAGAGACACATTAAGTTTCACAATTGTTCTGAGCTGCAGTTACTCTGACATGGCGGTACCTTCATTAGCCACTGGGGGGTTTTGACTGCGTCTTTATCGGTCGGTATGAATACGAATGAAATGATTACGACACGGCGGGGCCTCTTTCTCAGTTCCTCCCTGAAGCCACCTTCTTCCACGTAGGAAAAGCAAAGCGGTGCCATAACGGCTCTAAACAAAACTACTCATCCCTGAACGGGTCACGTGTTTGCTCAACGGGTACGAATGTGCTTGTTTGGATATATTAGAACAAACTTGTGTGTGTGTGTGTGTGTGTGTGAGACAAAGAGATGAGTTGCTTTGCATGTTGGCTCTGCTCGTCAGGAATTGATCGGCTGCATGCATTAGCAGATTGCCTATTGATGAGAGGGGAGATTTATAATGCTCTGATTGATGGTAGCAATCTAGGAGTATAAATAAATGAATATGTGGCCGCCCCGCTCGGTGACGGCAGTAAAGCCTTGATTTGCAAGCTCATCCCGCAATCGCAAATGTCACATTTAGTTTGCCCTCATCACGAGGCACCGCTGACTGATAATGTACACAGTGGAGTCAGATGTCAGGCGGACTGAAAGGACAACAAGTCTCTCGGTGCTCTTCATTCACGTCGGCACGGCAACACAAGACCTTTCCAAATAAAGCACAAACACAAACCCCAACGAATTAAAGTGGAATTAAACTCGCCTTTATATTGCGGTTTTATTGTTGATCCCCAAGCGTACATCTCTATTTAACATTATTGTTCAAGTAAACCCTTTGAATAATCAACGAGAAATAATACTTATTAAAAAAATAAAGAATCCTTATTTTTCCATCTAAAATCATTTTTTTTGGTTATAGATTTTCTGTGTGACAGTTATGAGTAGTTCAAGTACAATTATGTAAAAGAGTTAACTAATTAAATAACCTCTGAGACATTGGGTATATTCTGTGCTTCGGTATATTCATCAAAAAGTCTATTATATTTACTAAATGTGCCATAGTAGATTTTTTTTTTTAAGTGTTTGGAGCTCATTATTACACATATTCACTTTTGCTTATAATAGAAGTTTGTAACTTTGCATCGCATATTGAGTTTTGGCGTTAAAGTGTTTCCGTATCTCAGATTATGATCTTAAAGTCGAAAGTATGTCGGTAAAGATTTTAGAGCTCAGTCCTGGTGTTTTTGCAGATTTTTTAATCTAATAGTCCACATAATATTAAAAATAACGCTCAGTGATGATAAATAATAAAACGGGTAAAAAAGAAAATAACAATCTACTTCGTTTATTTCTTGTTTTCATTTTAATTAGTTTTTGTGATGTATGCAAAACAAACTGTTTCAGATGTGTAACAGCACAGATGTCAAGAATTAAATCGTGATTATAATTACCCTGAGATGAATGTATCATATTATACCACGGCTTTTCAACGGCAAATAAAAACTCACCAGTTCGTAAAACATTAAATGTGAAATGCAGACAAATGGTTGAAAATATTATAAATAAAATTTAAACTTAAATTTTGAGGAAAAAAAACCTTTCTGTACATTTGAATCAGGTGCGCTAACGGTAACAATTTAGATGTGTCTTTCAACCGGGAAGGTCGTTCGGTTTGACCTTGCACCCGTTGAGAAGTATATCAGAGTCGCCCCCCCCCCCACCCCCCCCCGGCTGATAGGCCTCCCTATCAGAGTCACTGAGACACTCACGCAGATGCCCCAGTATTTAACCTGAACACTGGACTCATTCACTGGGGGGTAAATCCTCTGATAGTGTGACTTGTCTGACCTCCACCCCCCACCCCCGCCCCCTCCACACACACACCTGCCCCCAACCTCTGAACCCCTCCTCCAGCCATCCTAAGGGAATCTAATCACATATTTGAGATTGCCGAAACCTGATACGAACTTCCTCCTGCAACCAGAATAAAACTGATACGGTTTTATCCGCCGACTGCGTGCCGTGAATTCAGACCGGCGCCCGAGTACATTATTTATCCGCTCAGAAGGACCTTTTTTTTTTTTTTTTTTTTTTTGCCCTTGGTCATTTTCACCTACCTCCAATTTTCCTTTCTGGTTTTGATGGGGGAGATCGTTCCCCGGGGTTAAGGGCAGGTTAAGGAGCCCGTCCTGTGTAACAAGGGCCACGTTTTGTTCTTTTCTTCTGGAATTATAGTTTCATCTCAGTCGCAGATCGACAAATTTCATCCCAGAAATTTCTAAATGAACAGTTTCTCCATGCGGCTGTAGAAGGAATGTGGCGCCCATCGGGACAATAACTTCCACGGCTACGATCATTTTAATTCCAACACATTATGCACATGGCGTCCTCCTCTTTTTAATTTAACTACTTAAATCAAATCTGAATTCTGTGAAACAAGCATACAATATTTTGACCATTTGATAATTTTTTAGACCCTGAATGACAGAAAAGAAAGAAAGAATCCCTCTTTTCTAAAAAAAATACGATTTACTGGATGAAATTCCATTATAATTTTTATGTAAAAGCTGGATGTAATTTCTAAAGGATCCAGCAGGCTGGAGAGATATAAAAGAAATGTTTTTTTTTTTTTCCTGCTCCTGTTTTGATACCTTTGGAGTCCCATACGAGAAAAAAACAAAAAACAGCCATTTGTGTTTTATATGGAGCGGAAAAGTACTTATATACAGACAGATTTTACAAACACAGTTGGAATATGCAGACGCACACATCAACATGAGTTGTGCACAGCGCACAGCTCTGGGAGGAACCGGGCCTCCTCCCGGGCCCGGGCCTCCTCCCCCGGGCCCGGGCCTCCTCCTCCCGGACGGAATAAATAAATGTTTCTCCACAGCCTGTGGTCTCCGTGCCGAGCCGTCCCGTCAAGCGCACCCTCCCGCGTCCGTGGAGCAAACAAATGCTGGCGCTGATTCACCTGCCACTGTTGCGTGTTCCCCCCGAGCTCGGGAAAAGTACGAAACACCGTGATGGAAACCACGCCCGAACGAGCACGGCCACGCCCCGTTTATTTCATGAGCCGCTTCACCTCACCGGGAGCCGCCGGGCTCGTAGATTATTTGGACTCTTGAAATGAGACGTTTCGGTCCTCTACGAGATCCCACGTTGGTCTCACGTTTAATTGGGTCGGTGATAATTATCTGTGTCCACTTATACGCACCGATTATAAACACTTAGCATCGCAATCAATTCTATTTTAGTGTTTTCGCATTGAGCTTCGCATGATTAATTATATAATTAAGCACTTTAGTTGATTTATGTGGTATCTGTTTTCGTCTTTGCATTATTTATTTATATTTGCCTGCCTTGAGCCCGACAGGTCAACATTAGTTGGAATCTCCTTGAAGTTATTTAAAAAGTGGCTGTGGACAAATTGGTTTTCAATTGTTTGTTGACCAAAATATATTTTGATAGAGATTTATTTTTTAATGAAATATACAATTCCTATTTGAATATTGAAGATTTGAGCTGTAGTCCAAATTTCAGAAATACTTTCGACACATGTTTGACGAACAGTTTTGGAAACCTTACGTGGAATAATAAGTTACGTTGAAAATTACTGCTTGAAACAGTAGCCTATTTAAAAAAAAAAATGGATCAGTATTTTCTGTATTGAAAGTGGAAAACAAGACATTGTGTTTTAACAAACAGCTGGCGTACAGTTTCAAAGGATTTACAACTACGAGGATAATGAAAATGTACGAGATAGTCGCCGAGCATCCCGACCAAAACGAAAGCACTTCCTAAAACATTTCAGCATTTCTAGCTGAGTAAGTGTTCTTCCCAAAATGTCAAACTAGTCCTTTAAAACCAACTCAGTCTGTAACTGTAGAACATAGAATTCATTCCTGGCGTTCAAATCTTACAAATTTCCGGAACCAATAAAACTCCTGTCCTCAATAATTAGTCTTCAACTGTCAGATATTAATCTAATGCTAATATTAATCACACGTAACATGCAGTGGTGCTTGTCAGTAAACGCTCCATTGAGAAAGGGACTTCCTGTTGCACTTCTAACAATTAAAGCAAGTTCCCAATCACACCTCTCACTGTTCTAATAGGCTTCGTTAAGGAGGAACAGATGGTTTTAAATTGCCTTTTAATTTCAAAATAAACTTCTAAATCCCAAGATGTCGACAGTATTATAATGTGTGCAGGATTTTGAAACCTTTGTACACACACTGTTGTTCGGTTCAACTAAAGAAATGAAACGAGAACAAACAAACAAAACAAAAAAAACTGTAAAAAGAATAGGATGGCAGGAGGGCACGACAAACCCTGAAGGAGAAGGTAAAAAAAAAAAAAAATCAATGCATGACTGTAATTTGGCTGCAGGCAAAACTCACAAGTTGCAAATTGCCGCTGCCGGTGTCTCAGAGCTTCGTGCTTCGCTCGGCTTTCAGCATCTTCTCCCTTCGCTGCTTTTTCTCAGGTAGTCCAGCCCTCATTTGAGCTCCAATCCTCTTTAGATAGATATTGACCCACGCATCCATCCGTGCTGAAGCCGAGATGATCCCTCGCACCAATCAGACGGGAGGAGAGACGGACGGGCGAGGAAGAGGAGGAGGAGGAGGAAGAGGAGAACGAGGGAAGCCGAGCAACAAAAGGGAAAATGAAGTATGAAAACCAAGAGTGAGGAAGTAGACCGGCGAATCGATGCTGCTTGTAAACTGTACAGTTAATGTGTTTTCATGATTAATCATCCTGCCGTCCCGGGAAGTGTAAATATGGCCGCCCGACCCCGCGCGCTGCCTCCGTCGGTATTTTTGGCGGCTGCGGGCATCAAGGCGATATCCGAAACTATCGACTGCGTTCCACTGAAAGCTATCGATCGGGGGTTCAAAGTTAAAGGGTGAGATGGACGGAGCGGGAGAGAGGTTGAGGAACTGTGTCGGCTTTGCGGTTTAAAGGGAGAGGATCGGTTTCACAGATCACAGGCAGGCGACTCCACTTCCCATATGTTGAGGAGGCAAATTGATTGGTCGACAAAGTCATTCACACGTTTTCCTGCGGGTGTATAAATCGAACGCACCTTCTTCTTCACTTTTTTTTTTTTTTTTGCGTTGCCACTTTTGGCGTTCGTCTCAACAGAACTACTATTAGGGTTTGAACTAATGAGCTACACGCTAATAACGGCACAAAGTTCTGCTTGATTCACTCTACAACATTTTTTTTTTTTTAAAGCTTAATTAGCTGTGTGCAAATTGTAAAAAGAAAAACTCCACAATAACATCCCCCGATGACCTCCTGAAAAGTTGCGCCGGGAGCCAACAGCTATTGAACCAGCTCATTAGACGTTAAACGAGTGATGGTGAAATACATTTGGATTCTCCTGTAAATAGAGCACTCATTGGACCGATTTAAAGGCGGGGAGGGTGGGGCGGGGGGCGGGGGGTAGCTACACCAATGGGTTGGCCACTATGTGGTTCACAATGGGAGGTACTCGACAAATGTATGGCCCAAAAAAACAATAATAAATAAAACACCTACCATTCGTCCCACTCAGCACAGGTCACCAGCTGCCTCCAACAGTTTCACCTTAATTCGACACTTACATGAACATCACTTTGTTTTTTTTGTTGCCTTCATTTCCAGTGGAGTACAATATTTCCAGCCAATTAACAAACATCCACCCACACGCCAGCGTTTCACAGCGTGAGAGCAGCAGAAATGAGAATTATCTGAGGACTAATTTAAGTCGTATTTACACCAGGCTTCACAACGAGGAACCTGACCGACTGCAGACGAGCACCTTTCCGATCACGTCCCGAACGGATTTCTCAAAAAGTGGCGAGCATCAAGGATGCGGACGACGTCCAGCAGTTACACAACTGCCAACTTTGTGGAGTTAGTTTCCAGCGAAGCGGTGAAGTCAGCAGCAGGGAGCTCGGTGTGAAAGAGTTACGAGTGCAGGAGGTGGAGAAATGACACCGTCATCGCTGCTAAAAGAAAGCTTCATTTTGTCACAGTTGCTCAAACGGTATCGAGTGGTTGTCTGACTTGCGACGGGCTCCCGGGCTTTCTAACGCTTCTTCACAGCAGCCATGGCAGTGATGGGGGGAGGGGGGCGGGGGTGGACTAGAGAAGAGTTCCTCCTCACTGCAACAGTATGCAGCATTGCTGTTTTTCTCAAGATCTCTATAAATCAGTAGGAAGTTGATGAGAAGAATTATAAACAACTGAACCCCAAAAAGTATTTGTACAGTCACAACAGCGGTCAAGTTTCAGGACCATTGACATGCTTGGAAGTGCACTGTTTACGAGAAAAATCAGCAACTCAGCAGTTCTTACTGACTGGTTGGTGTTTACATTCACCAACTGAATTCTTGTCATCTGCTTCTTGTTTGAAATCAAACAGAAACCCAATAAAATCACACTTTTGTAAAGTGGTTGCAAACTTTCCCCGTTTTTTTTTTTCCAGCATCATGACCTCAGCGACCGTCGGATATCAAAGTGAAGAAAGTTTGAAACTCCATCATGGCGGTGTGACGACCGGTAAACTGCAGGCCTTTGATGTGATGAATATTTGTCTGAGCATAAAATATGATTTGAACCTGTGTAATGAGAGTAATTTGTGCCGACTGTTCACTGGCCACGTGGTGCTAAAAATCCTATTCAGCGAGAAGGTGAAAAGTCTTTTGTGCGCGGTGGGTCGTCATCTTGGACGCATCGCCTCCGCAGCGATGTCCACGCCGGCACATTCGACCTTGAACACCGCCGGACCGTTGTTTGATTAAATCAATTGTCTCCGATACCTCGCTCAGCTCCAGAAAACTGCAGATAACTGCAAAGAAATGTGGTAAAAAAAAAAATACAAAATCTTTTCTCATGCACAATCTGTCAAGTCGTCAGGGTCTTTTTCCTTTTGCTCGCTGTTCTGCCTCTTTATCTGATATCTCTTATTACCCTCTGACTCACTGAACATTCATAGGAGGTGGAAACCTGCCAACGGTAAATGTTACGTAAGCCCGCTGCTGATTTATTCACAGTCCACATAACCTGAGCAAATCCATGAATTACTGAACTGATAGTAACACTTCAAATATACAGTGGGTAGGGAAAGTATTCAGACCCCTTTAAATTTTCCACTCTTTGTTTCATTGCAGCCATTTGCTAAAATCAAAAAAGTTCATTTTATTTCTCATTAATGTACACTCAGCACCCCATCTTGACAGAAAAAAACAGAAATGTAGACATTTGTGCAAATTTATTAAAAAAGAAAAACTGAAATATCACATGGTCATAAGTATTCAGACCCTTTGCTCAGTATTGAGTAGAAGCACCCTTTTGAGCTCGTACAGCCATGAGTCTTCTTGGGAATGATGCAATAAGCTTTTCACACCTGGATTTGGGGATCCTCTGCCATTCTTCCTTGCAGATCCTCTCCAGTTCCGTCAGGTTGGATGGTGAACGTTGGTGGACAGCCATTTTCAGGTCTCTCCAGAGATGCTCAATTGGGTTTAGGTCAGGGCTCTGGCTGGGCCAGTCAAGAATGGTCACAGAGTTGTTCCGAAGCCACTCCTTTGTTATTTTAGCTGTGTGCTTAGGGTCATTGTCTTGTTGGAAGGTGAACCTTCGGCCCAGTCTGAGGTCCAGAGCACTCTGGAAGAGGTTTTCTTCCAGGATATCTCTGTACTTGGCCGCATTCATCTTTCCTTCAATTTCAACCGGTCGTCCTGTCCCTGCAGCTGAAAAACACCCCCATAGCATGATGCTGCCACCACCATGTTTCACTGTTGGGATTGTATTGGGCAGGTGATGAGCAGTGCCTGGTTTTCTCCACACATACCGCTTAGAATTAACGCCAACAAGTTCAATCTTGGTCTCATCAGACCAGAGAATCTTATTTCTCATAGTCTGGGAGTCCTTCATGTGTTTTTTGGCAAACTCTATGCGGGCTTTCATATGTCTTGCACTGAGGAGAGGCTTCCGTCAGGCCACTCTGCCATAAAGCCCCGACTGGTGGAGGGCTGCAGTGATCGTTGACTTGGTGGAACTTTCTCCCATCTGCCTACTGCATCTCTGGAGCTCAGCCACAGTGATCTTTGGGTTCTTCTTTACCTCTCTCACCAAGGCTCTTCTCCCACGATTGCTCAGTTTGACTGGACGGCCAGGTCGAGGAAGAGTTCTGGTCGTCCCAAACTTCTTCCATGTAAGGATTATGGAGGCCACTGTGCTCTTAGGAACCTTGAGTGCTGCAGACATTATGTTGTAACCTTGGCCAGATCTGTGCCTTGCCACAACTCTGTCTCTGAGCTCCTTGGACAGTTCCTTCGACCTCATGATTCTCATTTGCTCTGACATGCACTGTGAGCTGTAAGGTCTTATATAGACAGGTGTGTGCCTTTCCTAATCAAGTCCAATCAGTTTAATTAAACACAGCTGGACTCCAATGAAGGAGTAGAACCATCTCAAGGAGGATCAGAAGAAATGGACAGCATGTGAGTTAAATATGAGTGTCACAGCAAAGGGTCTGAATACTTATGACCATGTGATATTTCAGTTTTTCTTTTTTTAATAAATTTGCACAAATTTCTACATTTCTGTTTTTTTCTGTCAAGATGGGGTGCTGAGTGTACATTAATGAGAAATAAAATGAACTTTTTTGATTTTAGCAAATGGCTGCAATGAAACAAAGAGTGAAACATTTAAAGGGGTCTGAATACTTTCCGTACCCACTGTACGTGATCGATACTGTTTCTTCTAAAAGTGTACAATAATTCATTACGTGTACTTTTATGTGCGAGAAGTCTTTTCCTAAACTTTTGTGAACGTTTGCTTTTTAAACGTGTAGTTTCTGTGCAGAAATTCCGATTGCGCAAACTCAGCAAAACGTGGGCGGCGAGCTGTACGTGACAAACCGATAACGAGGGAAGGAGTGGACACTAGAGGGAGCGAAGGACAACGAGGAACGAGTGAAACAAATCAGGACGAGGTGAGGAATTTCAAAATGAAACGGGAAACACAAAATCCGGACTTAACTAAAGCTTACAAAAGCAAAACAGGAAACAGACGACAGAAGTCCGAACCATGACAACAACAGATTACACAAAGGTTTACCTCGCAGCGAGAGCCTTTAATCAGCATCGTATCCCAGACAGTGATTTATATATAAAACCCCACCTGTAGCTTTAACACGGCCTTGTTGGTACGGTAGCATTAAAAAACAAAAAAAAACCTTGATGAACAAGCCTCCGTTTCCCCGTTCCCAGTATCGGGTCACAACGCGACTCCCATTTTGAATGTGTTGCTGGCAGTGATGCCAGCCTGTGGCGAGGCTGCTCCAGCAGTTAATTATTGATGAACTCACATGTAAGTCAATAATGCAAACACGCCGACAACCACAGCGGCTCGTAGCAAACAAAACAAGGGAACTCGGAGCCTCTTACGAGTCTTCTCAGTGTGCAGAAACATGTTTACTCCTGATTTATTACAAACGGTTACCTCAGTAACGCAGAAATGAACCGATCAATTGTGCCTTCCTGACGTCATGTTTAAACTCGGCCGGCGGACAGACGTGAGCGACAGATGCAGAGCGGCATCGCGGCGGTTTCGGAGGGAAGAAGTGAGTCAGCCTCGTCTCCATCCAAAAACAACAACAACAAAAAAACAACCCGACGCGGCTTCTTTAAAGCGGTCGTGAGGGGCAACTGGTTTACGTCACTCGCTCCCAACATGGGGGGGTGAACAAGTCCGTCTACGAGGCAGCATGCAACCTGACAGACACAAGAGCACACACTCCACATTTAATGACCCCCCCACCCCCCACACCACCACCCTCCCCCCTGATTGCATGCGCTTTCCCTGAACACCGCCATCGAATCACGTCAACAAATCCACAATCTTGACTATTTGGCAAAAATTAGGAAGGCAAAATAAAATAATACAAAAAAAAAAGGTTAGTATGGTTGAGTTTAACGAAAAGTCTCGGGGGATAATCTTCCTGTTTAGGGAGTAATGCACAGAGACAGCGCTACGGGTGGAGGGGGAGTCTGTGTTTATTTACTGCTGTTTACAGCGTGTATTTCCTCCCGGTGGCTTTGGATTTACACCTCCAGCAAAAAGCCTACAATGTCAATCAAAGTCAGTTTAAGCAGTCGGTCGGGCGTTACTGTCGCCGAGGCTTTTCCCTCTCCTCTCCTGCTCCGCCGCCTCCTGAGGGGTCAGGAACGCTTTGCAGAGTGGACAAACAGTTAAAAACAACAACAACAACAACAACAACACACAAAAAAAACCAGGCGTCATTACAAACAACAACGACGCCGAATCAGTCGCACTTCCTCCGCAAAACGGCGCTCGCAATGGGCGGATCCTGCCGCGACCGCACGTCTTACCGCCGCCGGTTTTAACTCGTGCACTCTGCTGTTATTTACAGGCTACCACCACCCCCTCCCCGCCCCCACCTGCTGATTTCACTCCTGTCCCTCCTTATCTGGCTCCTATCCAAAGGCATCGGTCAGAGGACAGGATTATATTGAGAGCTGTTATTAACTGCATCTCTTACTTCCTCCTCTTCCACCTCCACTGGGCCTCACGCTGTCTGCTGGGCGCCTTTCTAGTCAGATCCTCAGAGCTTATGAGAAGCAACAACCTACACACACACACACACACACACACACACACACACACACACACACACACACACAGGCTGTAATGGTCGGTATAAACAGAAACATCAGATAATGTCTGGATACTTGCATCAAATAGAGCCGGCATCCTGACTGTGAGTCGTTAAAATAATTATTGGATTTCTAATTGATTCTTAGAGTTTCGTGGAGAAGCTCGTATGAACAGCAAAAATAAAAATGAAAAAATCCTGACAGTGCAGCAACTGAGCTGAAATCTACGCAGGTACACACGGAATAACAAACACCAGATGAAGTTCATCCAGGAACGGTTCGAGATGTTTGGATAACACACTTACATGCTTTTTTGCTCGAACTCATGAGAAGATCGATACTTCTTTCATGCCTGTATCGTGAATATGAAGCTACCAGCAGCAGCCGGTTGACTTGATTTAGTAAAACAAATTGGGAAAAAAGGGGGTAATACCTCGTCTGGTGAAGCATGTTATATCTTGTTTGTTTAATCCGTACTAAAACAGAAGCGTTAAAACGATGCAGCGTGGTGTTACGAGGGAGTTATTGCATCTACCAGACCTGGAAGTAACTTCCTGGAGCCTCGACGCTCCTGCGCCGCCACTGATTTGTTCATCTTCTCGTATGAGCTTCCACTTCTGTTGTCCAGCTGTCTTTTCTAACAGCTAACAAAGCGGGGTTTTTTTTGTTTTTTTGTGTGTGTCCTCTGGATCCCTTCATGATTTGCACTTTACAGCTCCAGCACTGGCAAACAAAAATTGAAGAAGCCCGAGTGAATCCCTCAGTAACAGCAGCTCGGTCCTCATTAAAAAAAAAACTAAAACTGCATTCTGCCAGTTTTAGATTTGAAGAAAAAGTTGGCAGGTGAAATAAAATTGCATCTACGGTAATAATGCAATAATTCTTTGTGTTTTATTGAACCGAATTCAGAAAGGTGTTCACTTTATGATCCTTTTAGGGACTGTGTAACGCATCGCAGTTTAGCAGCACCACAAACTGCAGAGATTTGTTTCTATCAGTCAGAAGTTCAGCAAACTGACTCGTCAGCTAACGGCATCCACCGGCAGCTACGGCAAAGCTTCAGTGAGGACAGCAAAGCTGCATTTTTCGCTTATGAATTCAACTTTTCATTAGTAAAAATAAATAATTTGTTATCTCAACTTTAAAAAGTTAGAAAATCAAGCTTTACTCATGTGGGTCGATGGTATTTTTCCAGCACGAACACACAGACACATAATATACAGTACGAGGGTAGAAAGACGATTTCTTTCTAACACTGTACGGACGTGACATTTCATCACACCAGAGCAATAAACTAACAGTTATTTATTTATTTATATACCAATCAGTCAAATTTTGACAACAGCGAAGGGGAAGTGTATTTCCTGGTAATATTTCTCTGTGAAGATAGCGGAAATGAAAGGCAGAGGGGAATAAATACAATCAAAAAGCAATAACCTGACCCTCTAATGGAGCCTGAGAGGGCACCAAAATAAATACAGACTTATGTGTGTTTTCACTGACAGCTAGACAAATTAATAACACATGATATAGACAGCTCTAGTTAACTCCCTCACTGCGCCATCAGACGAGCGCAAGTATGGGAAACATAGAAAGAGCAGATTTGTATATTATATTTCTATATTTGATTCTATTCCTTTATGCCATCGGTGAAGCTTCTGCGGGAGACTGGCAGACAAAATCGGATGGAGGCGCTTGGAAAAACTGATTCCACACCTCTTCATTAGATCTGACACTGTTTTGCTTCACAGCTCTCGGCAGCTTTCAGGAAAAAAAAAAAAAAAAAAAAAGATGGAACAAAAGTGGGAAAAACAGTGAAAAATTAGCAAAGCATGATTCTTTTTTTGGTTTTGTTTTTTTGAACCTATGCTCGAATCTATTGTCATTGTGAACCGGCACCACTGTCTTTCCACTTGCACCTTGTGTGTGTGAGTCACAGTCTGGAAGCTTTTGTCCTAACAGATGGAGAGAGAGAGAGGGTGAAAGAGAGAGAGAGACAGACAGGGGAGGGAGGGAGGGAGGGAGGGAACCGAGAGAGAGGCCTGCTGGGTTAATTCTCCTCAACCGATCCTGTTCCTGTTCTGTCAGGGAGCGCTTCGTCTATCCAAACCCTTCTCCCTGGACCTCGCACCTGCTCCGAGGCATGGCAATGAGCCTCCACACACAGGATGACAAAGATGAGTCCATGAAAAGGGGGAGGTGTGGTGGATATGGGACAAGAGAGGAGAGGAGGAGGAGGAGGAGGTGGTGGTGGTGGTGGGGGGGGTGGTGGTGGGAGGGGGGTGGCAGACAGACAAGCAGCACGAGAACAAGAGGAAAGAAGAAGATGCGAGTGAGTCGAGAGTGTCGGAGATGTGGGAGCACGGGGAGGAAGACGAGGTGATCTGGGGAGGAAGGTGAGTGATAGCGAGGCGGCGGAATAAGGAAAACCTGAACAGACGGAAGAGAAGAAGAAGAAGAAGCAGCGATGATAAACAGGAGGCGGCGTGAGAGTTGAAGTGAAGAAGATGGATGGTGGGAGAGAGAAGAAAAAAATAAATTACAGCGAGGAGATTAGGGCGAGCTATTCGGCTCCATGACGCTCCGCATGAATTTTAATAAAAGCCATTTATACCACTTGTGGATGAGCAAACAAGTCGTGCAGACAAAGAAACGATTAGTGTTGCACGTTTTCATGCTGCTTACTAAGCTGCATGTAGATGAGGGTGGGGGGGGGTGCGGGGGGTGGCGTAAGACAATATCCAGTGTTTTAATTGGCCGCTGCAGAATCCCTCTGTTGAACACGGACAGGTTGAAACTCGGAGGCCTGCGAGTCGGCTGAAAGACGTCGGCCCTCCACTTTGTGTCATCGCTTTGATTCCAACAAAGGCCCCCTCGCTTCTGGCATTTAGGAAAGGTCACAAGCTGTTGATATAAAGATGTGTCGGCAATCTGAGCGACACCCGACAGTTCATCTGAAGCGCAGGTGTCAATCCCCCAAAACAAGCTCTAATGTTCCCGCTGAGCTCATTGTTTCAAGTCTTATCTCCACCCCAAAAAATAAATAGATAAAAATGAAAAAAAAAAAAAAAAAAAATGCTGGCTGTCAAAGGTGTTACTTCAGAGGAACCAAAGAAATCAAATTTTCAAACAGCACTGACACTGCGCCTCTCATTGATGGATTACACGGCCACCGGTTCAAAATTACAAAAACATCTGACAACAAGTTGATGGAGCTAAAAAACTAAATGGAGTCCGATGAAGAGCCGTTCAGACGGGCAGAAAGACAACACGGAGCAGATAAAAGCAAAAAATATGGATGGTAGTGTCATAAATTATGATGTCTATACCTACCTACTCTAAAAGGTGGACCAATCAGAGAGCAGCGGGGGTTGAGATAATTTAATTGGACGTAGTTCCAACAATGGCGGAAGAGTTTTGGCGCACAACAACGCGACATACGGCGGTCGATACCGATTGGATGAAGGCTCCTCCAGCTGTTTCAACGTCGACGCCCATTATGATGCAACAACTGGAAACGATCGGCGGCGGCCAGACAAAAAGTTGATCCAGAGAAAATTCAAAAATGTGGGTTCAGGAAAAAAACAAAAACAGCCCCGAAGTCAACAAGATTCCTCCTCTGAGGACCAGAAATAAAGAATAAGGTGCACGAAGCAACACAAACCTGAGAAATTCCTTTCTGGACTGAAGAGGACCGAGCACGGAAAGCAGGAAGCTGCTGCAGGGCTCCAGATGTTCCTGTGGCCTCATCCTGAGGCAGTCATAAGAGTTTTATGTGATGTTGTTATGACAGGCTGCATATTTCATACAAAATAAAATAAAATTGAGGGGTTTTGATTTACGTTTATTAAAAAATCTGGTTGTTTAGTGGTCGGTGGATGAAACATATATTATATCTAGTGTGGCTTTATGGATATTTTGAAAGGCAGCAGGAGAAATGAGAGTGATCTCAAACCTCTCTTTCTTTTCCGAGTATCTCTCCAGGGTTAATCCGACCTTCCTCTCGTCTACCAGGCCTTCCTGGAAACTCCCCATCGCCCAGGTGCGAATGCGAGTATGGACGGTTTTGTTGGTATGACCCTTGTAGGAAAGTTTTTTTTAATTTTTTTTACCCTAAACAGTATGAGCACATTAGAAAAGGGATGGATGAATTGATCCTTTGAATGCGTCAGACGGCCTCAGAATAACTTGTTTGTTGAGAAAACTTTGTGCGAGAGTGTCGAGAAAAAAAAAAGAAAAGAAACACTTCATATTTCACGACAGGAAAAAATAAACCCAGAGTCGTGTCTCTGTTGAATTTACCTGCTACGCCGCGATCCATCCCAGTGCATTAACTTCTGCTGGGTAGAATTAGTTAAATAACAGCTCTATTTAAAGGATGTGAGTGTTGAAAAGCAGCCAGCTGCAGATGCAAACTGAATTATCACATCATTTAAAAATTAAACTTGTGTCATTTTAGCGAATTATAACACGACGAGGTCCTGGGAATATGCAAAAGAAAGTGCAAAAAAAAAAAAAAAAAAATTATAATAAGGACACGGGAAGTTTCAAACATTTCCATCCTAATTTTATTATAAAAACAAACGTTTCAAGGCGCCGTATTTCCCAACGCCCGTTAGCTACAGCTTGACGCATGCCACTGCTTTCCCAGCTGTGATATAAGCAGAAATTGAAGTCACACAAATTGTGGAGGCAACGACAAACAATAATGAGTGAGGAGCTCCCCGGTGAGCCAGATTGTTCCGCAGAAAATAAGAAAGTACTGATACACACAACGTGCAGAACCACCTGTTGGTCCTCCCCGACGACTCACCGGTGGGACTTACAGGGACGTCCCCTCGTATACGTGGTCAACGGGGACATCTCGGCCTATGAAAGCTACATAATATTGTCATTTACAGATGTTAGTTTCCGCGAAGACGCGTTTCAAAGTCGTCCACATCTTTTTTTTTTTTTTAACACATGAAAGTAATAATTTGAAAGAAGAAGGAAAAAAAAAAAGTATTTTAGAGATGCAGAAACGCAGCTGGCGGTCTTTCTGCTTGTTTGAATGACAGGTGAGCCAGCGGGAGGGGGAGGGGGAGGGAGGAAGGGGAGGGGGGGGGGCGAGACACAAGCTCTATGATTGTTAACCTGCGATTTGCAGATAGGTTTGCAGCAGGGTGGACTCAACAGCTTTGATTGGCATTTAAGACTTACTACTGCGTGAATTATGATTATTTCTATCAGTAACAGCTGGTTATTATTTTACAACATTTCTGTTTTTCTTAAATGTGGGAATTTTTGAAGGCGGCCTTGTAATGAGGAGGAATTCAGACACAGTTCATTTTTATTTTTTCAGTTTAAAAATGTCGTTTTATTACGCTTCGACTGAGATTGCAAAATAAAACCTGTTCGGTATGATCTTACTGTATACGGTCAGATTATCCAATTATAAGTATTATTATCGTAAAAACGGACGAGAACATCAAATGAAGAATAAAAAAACTAAAATGTGTCCGTAAAATCTGTCACACCAGAAAAAAAAAAAAAGAAAAAAGAGAAAGAAATCTTACCGGCATCTTATTTGCTACCTGCTCCCTCATCTGTACTTCAGATTGATGAACTTGTCGACGGTGTGTGATATCCATTTCTCTTCCTAACCCCCTTTTTCTTGAGCTGATTAATCTCCCTCTTTGTACGGGTGCTGGGCTAGTTTAGAAAAGTTATTTTTCCTCCTCCTTGATGGCAACCATGAAGAATGTGGTATGATATTGCCATGCTTGTCACTCACATAGTCAGATAGGTGTGTGTGTGTGTGTGTGTGTGTGTGTGTGTGTGTGTGTGTGTGTGTGTGTGTGTGTGTGTGTGTGTGTGTGTGTGTGTGTGCTTAGAAGTGTGACAGCTCAAATAAGCGTGAGTTTGCTATTTAGACAGCCGTCGTGTGTACGTGTGCACATCGTGTGCACATGTGTGTGTGTGTGTGTGTGTGTGTGTGTGTGTGTGTGTGTGTGTGTGTGTGTGTGTGTGTGTGTGTGCGAGCATCAGGTGGTGACACACAGCAGAAGGGAAGAGGGTGAAGCTACAGTAGCTGTGACAGATGAAGTTGAAGAGTGGAAAGAGGGGAAGGTGTTCGCCTGGGGAGCGTCGTTGGGTGGGCGGGGCCAAGGGGAGCGTGTCGGTGGTCGTGACAGATGCCATTAATTCATTTAGGTACCTGTGCAAAGCCTCATTGTCTCATACTTTGACAGTTTTAGCAGCAAGGAGGCTACAGATTAATTACATTTAGCTGTTTTCCATCTTTTTCTTCTGTCAGCGTTTGTGTGTGTCGAGACAGCTGCTTGATGCTGCGTTTAATAACGGCGGCATAACTTCATGTTTTTCTTTATTGTAATATTTAATTTTCCTTTTATTTTTTTCTATTTAACCTTTGTGTTTTGTTGAAATTTGCTTTACTTCCTTTAGTATGTGCGGTCTCAACTTCCACTGTTTATATGCGCAAAAATCCCATTAATGATTGAAGTCGTTTCTCGTGTCCTTCAAAAATCTTTTCTTCTGACCTTATGAAAACTCAATATGTAGACTGACTGACCTCTTCGTCATAACCTGAGCATGCACATTTGATAAAGTGTCATGTTTAAAAATATATGTTTTATATTTGTTTGCAAAGAAGTCATAGACCTAACTTCGGTTCGAACCAACATAGACTCTGAACTCTTGGTAGCAGAACTCTACACACTCAAAGTCTAGTTCGGCCTTTTGGCGACGTACTCAGAGACTCTCAGACGTTTCAAATGTGACGCCGACGACTCACAAGAAGACCAAAAGGTTGGAAACCGCTGGTTTCACTGAATTTTAAAAGCTCGTCACATCTATGATGTCAAATCTTCATCTGAGAAGTGAAGCTGTCACATAAATGTAGTGAAGTACAGAAAGCACAATACTTCCCTCTGAAATGTATTTAAGTGGAAGTTTAAAGGAGCATCAAATGGAAATACTTGAGTAAAGTACAAGTACCTCATAATTGTACTTAAGTAGGGTATTTCAGTAAACATTAAAGACTACAATATCTAGACTAAGCAGCTATTAGTTCTCTTTACATGTGGCTCGTATCTTTAAATGTTAACTTGATATTATACAGCAGCTCCTTCGCGCTGATCTAAAGTTACTAATAATTCTGGTGTTTTGTGTTCAGCTGACAAAAAGCCATAAAACTTATTTGCAACCAGAAGTCACACCGTCAAAAACAAGTAATTTGCAGTGAAGTCGAATGACTAAAGCCGAGCCGGCGTGGCGTGCTTCCTGTCCTGCCTTTCAAGATGACAGTTCCAGCTGAATTGCACACCTCCGAGTCTGAAAGCAGGAAATTTGCATTTGAAAAATGACAGCAACAATGTCTACAAGTGCTCATTAGGAACAAGGTGAATATTGGGCTGTGACATTGCAGAGATGTGTTCTGTGTAATTTGACACTTCACAGGTGTGAACAAAGTGGCTTTGCATTTGTTTGAGAGATGTACGTCTTTTTATTACAGCCGAGTTGAACTGCATCAGTGGAGCGCCGTCGGCCTCCTCTATCATCAGACAGACAAAAAGCCGAGCGTCGCTCTCCACGTGTCCTCGGTGATATTTGGGCTCGCGGTTCGTCTGCCGGCCTCGGGCGTCGGACGCCTGGAGCCGCGTCGTGGTCGCCGCCCGCCGCCTCGGCAGCGCCTCCATCTCCATCGCTGACAACAGGCCCTTCACCCGCAGTGCAACTGCACATTGCTCATCCGCCCTAATGAAGCGGGGTACAAAACTCGCTTAAAAAGAGGCAAAAGCCTTCCCCCCCCCCCCTCCTCCACTCCCTCCTCCAGCCGAAGCCTGATTCCACAAACAGTGAAGTGCCTCGTAAACACAGCAGTGATAGATGCTATTTGCAGAAGGAAAGTGGTTTTCAGAGGGTTTTTCTTTAACTACATACAGAGTCATTTTCTGTGCTGTACTTCTGATATTTATGACGGAGTATTAGGGTCACGGTGAGGAAATAAATAACAGCAGCAGGATTTCCTTAAGTTTTGCTCACAAGAGAAAAGTCGAAATGTCACGAAGGGAGTCGAAATGTTGAGAATAAAATATGTTCGAGGAAAAAGGCAAAATGTTGAGAATCAAGTGGAAATACCAAAAATAAAGTCAAGATGATATTTCTGGAATAAATTGACATTTTTAAGATTGAAGTCGGATTTATGAGAATAATCGAAACTACTTGCGTTGACGTGTGATACGAGATGCTTCGTGTCGATGGACTCGTACTTCAGAACTGCTTTTGAACCGACGCATGGGGTTGCCGTCGGTTACGCCGGCGCGCAAAACAAAGAGGATATGTTGCATCACATGACACAGTAAGAAGGTCCAAGCAGACTTCCTTCGCTTCTCGACATTTTGTACTTTATTCAGTGAATGTACTTTAAACTTTATTTGCGGTATTTCCACTTTATTATCGAAAAAGGTCAAAAATCCTCTACTTTTTTGGGGTCAATGTGGCGCAAATACAGTCGTAGGTATTAACTTGTCATGTTCGCTCTTCCAGACGGTGTGAGAGGTGAACGTGGACGTCGCCGCCCGGCTGCTCGCTCCTGCACTCCTTTCAGCTGATGTGATATCTGACAAAGAGACAACGGCTTTGTTTTGTTTTGCATCTCTGCTCTGACCCGTTTTCTCTCTGACAAGAAGTGATCGCGATCGCCGAGCCGGGCTCACCGACCCGGTGAAGAAACACGTCTCTTTAAAGTCCCTCCAGACACCGAAAACGCAATCAAATACAATTTAAAAAAGAAAAAGAGAGTGAGACGTCCCGTGGCAGCCGTCACATGACTCACGCCTTCCCCGTGTGCATTTCCATTCATTTCTTGTCCCTTTGTGATCCTTGCAGATCCCCGCACGCATACGTCTGAGTATCTTTACGTTCCCGCTCTCTTTCATGTCCGTGAGCGACGTGTCACAAGCGTTTAGTGTGAGGAATGAGCAGGGTGGCACAAACAGATTGGCAAAATATGAAAATTGGATGACAATTAGTGGCTGTGTGCTTTTAAGTGCAGAGGATAATGATTGCGTGCGCTCCTCGGCCTCCCTCTCTCCTCACTATTAACGTGCAGTGATTGAATAGGCACCTGCCACCATCTTCTCACCCCGTCTGCCGGCTTTTTGTTTTTTTTTGTCCTCTGTGCACAAAATTGCTAAATAGAGAAGCTGATGAGGTGGAATGTCCGAGCAGATTGCGTTCGACAGGCGGCGGCTTGACGAGAGAGAAATCATCATTTTCATTGCTTTTTTTTTTCTTTTTTCCCTTGACCTGCAGAAACTGATGTGACAATCGGATGTGGAATTGCTGCGTATTTCCAAGGGAGGAGGAAGAGGAGGAGGAGGAGGAGGAGGAGGAGACAGCAGCAGAAGAAGATGGGGGGAAAAAAAAAGCAAAAAAAAGAAAGGAGAATCTATGTTCAAGTCAGTGTGTCCGTCAGTTTTGTGTTCCGGTGTGATTTGAGCGCATGTGAAATGATCGTCGCTGGGATTCATCTCCCGAGCAGCAGATAAAAGGAATGAAGAGACGGTTGAAGAGCGGCGGAGAAGATTGGAGCGTGACGGATGGCGCGAAGGACACCGGGGCGACGACATCTCAGAAATCATCTTCCGGAGGCCGCGTCGCCGCCTTCGGACAGGAAGCCGCTCATGGATCCGCCGCAAGCGTCGCGAACGGTCGCGTAAACTCCTCGAGACGACGTCGCGTCGCAGGAGTCGACAAAGTGTCACATTTCAGCCGCTTAATTTCACATCCCGAAGAGCCACGAAGGCACCGAGGCTCTCTGTTACCTCCTGGCTTCTACACACTCCCTCTTTTTTTAATTTTTTTAAATTGCTGTTTTCATTTGTTGAACATATAAAATTGTCAGCTGGATGATTTTTTTTTCTCTCAAAACATTCAGAATATTATGCAATGTTGTAGGAATGTTTGCAGCAACGAGTTTTTGTTTTTGTTGTTGCTCTCTGCAAGGTCTCAGAAAAAAAAAAAAAGGTTTTAACAATAAACCGGTATTGACGAGAAGCGTGATATTCAAACTGATGAAATATTGATATAATGTCGGTAAAACGTGATGAAATCTGAAATAGTTCAGCGCCAGTACCTCCGATTCCACCTCCAACATATCAGGTGTCGATATTGCTTCTTAACGACGGTTACCAGCCGCCATGAAACAGGAAATAAAAAGTAGAGGAACTGGCCGTCTGGCAGCCTCTCCTGCTGTCACACCAAATCAGGGCGGAGGAAATAACTGACGAGAGCGCACCGGGGAAAAGTTATCTATCCAGAAATTAGGATTTCTTTTCTAAAATCCAGATTTGACAAAACGTGTTATTACCAAAACTTTAAAGATGAATCTGAATGACGCATTTGTGAACATTTCTAAAGATATGGCGACGCTGTTATCTTGAATTCTGCTCGCCCCGAAACTGATACCATGACAACCCCATCTGGGACACATCCTCTGAGCACCCCTCCCTCCACCCCTCCACCCCTCCACCCCCGGACCGTGTACAGCTGAGCTAAGCTCCATACAATTTGCTCTGCTTTTTTTTCTCCCCGTTTTTACCTTTCCTCCTTAAATAATAGGTCTCGGGCCTTTTATCTCCGGTCACGGACATTGTGAGGCCATAAGACAAGACGGTAACCAAAATTAATGGGGACCCCGGCCTGGACTTTCTCCTCGCTGACCGCTTAACGGTCTAGAGAGCATGGACACCGAGTAAGAGACTGCTAATGGGAATTGGACGAGGCAAAGCACACACCTTTACCGTTCAATTATGGACAGTGAGGTGGTATTGACAGGTCGCCCGTGGACAGATAACAGGAAGATATGTCCTTATTCTGAGTGATATATTGCGACGTAAAAAGCTTTAGTCATTACAAACGTGCGGTCGTGTCGGTTGAATTTCCTTCAATAAACCTCCACATTTGCCTGATGGTTATAAACGAGGAAAGAGCGGGCGACGTGATTTCCTTCCTCCATCTGGCTGCGTGGCTTTTTTTCTTCTTTTTTTCTACTTCCTCAACCTCAGGGTGAAAAGTGCTAAAGTACTTTTTATTTTTCTTATCAGCAGCTACAATAATAAAAAAAAAAAGCCTTCTGGGTGGGGGGGGAAGAGCACCTATATCAGATCCCTCACGCTTGTCATCATCAAGCCTCTCATCAGCCACCCCCACCACACCCTCCCCCCCACCCTCACCTCATGACAGCATTTTGTTTTTCCCGACGAGAAACACAAAGAGGAACATATTGAGGGAGGGGAGAGGGGGGGCAGAGGCGTCGGTGTACGAGCATCTCCTGGCTAATAATCCGGCGGAGGAGACAGCAGTCATTCATGTGTGCACCGGTACCGGCAGGTTGACTGTTTTTTCCTGAGTGAAGAAGGGGGAATAATTGCGAGGCTCTCGTCGACTGATGAATGCAGCTGAGACTGTAGTGCCGAGAGCGTCCCGACTCCCCTTATTTATTTATTTATTTATTTCCTCCTTTTTAAAGTGCAGGAGAAGATGAAAAGAGGAAATGCATACAAAGGAGCATTTATGTAACAACACAAGGAGTACGTATCAAATAAGCCGTGTTCCACTTAGCATAGCACCGAAAGCCAGACGAGAGGAATCAATGGGCGCCAGCAATTTCGCCCTCTTGAGGAGAGGAAGCTACGAGCAAACAAATACGCACGTTTTTGTTTGTTTTTTTTGTTTTTTTCAGTTTCGAGTCTCCACGGATTCAAAACATCTTTTTCGAAAATATTTGCCATTCATTCATCGCAGAGAGTCGGAATGATTATTTATTTATATATACATATATATATATATATATGTTTTCCTCACCGTACCTACAGGTATGTACAACTGAAGGATGGGTGGAACTAATCAAAAACTCGTACAGTACAAAAGCCTGAAAACAAAGTCAAACTCCGCCATCGATATTCAGAGTCGGTTTGATCGTCGCAACTCCAACACAAGTTCCTCTCCTTCCTTTCTGTCTGCGGCGCCATCCCTCCTCCGTCCGTCCCCTCTTCCTCTCGCAACCTTCAATCTCTTCCTGTCGCCTGCTCTCTATCTTCTCTCTCATCATCACCCCCCCCCTCACCCCTCCTCCCCCTTTACCCCACCCAAACTTGTGCCGTCTCTTCATTTGCAACGCCCTCCCCCAGGTCAGCGGGGTGGGTGTGGTACAGAATGTGAAGTAATCTCACTTGCTTGATTCCATCAATCCCTCTTTCTTTTTCTTTTTTTTTTTTTCCACCTGGGTTTTGAACACCTCAATCAAACCTCCCCTCAAGGTCGCCTTTGTAGCACGCTCGGCAGATTAAGTTCCCCGTCCATGTGCAGCGTGCGCTTTGAACTGGAGACATCACCCGGAGAAAGATAAAGATAAAGAAGAGTGAGAGGAGAGGGGGGGCGGGGGGGCGGAGAGAAAGTTTTTTTTTTTTTTTTTTTTTACTTTATCCTTTGTGGGAGGATATTCAGGTTTTAGTTCAGCATAAGAATGCAGAGCTCAGATAAACACAAGGTCAGCATGGACTTCATCTACTGATTCATTTAAATCTAAATTCACAGAAGCAACCGGTCGATGGCAGAACCGACTGTAAACGTCCACATCTGATCGGCCATTCAAACTTGTGCAACATGATTTCCGTCAGTGCTCGGGCACCGGTTCAACCCTCCCACCCCCCCACCTCCCCTTTGTCCTCCCCACTATTGTCAACACTCGAGCGTTTCAAACCGTTCCTTTAAAACCTCGAGGCTGTCGGCGGAAAGACGGCGGCGTGCGATGACGACGATATCAGCGAGGAAGGGGCGCCGCGTTCAATTTACAGCCAGCCGGAGATTTCCATCTTTCACCGGCACAATGACGGAGAGAAAGAAAAGGAGAACAGGAGGAGAACAGGAGGAGAGCAGGAGGAGAACAGGAGGAGAAAAGGAGGAGAACAGGAGGAGAGCAGGAGGAGAACAGGAGGAGAAAAGGAGGAGAACAGGAGGAGAACAGGAGGAGAACAGGAGGAGAAAAGGAGGAGAACAGGAGTGACGCTCGTCTTCCCCTGTTTCTACCTCATGAACTGAAATCCAACTGGAACTCTCTCATCAACATGAATGTACAGTACGCCCCCCCCCCTCCCTCGTCCAACCATCCCCCTCCCTCGTTCAACCACACCCTCACTTCTCTCTAACCCCCCCCCCCTCCATTCAAATGCACCTTGCAAACATACATCATTGGGTATCATTGTTATGCTTGAGGCTCAACGGCATTCATCCTAATATCTGCACGCCATCCAATTTGCAAGAAGAATGAAATAATCTCACCAAGACAAACCGATCATTCATCAAACCGCTCGGCCACGCCAGAGTCACTCCACCCTCCGCCCTCCGCCCTCCACCCTCCGCCCTCCTCCTTCAACTGTACCGGCTGTTGTCAACCCACCCAGGTAACAAAGAAAAAAAAAAGTAGAGGCATGACCCTTCCTGTAGCCAGCAGAGCCAACAGTCAGTGTCTATCATCGTAAAAGATGAAGTTATGCTCACATACCAAGACATTAATTCCTTCCATGTTTTTCAGGTCCCCTGGTGCCGGCTTAGTTTGTTCTTTTGAATCTTATTCCATCTGCACGCTTAAATAAATCTTAATTTAGGAGGTTCTGGTGCTGGCTTCTTATTCGAGCCCTCCCCCCCCTCCCACCTCCTCTTATACATCATGGACAGCAAGACATATCGGCAATATATTAAATGAAAAATATTGCCCAGACCCCCCTCCTCCCGCCCTGTCTAATTACATGCACTGAAGATCTGTTGCCTAGAAAAGAGGTTGCCTTAAGCCACAATCCCCATGAGGTCGTTCCCCACCTCTCATCTCCTCCATCGTTCTCCACGAGGCCTACTTCCTTCCATCTGTGGCCTCTGGCTCTCCCCATCATTTACAATGATTCAATTAATTAGTATGTGGCTCGTCCAGAGGTTTAACGCATAATGATATGTTAGCCACTGTGAATATCTTAAGATTGGTCCTAATCCCAACGGGCCGCCCGGATAACCTCTTGTTTCTCGCAAAAAAAGGGGGGTCACATTATTAGAGAGCAGTGAGGTGTGTGAAGGGGAATACGGTAATGCAGACTACACGGCGAAAGGAGGGGAGGGGGGAGGGAGGGTATGTAGGAATCAATGAAAGCAATCACCACGTACAATTGAATTTGTTGTGAACTGCACAAAGGGATGAAAAACAGATGGATTATACAGAGATCAGGTAATCATATAGTCATTGTGAGTAATGAAAAGAAAAATCTGAATTCGATTGGAGGGGTACAGTACGCCGCAACACGGACTCAACCGCTGCACATTTAAGGCGAAGTGCAACAACACCAAACTGCTCTTTTTATTTTCCCTACAGAAAGATATCAGAGTGCAGACAAGTATTATTAAGGAGTAAAAAGCACAGTGTGTTCTCCTGTCAGGACCCTCCGCTCCAGCATATCCCAAAAATGCATAGTCAGAGTGTAAAGGTGGAGGTGGGGGGTGTTAAAGGGACAGTTCGTTGTTCTTTCAGTGGGCTTGTATGAACTAGTTATATTACCTGCAGTGGAGAAGAGGGCAGCAACGTGGCAATCTTCTGTTGATGTAGCGACAATTATCATCCAAAAGTTTTCACCGTCCACTTGACCGTTGGCATTTTTCTTTTTGCGAGTCATATTCCAGCCACATCACCACGAGCCTCGCTGTCTCCTGACATTCGGGTTATCAGAGAACTGCCCGACCTGTCATGTTTTGTTCCTCGCGTCCCGGACACCTCCGGCACATCCCTCACGCCGTCCATCATTTAGCGGACGGGGAGGATTTGTCGAATGAACGGCGCGGCTAATAAATCGATCACTCAGCGGGAGCTCAAGGTTAATTTTGCGCGTCTATTAAGAGTTGAAGGAAATGATTGAGGACTTTTGACAACGACCACGTTGGGAATACATTGGACGCCGGACGAGGAGCGGGATGTGTTTTGCAATAAGCGTGTCCTGTATTCGGGGTATCAAACGTAGCGCACGCCATCGCGTTTGATGGAAGCTACTGTTAGTGAGCGCCGCCAGATTGTTCAGATAATTATATGCAACACCAGCTGCTAAATCCAAGCATAACCAAAGACGTTCAGTCATTTGGTGCGTCCAAATGAACTGGACACAAATACTGGTTAAATTGTGCCGCAGGCGACGATGATTCCCTTCCTCCTCCTGCAGCTACGCAGCTTTTCTTTGCGTGGTAAATTGTCGCCGGTGAACGGGGACGGAAAGACGCCCGGTTGGCGGAAGCTAATTTTCCACTTGAGGAAACTGTCTGCAAAATAATAATCTACGGTTTGTTCTGTGAAAATGATGATCTCCCTCAACGCTGCCGGGAGCTGGGTAATGGCACTGCACCGGGGAGGCCTTCACGCCGCGGCCGCGCCTCCCCACAGCCGGCTTGTTAGCCGGAGAAGCCCGAGCCCGGCACCGTGCGGGCGGGCGGGCCGAGGCGGCAGCAGCTGGCATCGGGAGGTCGTGACGGTTTCACTGCACGCTGAGCAAATTATTCTATCTGGAGGAAAATGTAAACGTCCTTTCATGTGTCTGTGCGGAGAGCAGTTTCTTTCACATCATATCTGACCGTCTCTACATTATTTTTGTCTTTGCTCGCTATAATAAGAACAAAGTTCTTTCCAAGTTTTAGGTTCTTCTACTATTTTTCTGGTTTTATTTCATCTCGTTATTTTACCAATTAAGATAGAATATACGGTGTGCTTTTACAATATTGTGATAAATGAACAGTATGCGGAGTATTATAGAAACAATCACCTCTACCAAACCAAACAGTTTATGATACTTAAGCATTTGTGTATTAGTAATAATAAACACGACATCATATATATGAGTGCAACACTCATTCATTTCCCCGCAGTGATTTTTTTTGTTTGTGTTGTTGTTTTTGTTTACATTTAACAGCTCATAATTGCATCTCCCTAACAATATCCATATGCCATGCTTTGGTGTGATAACGGCTGAAGGTGATTCATCTGTCAGTTAGAGGATAATCGTGTCAGTTTCACGTTTTGCATCGCCAATGCGTGAAAAGTACACGCATGCAAGACCGCTGGTCCAAGAAAGAGGTCGTGTGACGTGTTGTGCAAATAAAGTAAAAGGTGTGAAAACAAACAAAAAACGTCAGAGATACGAACGACGTACCTCAGGTGTGACGAGGCGGGTCCAAAAGGGTCATGTGATGAAGTACACTTCGTGGAGGTCGGAGGTCGTTGGTTGGAACGAACCCGGGACTTTCACCACAGGAGGGCAGCGGTCGAGTTTTCTTGAAAGCAGCATAAGTTCTCTTCGATAAGAAAACTCACTTTAACATGTACGACGTCGAAGTAACGTAGTGACATGTAACGTTCCTCATGTCTCAACCCGACTCGTGATCTTTTCCTGAAACTTAAACAATCTGGTGTTTGTTGGCAAAACGTACTTTTCACGCCTTGGCGGAGGGAAACGTGACACTGACACGATAACCCGAAGTGGACCGACACTTTGTTTAATACTCGGTTATAACTTTGGTTGCATGTTTTGTTGCAGACAACTTTTAACAGAGTCCTTTTTTATGCAGCGAGTTCCATCTGAAAGTAAACAACGCGAACACTTCCTCCATCTGTGTCCAAACACGGATACAATAGAATTTTGAATTTGTTCAAAATTGATTTATTCCAGATTTGACCACAAAAGTTAAAACTTGTTTTTTGAACAGTGTGTTTTGCTCCTAAACTTCAAAATGAGACAACCGCGGTTTTACATTTTCAGAGGATCTCTGTGTGCCATGAAACTTATTACACTGTTCAGTGTCTGTCTGTGCCTTCGTCGTACTAGTAAAAAAAAATAAAATAAAAGGTCACTCTTCACTCAAGAGTTATGCAAGTGGCCTTTAGAGGAGCTTCATTTGGTATGGGTGGGGGTGCGTGTTCCTATAGGCGGAGGTCTGGTAAAAACAGCTCACGGGCTGCCCGGGGAGAGCAGGGCGTCTTGTATTCAGCTCCAGTGTGGCGAGGGCAACAATCGACTAATCCTCTTTCCCCCTCCCTGAAGTTTGTCTGTTGATTCAAATCCGCTGAGCTGAACTTTAAGCATCCAAGAGGAGATAAGATGTGGAGATACGGGGGATGTGAGATTCAAAGTCAAGGAAACAAGTTCTGGGACCTCGCTCTGTTTATTCCTTAATTTTGCTGTATATTTCAACTTTTATTTTTTTCCTCCGTCACTACAAAAAGACACTTAACGGCTTTGCATCTCGGTGTTGAGGTGGATTTAAGATCTAATCATATTGAAGCATAAATTGTCTGTCTTCCCCCTTTATTCTCTCTCAAGACTCTAAATTATAGTCGATAAATCCACCAGCCGGCTGTATGCTGTGTTTGTGCGTTAATGTGCTGCTAGACAGGCACACAAAGACACCAAAACCTGACATACACGAGAAATTAATTAACCACAACATAAATTGTTTGATATGAGATATATCTCGACTGAGTGCCCTCCTCTCCTCCCCTAGAAAAAAACGCCCCTCATTCGCCGGGGTATCTCGCTATTCATAAGGCCACGTATTATCCAGCATATAATTTTTCCTCATTTAGCATTGAGTCCATGAGTGCCTCCCTTCTGCTGGAAATTAATTACTTGAGCTGACTTAATGTGGAGCTATTGAATAAGACAAAGCGCCGAGGTTTTCCACTCACTCTGTTTTTGACACTTGATACGAGTCTATAAGTGAATTTACAACAAAAACCGAGAGGAGAATAAAACAGAAAAACATTGTAATTTAATGTGATTATCCAATTGAGGATTTAATTACATCTTATCGGGGTAATTTTTATTTCGCAGACTATTGAAGACCCGTTTAATAATCCTATTGGTTCAGCTCCGTATTTGGCTTTTACTGGCCTCGGCTTTCCTCGCCTGTTTAGCTATTTAAAAGCAGGTTAAAGGGTCGTGGCTTTTAAACCTCAGGCTATTAGGTTTGCTCCTTTTAACACGCACTCGCACACACACACACACACAGATTGACTCCAACTGCCCTGTCTGGTTTGTATATGTGCACCGGCCAACTTCATCATTTCCCTGTTCAATAATCCATCAACATTTACATTCCATTAATCATCCCGCTGTCTTGAGCTGGAGAAGCGCTATAGGCTTCTGGGCTGTGCACCAGCAACCTCCCTCATTAGCCACACACACACACACACACACACACACACACACACACACACACACACACACACACACACACACACACACACACACACACACACACACACACACACACACACACACACACACACACACTCACGTGACTTACAGCTCAGGACAATATTGACCCCAACAACTCGATCAATGTGCTAAATCGCACCAAAATGATGTGCAATAGTATTTGTCAGCAACTTATGTGCTAACGTGCACATGTGCAGTCAGTGAATCAGAGAGGAGGAAGATAACTGAATGCAAACACGGTGAAAGAAATAAAACAAAATAATAAAAAAAACAAAAAGGCAGAGAGAAGTAATGCTGAGAGGCTTCGATTGAAAACGGTTTACACGGGACGAGCTGCTCTGTGACCGCGTCTGCACCACCACGGGGTTTCAGGCTCGCCATCTATCCTCCGAGATCACATGTACGTACACACACACACACACACACACACACACACACACACACACACACACACACACACACACACACACACACACACACACACACACACACACACACACACACACATACACACACAGGCCTGAAGAGCTGTGAAATCTCCGAGCTGCAGTGGCACTGCAGTAGGGGGTGGTAGTGAGCTGGTGAGGTATAATACAACCCCCCCACTGGGCTCTGTGTGAGGGTTTAACTGAAGCACACACAGCATACTGTATGCAAACAGCTCACGCATGGTCTTTAAACCCCCCCCCCTCTCCCTCCCTCACACACACACACACACACCGCAGCGCAGATAAACATACATAAATGATATGCATTTGGTAATCTCCCATGTGTTAGTCCATCGATTTTTAAGCAGTTAATTCCCTGCTGTCGAATACATAAAACGTAACTGGCAAAAAAAAGTACAGACGTTCAGGCGGGAGACGAGGACGCAGACGACGGATCACAAATGCATGACTTCTGCTGTCGCCCCCACCGCCGACTCTGTCGTGAGTCATTTCATGAAGGAAAAAAAACAAAGTTCAGTCCCGTAACCTTGTGATGTTCACAAGGAGCTCATTCACTTTAAAATCTGTTGTCCTCTGAACCTATAATCAACTCTATTGTGAATTTCTCTGTTTAAAAAAAAGAAGAAGAACGTAAATAGCATCCTTTTTGTTCATTTCAGGTGCTAACTTTAATGAATAGCGGCAAACTCCACTTGACATCAAAGGTCCACAGCAACGATAAAGTTTTTTTCTTCTTTTTTTTTTTTGCTAGAAGTGATTGTTCTGTGCTTTTATTTGGACAAATATTCTGCTTGTCATCTTGACTTTGTTTGTTTCTTTCAAAACATGATGTCTTTGTAAAACTCTTCCTGTTTCATTTCCGCAGTCAATTTATGTGGAAGTAAAAGAAAAAAAAAGACTAAACTACTGTATACTTGCTGGCGGTTCTAAGGAAATTACATTTTCAGAATAGACATACTGTGTTTCAGAAGGCAGAATGAAAGACACAAATAGCTATATGCAAAAGATTATATGGAGGGATTATGGAAGTAAAGAAAGTATATATAATGTATAAAATGCCAAGACATTTACCTGTATAAATTCTCAAGGACTTTATCAATGCTTATCCAGTTAGGGGCTAAAGTTTCTTTCAATTGTGAGGTACTGAAATAAGTTTCCGCAGGGTCACAGCGGCTGCAGAGCAATTCAGCAAGGCGGCAGTCTACATATCAAATATCCTTTCCATTAGATGACTAATGACAGGCCTCCCAGCTGGCATATCTACACTTTGCACATTAAGGTAAAATATGCTAATGTCGGCATGTGACCATCACATTTTGAAGATTAAAGTCATTACAGGTACATAGTGACAGGCCTTAGAATATGGAGCTGAATATAGATGAATAATCAACTATAGTTTCAAAACTGTTGACCTGAGTTTTTGCTGCAATTATTGATTGTCACAATTATTACCTAAAATGAAACCCTGACTGTACCACAGGCCTGTCAATCAAACAGACATGCTCCCCTCAAAAAAGCACGGCTGACTTCAAATTAATGACCACCAGAAAACTAATAAGGACTGACTTTAGCTAAAAACACCATAATAAGTTCAGGAAAATATTTATTGGCTTTGTATTTAATGAGAGAAGTTCAATGGGAGTCTATGGGGACAGAGGCTGAATGGAGCCAACCTCTGGTGGCGCTCTGTGGTATTGCAGGTCGTGGCAAGCTGCGTCTACGTTTATATAGTCTATGACTGTATCACCTCAATCCAACATGTGAGGAAGAATTTGGACCTCAAAGTGCTCAATAAATATGTATATAGCTTTAATTGATGCATAAACAAATAGTGTTGAGTAAGTAAAGTACAAGCAATTCAAATATTTGAATGAATAAAAGTAGATGTGTGTGAAAGTAATGGGTACATTTTAAAATAGGGAGCTGGAAAAGGAAAAAAAAAGTTTGAAAGAGAATTCAATAAATGGATAAAAAGAGCTTCAGGTGAAAGATAAATGGGTGAAACATTAAACTTCTGTTTGATTGCATGTTAAACTTAATGTAACAATATTTATATAACTAATAGCGTTAAAATCAAGGCAATAAACACACAGGAAGATGATGGGTGGTGGAATTAAAAGAGTACTTGGGGTTAAAAAAATAACTGCATCAGATAGTGGAAAAGTGTCAGTGATGTTTGACTGTATATTAATTTATGATAATTGCAGGTGTTGCCGTTCTCTCACTCTCAAGATGTAGAAAGCATGTCGCTTTCCACATCCCAGCGAACACGTACAGGTTGCCTGCTAATATTATGAGCGCGTAAATGAGCACGAGGCAGCTGTCAGAGAGTGTGCAGCGGTTGGAGCGGCTCCTTTGGTTTACGCGCCGGCTTTTATCACCGACACTCACCGGCATTAACAACAGAAGCTGCAGTCAAACATCACAGAGCAGCAGAATGAAGATGAAATATCAAAAGTGCAAAATGATGGTAATGAGATGGATGGTGTGCTCGGGAGCCTTCTACATCTCTGCCAGGTCAAATGCAAACGGTACGAATTCCCACCGTTCTTCGCCTCGGTTATTATCAAGGCGCCGCTCGAAATAGCTGCTTTAAATAGTGCAGGCGGACTGGTGGGAGACATGACGACGAAAGGTGAAGACGGAACTGAAATGAACTAACTGACTATTATGTGGGTTGAAACTGCAGCTGCATGCAGCCCCAGAAAAACCACATGCAATTAGCGTGTTTACATCGGAGACCAAAGAGGTAAGAGTAGTTGTTTTGGCATGAGAGAGAACTTATTTTTTGCATTTCGAGGAGCCTTTTGACAGCTGCCAAAAAAAAACTATATAACTATGTTGACCGTGTTACGTATAAAAAGCCTAATTGATTTATTACTGCAGCTGCGAACAGCTTGAACAGTGCATCATTACTGTGGTATGTCAACAAAATGTAAATGCATCAGTTAGCTTCGCATCACACCACCTAACTCCACCCAGACCTGCAGACTCGTGCACCAAAAGCACCAGTCCCAAGACCTAATTAAAGTATTTCCGTATTTGCACGCCACAATAGGGAAGAGTAATTAATTTTTTTGCTCAAGTGCAATTCATTACCAAAGGCAATATCAAGTTTATTAAATGTGTCACAAATTAGTTTGATTAATTATATTTACTGGAAGTTGGGAAATTGAAACTTCGTCCATTTATAATTATACTTAATAGAGATATTTTCATTTAACAAAGTAAAAAAAAAAAAAAAAAAGAGAAACGGTGGGGGCGGGGGGGGGGAGGCGATCATTAACGTGCATCAAATCACTTTGGGAGACAATTTCTTTCACGAAACCTGGGAACAAAGTGACGAAGAGAAAGCTGCGGATACAAGAGTGAAAGAAGTCACTTCACACTCTCTCACACACACACACACACACACACACACACACACACACACACACACACACACACACACACACACACTCAACATGACACGAGAGAGACAGCGGGAATTCTTCTGTCAGTCTTGAACCTTTCGTTGTTACCAAAAAATTATTTATACTATGTTCACACTCTGCTCTCGCACCACCTTAAAATCGCAGCAATTAAACAACGCCTGTTCTATTCTCGTCTGAGGACGTGATGGTTGCCGCGGCGGCTCGCGATCCCCTACGGAGCCGAGCTCTTCGGCTCGTGCTTCTTTTCTTACTTTATTGCCGACTGTTCGGGCGGGACTTAAAATGCAGCGACGGCCGAGTTTCACATCGAGGTCTGTTCATTCCAAAAGAAATGTTCATGCGTTCGCTATCAAGTCAAAGCTCCCCTGATTGTTCCACACACGTTCTGCTGAGCTTCCAACTGCTCGTTTGCAGCGCTGACCGACAGACGAGTGTCTCATTTTGAAAATAACTGCAGATGCACCCACAACTGGACAATAGTAACAATAATAATAATAATAATAATAATAATAATAATAATAATAGTAACCTCAACTATAACAGCGTATGTACGGACATTTTCACAATATTTGAAATAATGCGTGTTTGCCGGAAACCTTTACAACGGAAGATCGGAGGTAATTTATACGCAACACGCTATCTGTGCACCACCTGTAAATAAGGGCGTTGCCCGATGTGGGTGGAGTCAAACGTTTGGCTCCGCCTACATTGAGCAACGCCCCGAGTGTTCGAACTTGTCTGCACTACTTGGAACTGACTTTTGCTCCATCCTCATGGAACATTTTCACTTTGTGATTATTGCAATTTGAGACAGTAAAAGCAAAATACTTGAGATAGAAAATACTTATTTAAAAGATAATTTACGTGTTTTTCATACTGGCTAGCATGTTAGAGGTTGCTCGATATAGCAGCTCATCAGCTAGTCCTGCCAGTATCAGTGAGTGTCCCAAACATGCACATATTTATTTTTCTCTGCCCCTTTCTGGTGTGATGGAGCATTAAGTAATAACTCAGTGAAATAAACAAGGCTTGTTTGTGTTCGGTTCGTGGCTGAAATTTACAACTTCACTTATGCCTTAAGGACGGGCCGTGTTTCAGAATCAAGTCCTCATTAATTTAATCTCACCGTCATCTGCATTGACATCATCTACACGTTACCATTAACTCACTTCCTCCATCACTTTCCTCCATTCACTATTAAAAGGTGAATCAAAGAAGGGATGATAAAGAAGAAGAAGAAGAAAAAAAAAAGAAAAAAGGCCCGTGTATCCATCTTCACTGCCGTCTATCTCAGAAGCTTTTTACTCTCTCCGGTAATCACGCAGCACACCTCTCATTTCAATACAGGGCTGAGTGCGCTGAGTGAACGCTGCAATCTGGTCCATGTAATGAAAACGTATATTCCAGCTCCCCTTCCTGAAAGGAGGGCCCATTAGGAGACTCAGTCTCATTGATTGAAATGCTTTTAAACTTGCACGTGTCCATTAATGCAGGAGAGGAGGCTTTTGAGAAGCATAAGACAATGGTAGCGCACGTAAGCCATTCAATACGAAAGTATAGGACCAAGTTCCTGGTTAAAAAAAGTGTTCTTTTTTAAAGCCACACATCCACTGAATATATTCCAGCTACCTCAATTAACTCCATATTCTCAGATTCAAATGCCGACTAATGCCAATCATTAATGCAAACATTATATTTTCTAGAGAGATGTTCAATGAGAATCCCGACTGCTTATAGATCTCGAAACAAACTCCATTCGATAAACATCGAACTACTCGCTGATGCATCCTGAAAGAAAAAGAGGGGTGTGGACCTGAATGTGTAATGGGCGTCGGAAAAACCCACACAAAAAAAATCCAATTTGATGGGTTTATAAAGGAGCAGAGGGGTTATGAGGAAACATCTGGCCCCGCCTGGGGCCGAGATGAGCCTCCATAATATATCTATATATCCCGGCGCTCCCCCTGAACCCGGCGACGGTCACTAAGTAAACGCTGGGGTCACATCCTTGGCTTTAAAGGCACAAGTGCGTCGGCGTGTCTGGTAATAGGTTCAGGTGACTCCTGCTTTAATGAAGAAGGGAGAGACATCGATTTGACACGCTTCGCCCCTGCAACGCCATTAAGAACCAGAAGCTTCGACGTGAAGTTAAGATCTCAGGTTGTTTTTTTTACCTCTCCATTATGCACACTATCAGTTTGCATCAAACGTAATCTGCTCTCCGTGACGGGGGGGAAAAAATACAACCCAAACACGGAGAGAAAACGACCCCCCACGCCAAACCGGCTAGATTTAATCTTTCCCTGCTCCGTTCCTATGCCTCTCGCTGCTCTCTCCAGAGGTTGAGTTTGATCTGACCCTTTAAATTCAATTACGGCCCAATCAGATGCCCCCTGAGATCGACCCCCCGCGAGCCACTCAAAGTGGTCTTGTCTCGTTTGGAAAACAGAGGCACAGATCCGGTTATGCGTTGGGAAGAAGAAGTCCAGGATGTCTGGGAGAAGAGGTGTTTGAGATGATTATCTGATCTAAGCGTAAGGAAGTGGGGGAGATAGAGGTAGAAACAGGCAGACAGACGGACAGATGGGGAGGAAGAGCGAATTGACAACAATGACAAATCCCTCGATTCCACAAAACTAACACACATTCTCTCGCTGCCCTGCTGCTTTTAAACACATGCTGTCTGTTTCTCAATCCAGATTCATGAACTGCCAGCAGGTTGCCTCAGATCAGAGCGGGTTTTTTTTGTTTTTTTTTTTAAATACAAAAAAAAAAAAAAAAAAATGCTTTGAGATGTGTGGGAGCAAGAATCTAGCACAGCTTTCTTGGTTTAATTTCCCTGAGTGGAGGGAGAATAAAGTGTGCATTTACTCTAAAAGTGCTGCAGGATGCAGACGGATCAATTCTGTTACTTGTGTGCAGAATGCTGTCAGAGAAAGACAAAAAAAAAAAAACAAAAAAAGAAGCTCCCCGACCTCAAATGTGCCCTGACATGACACAATAGAAAGGCTTGAAAGGGAATTAAAAGAATCACACTCTGGTGCTCAATCTTCAGTTATTCAACTTAAAAGTTCACCCTGTAATGCAACATTTACATTTCTGTTTTTGAAACGCTTGTTTTGCTCGAGGAATGTAACATTTTGACAGTAAGCTGTTTTTGCGGACCATCCACTTGACTGGCACCAGTCGGCCATGAATTATTCAAAAAAACCACTCCAAATATCATGCAATATCATTCTAGCAAACAGAGGAGGGAGATATTCATATCTTATCATTTGACTCCTGACCTTTTCACAGGCCCCGTTTCTCATTCATTCCCATTGCATCAGTATAAACCAATAAAAATCTTGACGGACAAAGCCTTGATCAAATAGCAGCACCGTGGAGGCATCGGGGAAAGGAAAACTGGAGATGAGGCCGTCTCACAGTGGCAAGCACTTGGCAAGTAAAAATAGCTGTAATAGCCTCAGGTAAGTTAACTGCCTGAAAGTCCCCAAACTGATTTTTAGGTAGCAGCCAGTGTGGGTGTGAAAACGCCCCGAGAGTCGTTAAAGCTGCTTTAAGAGAGGCAGCTGAGAGGATGCAGTGATAAAATATGAAACGGCGGGGATGGTTGAGCCAAACACTCACAACTATTTTCACAGTTTGTGCGATTTTCATGCTTTTATTGTGATAAGATCGAGCAAAGATTACAATTTATCTTTAACGGGCTTTACTTTAACAGCAAATGAAAATGCAACAAAGGTAAATAGTACTTAAACTTCAAGTGATTACTTTGATTACATGAATTATAGATGAACTTGCCATGCACTCTGGAAATATGTTGTAAAACGATTAAGAGAGTGAGGTATTTTTTCTTCTTTTTTTTTTTTTTAATATTTTCCAAATATTTGCATCCGGTATGCTTCAGATGTTTCTATTAACATAATGAACGAAACAACAATAGATGTTGTATTCATTATGAGCGCCGAATGGAAGGGATGACACCCTTCTGCGAATTAATTGGCCCGTTACGCTGACCGTCTTGAACCCCTCGCGGCATTTTTAAAGTATTTGCTTTCCAAACCACTCAATGGTTTTAATAACTGAAGTAGAGATGATATTCAATTACAGAAATGAACAGGTTGGATGTTAATGGATTATCCTGTTGCCAAAAAAATATATTAGCGTCTGTCAAAGGGCATGTGGGGGACCTCATGTACATGTGATTTTCTAATTGGTTATTTTTCTAGCGTTTCTGCAAAAGCTAACACCTCTGTTTGCGAGCACCCGGAGTGTGTCGGGGTCTCCGACCGCGCCGGTCAGCATCACTCAGTGTCGCCTGCCGGAAGCGCCGGGCGCCGCCAGGCCGGAGATCCTCACGGGGGGTCAAGATGTGTGAGGACTTGCACGATGCGCGCGGCGGGAACCCGGCAATTTCCATCCATCTCATCATAATCCGTTAGCACTGGGCCACCGCGTGCACTTTTGCATGCGTGGGTGGGAGTCAGTGACTGAGTGAGTGACGGAGGGAAAGGAAGACAAAGAATGCGTTAAAAAGTAACTCAGCCGCGAACGAGATTTTCTCAGCGACACACAACACGTCTGAAATGGTGCAAAAATACTTATCAAGCAGGATCGAACGAGACAATTTCAGCACATCTCCAAAATACTTCTGGTTAAATTCTTGCATTGATGTTACCACACAAAGCACAAAACAAAAAAAGAGAAAGAAACTGAGAAAAACTCCAGGATGCGTGTCTTCTCCTTTGCTTTTGTCCCGTTTCTTTTTCCTTTTATGGGAGTCGGGGGACGCAGGGAGACAATAATTAGCCGAAAAATGATCGGGTAACTTGATTCAGGAAATGATCATCCTCTGCTAAATCTCTTCCCATTAGAGCCCCACATCTATCAGACAATGATAGTCAGGACGCGCGCACAAAAATAAATAGCAATTACAAAAAAAAGTAGAATAAAATGAAAGACAACCTTGGAAAATGCACAAAGGACAGCGCTTCACTGTGCCATGGCGCTGGTGTTGGTGGAAAATGAACTCCTCACCCCGCCGGTGTTACGCTCACATTCGACCAGCTGTGATAAACATCCGTCTTGCAGTCCAGACATGTCTTGTGGGTTCAATCACACTGTGAAACAAATCTGGCACTTTTGGCTAATAGCAGTCCTGTACAGACAGTCGAGTCTGTTTTGGGTTGATGGAGTGCGGCAGCGCTGCTTTCAAGAAAGGTGACAACTTGCTAAAAAAAAAAAAAAAAATACAGTGAAAGTATATAACCACGCTTTTTAACCAAGACGACGGCATTTGGACGTAACGCGTGGTTTTCATCTGTATTGTATCTCCTCAATGAAACGACCAACCGAGGGGATTATCAACGACATACGTGAACAGCACAAACTGGATTTCAGTACGTTCGCCTCTTCATTTACTTAAAAAGTTCAAGCAACCAATTTCTGTGGTTAGCTACCGAACGGCAAACTTGCCAGCAGGGGTTTCTTCTCATATATGTATATATTTGAACTAATGACTAATGTCTTCTCGCTGCCTCCAAGCCTCTTTGGAGGAACTGCTTTCAACCCGTTTTTAATCCAGGATGAAATAAAAGTTATTGGTGCAAAACAGCTGATAAGCTCTTTTTTTTTTCCCTTACAGGCTATTCTCCCTCAAAGGTCAGCACTTGTAAAACAGCTTATTATTGGTCAAGGCTCCAGTACTTGTGTTGTAGTTTTTAAAGATTTTAAGTCTATGTAGAAATGTGTGAGGATTAATTTCACCTCTGAATACCTTTTTTTTCTTTTGTTTTTAAACCCCAGTGTGCCTTTAGTTTCATTCATAGCAACAACCTTCCTCTACCTGTGTGTAACTGTGCCTGAGCGACATCAGAGCTGTGTTATGAGATCTCATCTGTAAAATTCAAACAAGAATCATATCGTGTAAAAATCCAGCTGCTTTCCCCGACCTCATAACAGTATCCATTACCAACCTTAAGCTACTACAGAATTAACGGGTCAGCAAAGAGCTGCTTTATGTCCCTCTGAGAAAAGGGCTCTACCTCGTAAAGGCTTTACGCTGGAGCACCGGCAGACATTTGGCATTTACATTTATCGTCAACCTGGGTTAATTAAAGTCGACCCGCCCGCCATCTTGATTAAACAATGGTAAATAAAGACACAATATTTCTCTGCAGAAGAGAGTGGTGTCAAGGTGGAGGGCACGAGGGGGAACACGGAACAGCTTGGACTAAGAGCTTTGACATATACGCAAATCATATAGTATTTGCAGTGTCTAAGCAAACAGATAATAAAGCCGTCTGCAAGAAGCGGGTGGACTGAGGATGACAAACTGTGAGCAAAGGCATTAGTCTGTCACTTATATTTCTTGCTGCATGCCCCTTTGTCTCACCGGACTTTATTTCCCGTGTATGAAACAGCACTTTTGAAAAGATTGCAATTTCCTGATAAATCCTCTTAACAGCCGATAAGCAAGTCAAAAGGATGTAAACAAACCTCAACCTCTGCGCTACTGCCTCAGCCTTCAAAACGGATCCTAATGACTCGTGGCTGGTGCCGAGGCTGTCATACTTATGACTGTTGCAGTAACTGCCCGGCTATTAAAAATCCTCAAGATGGTCTCATTTGGTATTTCTGTGATTATCCGAAAAGTTCTCGTGGAAATTTTGACAAATTTCAGGACGCAGTCGTCAATTCTCGCGAGCCGCTTTGATTCGTTAAGCCATATTCATGTATTTTTGTCCACTAGGGGGCAGAAAAAACTCAACAGGCCTGAAATCAGCTAATGAGGCTAACGCGTTAGAAACTAATTCTATTTAAAAACCCAGAATACACGGAGCACATTTGTGGTTGCACATGCTTTTGTAAATGTCAGTTATATGCTGACGATGTTGTACTCACTAATATGCATTATATGCAGCGAATGCTGTCTTGTTTACATAAGTGCTGTAAGAAGTGGAGGATGTCCATTAATAAAATGAAAACTGAACTAGTACGGGCTTTATCTCCTACTCGTACGTCTCATTTTAATTTGGTGAATTTAACAAAGGAATACAAATATTAAGGTTTTAATGATGATGAGCGTATGGATTTTGTGGATGCCGCACTCAGAGTTGGTCGGCAGGGCAGTCATTAGCTAAATTAAATCAATTAAAGATATTGGCTTCTTTACATACACCACACTTGTTCCAGTCTGTGCTGTTCATAATAGCGCTATTAAGTATTTTTCAGCGTTTCCTAGATTAGTATACTGCTGGAAGGGGTCTGCATGTGGCATCGCAAAAAGGAAAGTGGACTATATTCAAACTGTAATTGAAGTTATATTAAAAATGAATTCACTATTTACTTTATATTGTTCTTTATACTGGAAACTGCCATATTTTGTTTAAAGATATAGAAGAGATGATGCACATAATATGAACAACAACAACAACAAATCTACTGCAGCTAAAATGTCTTTCTAAAAAAAAAAACCTGACATGAAATTTAGCATCTCGTTGAAGGAGGCTTCAATCAAAGTATGATGACAAAAAACCATTTGACTACATCTTGTGATGACCAACATATAAAGAGGACGCCACTCCCACAGACCAGTAAGATGAAGGTAATATCAACTTACAAACAATATCAAAAGCTTAACCATCTAGTTGCATCCTGTTTAAATCAACCCACCACTTCCAGATACTGTTTGAACTTTCTGTTCAGTCACATGCAAAAAAAAAAAAAAAATGGAACAAGTAATGAAATCTAACAGCCACACAGCCCACGCGTGACACAACATCTCAGTGGCACAGTGAAATCCATCCAGTGGTATTTGTGTCGCCTGCCACTTGTCGTTCTCATTTACTCCCGTCACCGTTTTTTTTGTTTTTTTTGTCCAGCAGGCTCAAAAACATCATCACTGGACCATCACTGACTCGGCTCAAATGACTTCTGAAATTGCTTTGTTTCCCCTCCCTTGCACACACATGTCACAGATGTTGTTTGGCTGAATATGGCCGCACACCGAAAATCAAGCGTGACGTGCCATTAGCAATCCAGCTGACTGTGCGCCGTTTGGTCTTTCTTCCATTATTCATTGTTTTTGGTTTTTTTTTTGGTTTTGTTAGAAGGCGCAGAGTAATGCCAACTCAGAAGTAAAGTATTGTGTTGCAGCGGGGGGGAGGTGGGGTGGGAGGTGCTTCTGGACCGGGACAGAGATTTATCTGCTGTGAGTCATATTTAGCTTTTGTTGTTGGATTTCGATGTAAAAAAACCCCGCAAAAGAGCCTTCGGGCCCCGAATAAATTGGTAGCATGTATTTTGTGTACGGGGGAAACATGGGAGAAACAACCGGGTACAGCAGCAGACAGGCTATTAATGGGATTACCAATCGAAATCGCCACTTTAATTCTGCCCTTCAAATAATTTAACTGAATAGCAGCGAGATGACAGATTCATTTCCAGAAATAAACGCAAGTCCGTCTGGCACCGCGAGAGTGTCTGTTGTGTCTCCCTCTCTTCACGTTGCTCTGAGGTCAACTTCAGATTAACTAGCGTGATGTATCCCCGCTGCCACGACGCATTACCGCTCGCATTGTTCTCCGGGTCGACTCACAAGGCAGGCATTGCTTTCAATTACGCCCTTAACTTTTCTTTTTAATTAAACGTACAGGCAGATTAATTACAGGACAACTTAAATGATGAAAAAAATTAGAAGTGTCCTGAAACATTGTGTTTGGTGTGAATCTGCCAGCCCTTCCTCTCTTGGCCCCCTCCGGCCCCTTAAGCTGTCACGCCCGCTGTTCAATAAGCAATCTGGTGTGTGTGTGTGTGTGTGTGTGTGTGTGTGTGTGTGTGTGTGTGTGTGTGTGTGTGTGTGTGTGTGTGTGTGTGTGTGTGTGTGTGTGTGTGTGGGGGGGTGTATACAAACGAGTGGAGTCGTGCGGGGCAGTTTGTTTCTGTTTGCCAGACAGGTTCGATTCTTTGAGAGACACGGACCACAAAACCAGACACCCAGGGCTGGAGGCTGGGTAAAAACTAATTATGGTGGTGTTAAAAGGCGAGCTCAATGAGGCACAGAAAAGACAGCCAGATTCTCAGCACCTCTTGACTCGGGCTCTGCGGGCCGGCGGTGGGAGTCGGTGCCACTAAACAATGCCGATTCAAAAAGAACCATATTCCCTAACGAGCTGAGTGTCATCCCGTCTTTGAGGACGTGAGTTATTTTAATTTTCAGACACATCCGAAGTAGGCTGTCTCCTCACCGAACGGAGAAAAGGTTTGGATTTTTTTTTTTTTGGGAACGAGGAGCATCCGAGCGGGGGGAAAATGCTTATACGTGAAATGCTCTTGATCAATTTCGATTGATTTTCATTCGCGCCAGGAGAGGAATGACAGTGCGGAAACATCACGGCTCATTTCATTTCAGTGTCTCAGATCTCCGCGTGAGACCAAAGCAGACAGATATCCATCACGTCGTCCAAATGATCATTGTGATGGAGCTGGTCTATATCCGGAAGACACCAGAGGGCCTTTAAAAAGGCAGAACAACGGATATGTGGGTATCGGATGAAGCCATTAGAGAGCGAATACGAGTGACACAAACATGTTATGAGAGATGAGCAACATCTGGTGCGTTGGATCTTATCCTCTGGTCATCACTTTGAGTTCATATGCAGACTATTTACTCTCTAATCTTGGCCCTAATTCCCATGTATCTGCTGGTTTAATGGACTCTTTAGAGTATTAACATTTCTACTTTCCCAGCTTGCTCCGAGTCCCCTCAAATGTTTCTCCTTTACGCATCTCTACAATATGTTAATGCCTATTTAGCGTAGCGCAAAAGCTTTCCGATTCTTTGCTCTGTTTAAGTAGCATTACGGGGGATTTTCAGGAACATCTTGCTCGAATTTGTGTTATTAATTCTGAAATGATCAGAAAAAACAAAGGAATTAGGCGAGATTTTAGGCATTACTGCGCTTTTATAGTTTTACCTTCATTGAAATAATAAACATTTTTGCCCGCAGAGGACCGTTTCAGGACGCTTGTTATTCTGCAGGATGTCTCCACAGATTTATAAAGTGCACTGTATTGCTCCCTTTCAAAAAAAAAGAGTGGTGAAATGTGAGGAAGGAAGCCAAGAGAGCAATACCAGGGGTTAGAGAGGTGGTCGAAACGGCCTCCGACAAAATGAGCGCGGCCCCTGAACTAAACCCGGGGGATTGAAAGTGGATTGAATGCATCTCGCCATATATAGACAGCCACTGGCACCGCGGGGACAGCGATAGGGTCGGAGGAGGTGGCGGTGGTGGTGGTGTTGGGCGGAGGGGGGGGACTTGGACTGGAGTCAACGGGTGCGACGAGGACGAAGAAAAGGAGCATCGGGAAGGGAGAGAAAGAGCAGCGGTGTGTTACCAGCTGACCACTGGAGCCTTTCAGCCCCCCTTCCATTATATCATTACCGAGACTGAGGGTCCTGTTTTCAGCCGGCCGTGCAGCGCTCTGGTACAGCGCCAAGCCCGCTGGCTGCTCTGATGAGTGTCCCGCCTCCTCGCCGCACCATCAGCACCAGGAAACACACAATTGCAAAGAGCCAGACTAATTCCTGGATGACAGTAGTAAAAGGGCATCGGGCTCCCAGGGGTTAAAATGCCTTAATCTTTTTATCCTCTGCTAGAGAGGGCTATTCACAGATTTGATACACTCACCCTAAATCCTTAAGTGGCATGCGAGGGCAAGGCTGAGGGGAACTCCTCACGAACAGATGAATCCTGGCAGCCGGCCGAGGACGGTGTGAGCTATAAAACATCCAAAAATATGGCACTGGGATTATAGCGTCCATCACGTTTTCCTCGTACCATGAAGTTTTTATATTATTGTCAAAACAAAAGCGTGTTTCGTGATTAATTGATGGAAGTTTTTTGATGCCCGGTGATGAAAATTCTCTCTGCAAAGGCCAATAAATCTATTATTATGACACGAATCACCGAGAAAGCATCTACTGTATATTCCTCCCTCTGCTCCCCCCTTTTCTTGGTACTCTCCAGCATACTCACGCACATTCTCGGCATCCCCAGTTCCCTAATGAGGCGTGATCACTGTGTTAAACTGCTAATTAAAATCAGATATTAAAGCCTACTACCCATAATCCCTTTTGGCTTGCGCTACAAACACCAGGCTGGCTGTCGGCTGGTATTATGCTCCGGCGGATCTCAGCCAGTAGCTCCTCTCACCTTCACAGAGCAGCCAGTGCATTAATCAGATGCTAATCTTTAAACTGGGTAATATGGGCCATCGCAATGCGACTGCGACCTTTGATTTTTTTCTTCTTTTTTTCTTTTTGCCTCCGTTCCTCACCGTGACCCACTTGTTGTCGCACGCGAGTCGCGAGAGGAGACGCGCAAAAAGCAAAACAGACCAAAGGAAAACATGTTAGAGACATATGGCGTCTGTCAGCATTGTACATATTTGAACAGAGCGACTCTAATTTGAACAAAATGAGGGCGACATGTCAGCAAATACAGCGGCTCCACTATCGATGAGGGATCTGGCTTTTCGCGGAACAGCTGGCGGGCCATTACGAAGCGCACGCTAATGATCAGCCGTGCAAAATTGATGAGTCATCGATCTCATTGGATGTTCATTGGATTTTTAGGTTATGAAATGTGCTCTTAATTCACATTATGTTAAGAGTGATGATGAAATAATTCCCTACTTTGTTGACGGAAAGGCTAATAAATCAATCCGGATACGTCTTTTCTCACTACCTGATAAAGAGTCATCAGGAGTAATTTGTAAATGTAAAATGAAAGAGGAGTAATTTGTGTTAATAAAGCGAGTTTTGTTTTATCCGTTAATACTTTCAGCAGCAAAAATCGCATGAATTTTGCAATATTACAAACTGTTGCGATAGCATGATAGTGATTTCCTGGTGGGACTGATTAGCAGCCCACACGCTACCCGATCCTACCTCTCAAATGTTTCACAGCACCAGGAAAAAAAACCTCCCAAAAAAACAGTTTCTCCACCAATCTCCAATTAATATTCTGTGCTGTCGAACGGTCGAGACCTTGGTGATCTTCTGTCTCTGCTCAGGGTGATGCCGCGCCGAGGGCAGCGCTCCAAACAAACTCGGGTCTCCACGGCGGAGAGTTGGGGTGAACTCTGAACCGTACTCTGCTACCTCATTAGCCTGCATACACACCGGCATCTGTTCTATCACGAACCCTAATGTGACCGCACGAAACCGGAAAATAAGGGCTCTCATTGGACCGTGCGGGAACAGATCGCCGGCGACCAGAGTTCGCCGACCGCACGACACCATCCGGCTTTCACTCATCTGGAAAAGAATCGTCTCTTTAATGGCACTCAGAAAAAAATCAAAATGATTCTTTTTCAGACGGGACGTGGTTGCAGTCTGCTGCTTTTTTTCCGAGTTGCCTTTTTCTGCCTGAACAGAAGATGAAATCGGGATTGGAGAAGAGAGAGCGCGGCCAGGAGAGAGGAAGAGGAAATCGACAGGCAGAATGAGAGGGGTCATTGAGCACGACGGGAACACGGGACCCCGCTCAGCTGGAGGGACTCCGGCGAGCACCAAGCCACCTATCTTATGGTGACAAGCGGCAAATGGGGGCCCATTACCGCACAGGAATGCTAATGCCAAACTTCGGGCCCCGGGGACTGGCCCCGTTCCCCAAACACAAGGAGAGGAGACCTGCCAGGGTGGCACGCATGACAGCCTCGATTCACACCCACAAGTGCAAGAGATAATAACGGTATAAATCACAAGAGACTCTTTACAGTCTTCTCTTTCTCACTCCTTCACTACTCTCAGTGTGCGTCTTGACTGCTTTGAACGCTCGCTGTTTCTAATTGTCCCCTCATCTATTTTTTCCTCTTTCCCCTCCCACTCCCATTCTCTATTGTCTCTTAACAAATCCCTCCACACGCACATTTAACGATTCCCTTCAATGTGCTGTCGCTCATTGTTAGATTCTTTTTTTTTTTTTTTTGGGGGGGGGGGTCACGGACAGCTGGTGAAAACCATTCATATTGATTTAACAATCTCCGTTCATCATATCCAAAAATAGTGCTGCCGACGTACGCTGGATCTGAAATGCAACATTAGAGGAGATGCACCGTCATACGAGGCTGTAATAATCAAAGTGAAGAAATGTTACGTCTGTTTCATGTAAATTAACAGCAAAAAACAAATATTACAGGTAATTGCCCAAAGTCTGTAATCTCTCTCTCTCTCAAGTCCTTTTGATCTACACATTTATTTTCCTGTAGGTTTCTTTTTGGCAGCAAAGCAATTACATTTTAGGACAAAAAATAACTATCCAGAATGTGGACTTTTCTCCCGTTGTGTTCCTTCTGAAGGGAAAAAGGACGAGAGGAGACTCATGCAGAAAGGCAGACTTGTCTGTGTGTTCCCTCAGGCCTGTGGTGTGGGCACTGACTCTATTTGACATCGAGATGCAGCGCGGAGAAAGACAGAGTGAGGCAGAGACAGAAACACGGAGACGGAGACATCAGAGCTCTCATGCCTTCAGGGGTTGTGTAAATGTGAGTCATGCCATGATGGGGCGACTTGTTCAGGGTAACGTCGCCCTTATAACTTTCATTTCGTTTAGGGAGTTCAGACAGTTTCCACTTCCTGCCTCGTACTCTTTTCTGTGGCCAAAAGAACGGAGATAAAAATATGAACGTGGCGAACTCAGATTAGCTATTCGGGGGAGAAGGGGGGACACGAGGTGACGTCTCGCTATTCCCGAACCGGAAATTTGATCTGCCGTTGAATAAGCGTCATCGATGATGGAATAATTGTGTTACAGTACAGTATACAGTCAATGAAAAGGGAATATTCAGGGAGGGTTCTTATGGAGCGTCAATGAGCAACAGACAAGTGGACACGTCTCTGCTGTCACGGGACACTGAACCGTTTGTGGTGAAAGAAAGAAATGTACTCGCGCTGAACATAAGGTGAAACAGCTAAACGTGGGTAGCCTAGTTTAGCCAGCGTGCTAAGCTGTGTTAAATGTTCAAATGAAAACATGGAGAAATGTAGTGTACAAATAACAGTGACCTCCTGATCTCCATTTTGTCAGAGTACTTTTTTACATTTTTTTTTACCTGCTTGTTAAAGCTTTCAGCTATAAAGTGGGACATTCGCTAATAGGAACACTTTCACTATACCCTGCTGCATGAACGCTGGATACAAACCCACAACACACCACCTGCCAGGTGCCAAACAGGAAATCACACTAACTTAGCAACATGCTGCTAAATGCAGCAGCTTTAAAAGCCATAATTTTCTTTCCCGAGCTAAAAGGAGAGTGAATATAATCGTCAAGAAAAACACCTCCAAATGATTGAGACATCAATCCACAACTGATGAAATAGTAAATGTTTGCTTCACCATATGAGCCTTCAGAAAATGATTAGCATTGCATATGTTTGTGAGAAGGAATTACATGACAGGTTTAGTAAGCATGCACTGCGCAGTGAATTATAAGAAACCATAAACATATACATAAATAAAACATATACATAACAGCATTTTTTTTATATCAACGTTTGCTGTCCAGCTCGCAGTTTTCTTACTTTCCCCTGTTTTTTGTTTATAAATTGCTTTATTAATGCCACCAAGGGGCGATTTGTGGAAATGATAGAAACATTGCTCTACAGCGCCAACAGAGGCTCCACAGGGTCCCTTTAAACTTTCCCTTTCAATCTGTTTCAGCTCTATTTGTAAACCACTGTAATTCAAAAACATATATATTTTTTTGTCCTTCAACTTCAAGATGTTTTTGTTTTTTTATTAATCACAAATGAATGCGACAACCGAAAGTGCCCCTGTGACCAAAATGCATTATTCATAATAATAGACCGTTACCACCTCAAGGAAATATCAGCCAGGTGATTTTCACACTGTACTGAAGCTAATAAATTGCCTGGAGGGTGTAAAAAAAAAAAAAAAAAAAAAAAAATCAGCCCTAGGAGTGCGGTGTGCTTTGAAAATCAGTTCATAATTTGTAATTAATTGGGCTAAAACATGCAAAAGCTTCAATATGGTCTTTAATTAGTTTTCGGCCACATCATTTATTTCAGTTTTGTGCTATTAATCATCTTGCAAGAAGTTGGTAACTTATTTTACAAAGACAAGAGTAGAGAACTAAAACATTACTTCTTTTTTTTTTTTGAACACCGCCGAGCTCTAACACCTCTTTAACTTCAGCCGTGAGAAGCGAGGGCCGATGCGAGACTAGCCACAAACCACTAGAGATGGGAGTGAAACCTTTGGGTAATGCACTCCACACAATGGCCCTATTTATTGCGGGCACCTGAAAGAGAGCTTCATGGTGCAAAACAGCGCATTACTGTGTAGGAGGACTGCGTAGGACTCCAGACCAATCACACGGTATCCTTCATGCAGCCGACAATAAACGTGCAGGAGGGAAAAGTGGATAGTGGCAATTCCAGGGTGTGCATGTGTGTAGGTGTGTATTGATGAGAGGGAAGGGTTTTATTGTAAATATAAATATTGTGTGGGTGTATGAATGCCTGTGTGTACATATGTGTCATTCTGCGTCTATATACAGTTCCTGCTGCATTGTTACACAGTAGTGTACCTGTTTGCTGTGTTGCCCCCCCAAAAAATGTGGAAAAATGAAAGACACTTCACTTCTAGGAATATGTTTATGAACAGAAAGCAAAGAAATCAGAAGTTCATTTAAACCGGATGAGTTTTTTTTTGTTATTTTTACTCAATCAGATAGAAGAAAAATTTGAACCTGAAGTACATTTCCTCAACTTTGTAATTGTTCACTTTTTCTTATCTGCACTTTCTCTTTCCACCTCAGATTTGACAAAGTAATCAAAAAACTGAAGGGAAATTGAATCGAAACGACGGAACTCATTTTAAAGCTGGCTAATATTTATTTATTTAAACATATATATTTCTATGCCTGAGTACCTGGTTCTCCCCCTTTGGTTTTGCCAGTCATTGCGTACCGCGGTCCATTTGGCCCCACACGGTAAGAAGCGCCGTGGTTGGCGTCACAAATCCCATCTGAATTGCTCGGTGAAAGGGATCGACTGCCCACCTTCTGACCACGCTTTCCAGAAAACAGCAGGATGCCATCTTTGATATCTGCCCGTGGAACAAAACACGGTCTCCGTTGCCTATAAGGTGGCATTTTCTATCAAAGCAAAAGGCCATAATCCAGATTTATACACTAAATCCTATGTACACTGACATAATGCCCTCTAAGCTGCCTAATTCCTTCTAGAGCCCTCAATGTTTTCTCCTCCGTCTCTCTCCTTCTCTGTCTGTTTTGCTCTTTCTCTCGCTCTCCTCCTCGCGATGTATCTTTCCGTCTCCCTCTTCTCTCCATCACGGTTTCACTTGCCTGTCAGTTCACCCGCTTCACAGTATTGTTCTTGTTTTAGTTTTTTTTTTCCTATTCATCTCCCTCTCTTTGTCTCCCCGGCACATATGTTTCACTCTATTTAACTATGTTTCTCTTTCTATCTGTACTTCCATCACAATAACAAGCAACGAGCAACAACAACAATATTCTGTACAACAGCCGTCTGACTGCTGCGGGTTGCTAGGATACCCCGCGGCCATTATAGCATCTCATTATGGTTGTGATTTGCCGTTTAATCCGGGCTATGTAATTGGCCCGCTCTCCAGTGTTGAGGAAGGCTTAACTCCTCAGACGAGCATACATTTAGCGACGCCGCGGCGCTATCACGTATCAAACAAATAAAAAAAATAAAAAAAATAAAAAAGAGAAGAGAAGCGAGCTAATATAGATAGAAACAAACTCCAGCTCCTATTGTCGCGCTCTCTCGGAGCTCTCTGAGCAACATAAGTGATGGTGAGACAAACGTGGGCTTTGTTTGCCGTCCAGCTCGACAACAACAACCCCGGTCAGCGGATGTCATGTGACGGCGGGCCGTGGAAAAACAAAAATACAAAAAATAAAAGTAAAGATACTCGTGACGCACGGTCGGGTTGAGCTCGTGTGTTACTTTCCGTGTGTGTGTGTGTGTGTGTGTGTGTGTGTGTGTCATGGGCGGTAAATGTGGCAGCACCGCACACGCACACACAAACAGAGGTGTCACATGTGAGATGACTATCGCCGAGCACGAGTGGTGATGAGACATTGAAATGCCACATGTGAGCGTGAGCCTGTATGGATTTTACTCACAGAGATCATTCTGTTATGTGGTGCATAAACCGAAGGCTCCCTGACACACAGCATGCCTGTACATGCAGCTGCCTCATTGTCTAGCTCCTGGTGTATTGTTTCCAAAATCAAATCAATTATTCAGATGTGAGATGAAAGCCTGATGTATTCCTGCAGTTACGCATGAACCGAAAAGAAAAAAAAAAAAAAACAACAACGTACTTTCTCTCTCACCACGGGTGATATCTGGCCTTGAAGACAAGATTTTGTTTCATGCGCCTCCATTTTTAGATACCCGCCTCGAAAACTTCACCTCTGCCGACACAATGGAGGTAAACGAAATTACTCAATCGCGTTCCACAACAAGGTATTTAACACCAGTATTATGCCAAAAGGGTGCAGTACACCTGTCGGTCCACTAGAGGTCACTGTGCCAGTGTCTCGCCAGAGTGTCAAAGAGACATTCAGTGTGGTTTGTTTTTGGCTGAAAAATAACCACCTTTTGTTTACGTTTCAGAAAACAAAACCACTTCGTTAGGATTCGGGGTAAAAAAAACCACTACTGGACCGGGCTTGAAACTAGGCCGACATTATCCTGAGTAACATATAAAACGTTGTTGTTTCAGCTTTTAAAAAAAAAAAAAAAAATTATGCCATTTTTCAATACTTAAAAGTAAAATTTCCAAATTAGCTCTATTGTTCTGGATTTAAGGGGAAAAAAAACATGACAGACTGATACTTCCAAACCTCAACACAGTAAATCAAATCTATATGCTTGGTTAGATAGAACGAAGCAAGAAAAATAGGTCGTTCTGAAGTTCCGTTGAAGTGACCCATTAACAAGATTGATCCTTCTGTCTCATTATAAAAAATAAAAGTCTTCTTTTTTCACAGTTTGGTAACGGATCAAAATTTCAGCTCAACTCAGCCCATAACTGCAAATGTTAATGCTGGACCGGTTTCGTTGTAGGTTAAGCTCGTCCCGTGTGGGCGTACATGCTAACGTAGTGGTGACTGGCTCCGTTCAGCCTGTTTACATGTTAATGGATTCATGGCTCCCATATGGCAGCCATCATGGTTTCGGCTAGTAGAGACAAACACACACACACGGTGGCAGCTGCTGGTTATGACGGCCACAGGTGCAATTCATTTCATGGGGACTCACCCCATGTTTAGCCTGAGACGAACACGGATGTGCGCCGAAAACGACACCACGACCAACAAAAAGGTACGTATTTAACAGACGGAGTGCGTTGGATGCAATTACCAACACAATCAACGAGGTAACAAACCACCCAACCACTTTTCATATTTGGGATGATACTATTCGAAAACATCAGACCATAAAAAACCTGACAAAAACTGCAGAATTTTGCACCACAGCCCACACTATTTTTTTTTTTTTTTTTTGCATCGGCATTGCCCACGTCAATATTCAACCTCTCTAACACCAGAAAAAGGCAATTTTCTTTCCTCTGCAAACATCCAGCATGGATTTGAGTATCAAATGGAGGGAATATAAAGCACGTATCGAGCTGTATGTACAATCCTCTGAAAAAGGTTTCGGCACTGTAAGTAAGGTGAGGATGCTTTCAAAACTAATGCCACACACAGTTTTGTTATTTAATCAATTAATTTCACCCAAAGTGCAGTGCGAAAAAGAAAAAAAAAAATCCATATTTGGTGCGAGTCTACCAAGGAAAATGGGTGCTATGTTTTTTTTTAAAGCGCGTTTCTTTTCAAGGTGGGTCGATTTTTCCAAGAATGTCGTTGAGCCTGTGGATTCAGGCTGTCTCGCATGCTTCACGTAATCCCAGATGGACCCGATGATGTCGAGATGGAGGCTCTGTAGGGGCCGTACCATCTGTTGCACCACGACTTGTGCTTCTCGTCACTGAAGGTAGACTCTGGCTGTATGTTTGGGGTTGTTGTTGTTGTTGTTGTGCCGCGAGAATTACTTTTGGGAGCGATCAGACGACTTCCAAATGGTGCCGCGAATAATGCCTTAAATTATTTTCGCAGCACTGTATATCACACATTTAGACTTGATATTACAATTTCACAGGTCATAGACAGGTCTCGGAAAAATAATCTTTGAATTTCATTGTTATGAAAATATCAGCTTTTCCAAAATTAAAGTAATTTACATGGAAATTATGAGCTAAGCAGTTATTTTGCTTCAGGAAGAATGAATTTGTCAAAAATGCATGTTATCTCCCAAATGTTATGCTGTGTGCACATTAAGCTGAGCATGTGAAAAAAACAAAAAAAAAGAAGCATGTTTTGTATGCTAATGATTAGCAGGCAACACAGTACGTGTACACGACGACGCTTGTGTACGACACACACAACCTTGATTAATAGCTTGGAGAGTGTTTACGTGACGGCGATGATGATTCCTAAATAAGGATTAGCAGATCACGGCGGTATCAAACCTGCTCGTCAGGCAGAGGAGCGGCGGTTCGTAGCTACTGACTGCGCCTGCCATTCATCTTCATAACACTGTTTTCACTCCATCACTGCTGAAGGTCAAGCCGAGAGATACATGTGAATGAAACGCTCCCCTTTTTGCAGTCAATTATATGTCCATGTGTCAAAGGCGTGATGGAGGGGTTGTGAGTGTGTTGCATTGTGGAGACCGATGGCCTTTTTTTTTGTTCTTCATTTTAGGGTGGGAGCATCACAACGACTGATATGGAGCTATATCACGCGAGGTGTGCTGGTGGGGAGATAGGAAAACGAATCGCCCCATAAAACGGGCTTATCCTGCTTTCTTTGTCACCTCAGTTTTTGCAGACAAGATAATAAGACGTTAGGAGCACTTGCTTTGTGTGTACTGTCAGTGGGGAACGCTTTTTTTTTTTTTTTTTTTTTTTTAAAATTATTCTGGTATTCAAGGAGGTAGGAGGAGTCAAATTAAACAGGAAATCTATTAAATCATATCTGGAAGGGTTCATTCAACCAAATGGCCAAAGGACGTATGTATTCTTGCACATATAGTGTTCATGGATTTCCGTTAGTGCTGCTCAAAACCATAGACGAGATATAAAAGTGACATCGAGGAAGTGCCTTAAAGTGCAATATCGGTCAGGGCCACTAGGGACTGGCTTCAAAAAGCGTCAACTTCTCTCTTCTTCCCACAATTTATTATGTTGTCATCCTCTAAATCCACTCCTGATATGTGTTCTAGTGGTCCATCTAAAAAAAACACAAAAGTAACATCCACATGAATACCAGGACCCAGAACATCACCAAGAACATCACACAGGCCGGCCTTCGTTCCACGCTGCCTCTTCTTCCCCTGGAAAACGACGCAACCAGCCGCCTACGTAACATAAAAGCAAACTCAAATCATGAGGTCAGTTTCTTCGACCCTTTTAGCCGAAGACGGAGGTCAGCGCGGGTATTCTGACCGTATAGCTCGATATGCAGCGGGCCCTTTATATCAAAGCCAACATTCAGGTCTTTCAGTTGTGCTGCAGCAGCTCTTATGTAGGATTGGACTATATGCACCAGCCTTTATTCCCCGACTTAATCAATGAGCCTTGGCTGCCCATGACCCTGTCAATTCAATTCAATCTGACTAGATTCTATTCCATTTCATTTACAGAGCGCCAGATCACCACACAACCTGTTATTTCAGGGCACTAGACATAGTAAAGTCGTTATAACCCAACTTTACATCGTTATATAAAGAAACCCAACGATTCCCAACGAAAGCGGCTGCGCTAACTTTGAACTTAACTTTTAAATTAGGAAGAAACCTCCAACAGCACCAGACTCGGACGTTGGCGACCATCTGCCACGGTTCTTGGACTGCATACCGGGAACATATCCCCCACAAGACCTGCTGTTTTGGAGCTAAATGAATGAGGCGACAGTGACATCTCCGTTTCATCCGATGTGTTTTCGAGCACTACATTTCTGTTCTAACATGAGAAAAGATTTCAGGGGGGCGAGGAACGACTAGTTGTCATGTCGGTTCGGCAAATCCACTTGTTGGTAATTTCCCCACGTCCGACGAGAAGCAGCAAGCAGACACTTCCCTAAGACTTCCAATGGGGAGCAGCGAGGCTGTCTCCACACAGCAGACGAGACGGTCCCGGATGGGGCCGGTGTTGTGGTAGCAGCAGAAATCTGAGGAACAGATATCTGAACACAGCTGTGAGGCTGCAGTCGATGAAGTGCAACGTATTGTCAGAATTTGTAATGAAAAAAGGCTTGGCATGAAAATACCGCTTCCTTAATATCACTGGATAGTTATTTTACATATTCAAATTCGTGGTTGGTTTATTCAACAGGAAAAGATGCTCATGTATTATGGGCTGGCATTGGCTAAAGACAAACTAACTGACCCTTTAAATCTAGTGGGATGGTATGGGAGAGAAAGAGACAAGATAGAAATCAGTTTTCTCTCGCTGACACCAGTGTTTCCTCGCGGGGAAACTAAAAAATTAGCATTATGTGACTTCAGGGTAAAAAAAAAAAAAAAAAAAAAATCAGAGGACTTCACCGAGTTGGGCAACAACTCCCAGATTGAAATGGATGCAGCTATCTGAGTGTAAAAAAAGAGCTCACATGCTCGGCAATCCCTCCCAGGATGTGTCAAGGTTACATTAACCAGTGCTGCTGTCCATCCAACAACCCCTCCACCCCCCTCCGCCGTCCCCAACACACACACACACACACACACACACACACACACACACACACACACACACACACACACACACACACACACACACACACACACACACACACACACACACACACACACACACAGCGGTCTCTTCTCAGCATAGCCCAGTCGAGTTGCCGTTTTCATGTGTCTGACTTGTGTTGTTGTTGTTGTTTTCTCCTGTGGGCTGAGTTTTACACACTCTGTCAATCTCCTGAGCGTCACACATTAGAAGGACCAGTGGAGTGAGACACAAAGAGTGATCCCTCTGGGGAACAACTCTTCTCCCACCTCCCGCCCCAACCCCTTTCTGTTTGTCTCTCTTTATCTTCCAGCCCTTTCTCTCCCTCGCTCCCTCCAGCTCTCTTCTTCTATTTTTTTCCCCCTCCTCCTCCTCCTCCTCCTCCTCCTGACTCCATCAACAACTCCCCAGACTCCTGGCCAAGTTTGAGCGCGTCAGATCCCCTCTGTTTGGAGAGGCTACGCTACATCTGTTGACGCGCTCAACATCCCCCAGCATGCATCACAGCGAGCGTGCAACTAATGAACTCGACTGGAGGAATGTGCCGATGCCCGTCCCCCTGCCTTTTTGTTTGATAAGTTTCCCTCTCAATAGGGGTACTGTTTACGAAGATCCGGTCCGGAACACGGAGCGCAAATATGGAGCCAGATGACCGTGAAATGTTTGTGGAAAACCTCTCAAATGAAACCGAGATGACTCTCCAAACTTTGCTCCTGACTTTTAGGGAATAAATTCAGCGAATCACATGAAGGTCCCGAGTGAGAGACTCCCTCAAAGAAGCAGGGATTGGTGCAACTTTAAAAACAGTTAGAGCGTCCCGACCTGGTAAAACATCCGACAGGCAGAAAGTCAAATGGAAAACACAGAGAACCAAAAGTGAAAATCAACTTTCTTTGCCCTTACAAGTGACTTTACTTGAAGTCTTTGCATGAGCGCTGAGATGGGGACATGTGAGCACTCGGTTAAGGAAATATAAAAATGCTTTTAACTCCAGCCTCTTCTTTGTGAATAGCCGTCTTTTGGATTTAATGAAAGCTCCTATAGTGAGTGAAAGCCTGAAAAAGCATTAGTTCGCACACAATAGTGGCCTTAACTGTAGGTATTAAACCTTAAAAGCCAAGACCTAATTGGCTGACCGGTGAATAGGCCAATGGGTGGCTGACTCCCGGGCTGCGATGTCAGAATGCCTGACTAGCCAACGGCTTGCCCTTGTCTCCTTCATTCTCCCGCAAATGAGAAAAAGTAGGACGACCCTCTTGATTGAACATCCGTATCGACTTCACATCTCCCCTCGTGCCCGTTCTTTTGTTGAGGGGCTTTTCTTCACTGAAGCGTCCGTGAAATTCTTTATCGAACACGGAAGCCTCGGCCTCATTTTTTGACAAATGGGACCGCTACCGGTTCTTTCATCTGTGTGTACATTCACGGTTGGACTTTTTAGATCTATTTCGCAGCGGACACCTCTCGGTCGCACATTGCTGCCCGCATTTAACTCGTCCTCATGTGACACAACCAACACAAAAACACTCGGTCAAGCGAAGAAAATACCGCACTCTGGGATCTGTTACCAGAGAGGCTGGACGGGGGTCCGCGGTGCATCCAATCACCGCCTCCAATGAAGTGAAGTACTCCCCGGCCAATAGAGGAACAAGACAGTGGAATGGTGGAGTACAATCACGCAGTGAAGCTCACCGTTATCCAGCCAAGTGTGCTAATCAAAACCTTGTGTGCCTGATCAATACCAGTGGACAACAGATTGCACTCCTGGGGAACTGGTGGAGGCTAGAGGGGTGTATCAAAGACCAGGGGAGAGGGGACAGATAAGAGAGAGCGCCGAGGCTGTGGGGGTGATGCGGTAACTGGGGACAAGTTGAGTGATTTGAGCGGGTATAAAGTGAGACACTGTCTGGCCTGCAGAGAGAGGAAGATCACACACAGAGACACAAACACACACTCTGGGTAGTCGTTTAAAAGGGCCAGTTTTCCACCACTAAATTCTTTATGTACAAAAAGCCTGACAAAGGCCTTGTGCTCTGTAATGCAGACAGATGTGAAAAGACACCTTTCTTACCTTTTAACCTGATTCTTTGAAATGATTATATAAACGTGGACTCGAGTGTAGTGATGAACCAATCGCAAACAAGGCAGTTGTGATTATTTCCAAGGGTCAATATTTATTTTTGCTTTTAAGATGATTTTACAAGCATAAAGAGTCTCAATGGAAATCATCCGACAATGACCTTCAGTCAGCAGGTAGCATTGAACTCGCAGTGAAGTTACTTTGCTGCTATGAATTTGGTACCGAAGTTACTGAATCGGATACGTAAAAAAAAAAGAGTAAGGAGTCATGACAGAGAGCGGACAGAACACAAGTTCAGTGGCCTAAATGATTTGCCATTTTAATAATTAGGGGTTTATCCAGCGATAACTAAATTCAGTAATTGCGTCCATTCTTTAACTCTTCTCCAATGATCTTGTTATGATGATGAGGACGATGTGACTTGATCAAAAGTATCAGAGCAGCTCCTGAAAAGACCTCAAGGGGACATAGTTTTGTGAAGTCTTGTCTCCAACTTTAAAAATGTGAATGTTTTGTTTTGTTCTCCGACTGCCATCAAACCAAGAGGAGGCGTTTTTCTTTGTGGGTGGCAAACATGTAGAGAATAATCTACGCAGATCAAAACTGTCGACATGCAAACATTTGAGCATTTTCTTCCACATTTTAGTCTACGTTGGAGAAGTGGCTCTTGGAAGATTCAAATAAAAGCCTGCAAGGTTGACGTCTTTAAATTTTGGTCACTGTGACTGCCTTTTTGCTTAATAATTACCACTTCCTAAAAGATGTTTTGACACAGCGCGCTAACTGATTCAAATACAGCACACTGGATCTATCTGCAGCTTCAAGCGTGAATTACATGGATGCCAATTTCCATAAATGCACACGGGATCAGATTTTTAAATTTTGCCTGACAAGCTGAAGAGAGCAGATTTTCCTTTTTCATTATCTGCTGAATACTTTCTTTTATGAATGTATTAATGCTAAACGCTGCGATTGGTGCTGGCTGTAATTGATGCACGCAGATCTACAAAAATTAACAATGTTCTTTAATCCGTCTGTCATCTCAGCATGCTTTGAAACAAAAGCGATCACAGAGGGGATTTAAAGCATTCTACTTTTAATTCTAATCACATCAGCAAAGCCGCAGCCTTTTATCCCTAAAAACCCTCCTTTTGCTTCTTTTTTTTTTTCTTCCAAAGAAGGGAACCTGATAGCACACAGTGGGTGGCTCTCTCTGACCATGACCAAGTACTGTATGCTGCATTGTGGATAAACAGGTGTTAGGTGTGAAGGTTTGAGATTAATCGGAGTTTGGAAAAGTACAGTTCCTAATCGTTGTAATCTTTCCAGAGGCATGTCAGCGGGTATGAAAATGAGAAATTCAGGAGGCAGCCCAGAGCAGAAACATTAATCTAACATAATCTATTGATCAATCCTGATGATCGCATTAATCCTGGCAAATCACTGTCATTGATAGGACCACGTAATGGATTACTATCAGTGGAGCGGAATATATGCCAACGTGAACGTTGCTGTACTGTATGAGGGTTTTAAAGGACGGTACTTCTGTGCTGAAAGGAGCCTGATCTACAGAAAACACATTTAATACGTATAATTGGTTCGTTTTAACACCCCGGACACAAATATGTTTTCTGTATTTCTGTCACGAAATGTTCGAGAGTAGCAGCGGCAGTCGTACTGGACCTTTGTAGTCGTGGTAACACTGCGACACGATGTCAGTTTGGTGAGGTTCAGCCAACGAAGTTACTCGGTTAGATTTAGGAAAGGATCGAGGTTTGGGTCAAAATAAACACTTTCTGCAACGCAAGTTGTGCTACGTACAAAATTCTTGTTAATACGTAACTTAAAATGAGTCACGTGTGTAAGTTAGCTTGCGTAAACATTTACTTTTGGTTTAACATGACGTGTTTTATCCCGACCTCACTACTTTGTCTTTCTTTATACTTTGTCACCTGCTGCTGTTATAACTGCTTCGGCCACAAGAGGTCGCATCGTAGGTGCAGTTGGCCCAGTAGGACCCATGTTTATGGGAGTCATGGCAACTAATGATGGCTATTCAATGGGCTGATAACATTGGAAATGGGTGACCACCAAAGACGGATGTGCCTCAAGTGAAACACAGGCGATAATAATACTTTTGTACATTTTAGACCGAATGTTTTACATATTTTAAGTGTATCAGAAGCCTCATTTACACACAACAATTCTAAAAACAGATTCAAATTCAGTATAAAAACACTAAAAGATCCACTTATTTCTGTTTGTTGGACAAAGAGCAAAAATTTGCTTGCCCAGTGTAATTAGTGATAATAGGAGATGAATCACTACTCAGATTAAGTCGAAAAGCCCGTTTTTACTCATTATGTCTGAGCCAGCAGCAGAAAGGAGCTCGGTTATACATCGATGAAACAAACAGGATGTTGACTAGACAGACTGCCAAATAAATATCCAACCTCTCCAGAATTTAATTTTGAACCAGATCCTGCCACTTTGTTGTTGACAGCTGTGTCTTCAGTGAAACACACCACCATGGAAACAACAACAACACCCAACGTGAACACGGCAGCAATTATTATCTGTCAATTTTAGACACTCGAATGCAGCGAGAACTTATCTCCTAATTAGTTGTAATAGCAATAGCGACAGCGGCTGTGGGCTGCAAGCGTTTGTTTTATCGCTCCTGGAGCAGATGCACGAGATGTGCTTCCTCGGGGAGAGGCCACGCTATTTTTTACTTTACCGGCAATCTTAGGGCACGGCTGCAGGACGGTTTGGAGGTGTTATTCATTGAAAATCAATATTTTCCATTTCTGAGGATGCAGAATGAATTATTACTGAGATGAGCATTGTAGAGAGATTGAAGGCTTAGTGTGAGGCATCACTCATCTGAAGACTTTCACAAGGACATTTACTTCTTTTCCCTTGGAGTTAACTCGGTGAACATGGAGCTCCCTTTTTTTTCTTCCCACCGTCAGGGCAACGAAGACTAGATCTCACAGCGGCAGGACCAGATGCATATTTGTAGACAATTTAATAAATAATTGCTTGAAATTCCTCAGGTCTTTGGATGCTAATTTGCTTTCTGTGGCGAGTCCTCCAGGCTAGCGTTATCCTGTTCCAAAGTTCTCATGCCAGGCTGGTTGGGGCGAAACTGCCATTTTTTAATGAACGTGTCCAAAGAATGCCAACCGTGTAATTCGACAATGACCTCAAATCCTTTTCGGAAGTGATGAGCTAAGCACAGGCACACTCTAATTAACGAGCCCACTCACAACAGAGATGAACAAATTATGGAGCCAGTTTGAAATGTCAAGATAACCAATTATCAAATGAAAATGGCCATTCAGTAGTTCCCTCTGGCCACAGGTGATGAAGCCACCTGAAATAATGGGAAAAAGCACAGGCAGAATGGGTTTTAAGACTTTGTCAGAAGAGAAGTATTAGATCAGCCTAAAATGGAAGATCTCTTGGGGACCAAATTAGACCAGATACATTTAGTGTCTATACCATGAAATGAATGATCACTGGCTTCCTAAGGGACGTGAAATTACATTTTTAATGACGCTATAGTTAAACTCATATTTGTCATGACATCACAGTGACCCCTCCTCCCCTCGATCTCAAACCCCTTATATAATATATGGCCGACACATCTGTAAACACATCTACCCACATATGTTTGTGTACTTTTGTTTTTTTTCCTTCACATTCCAGTTAAGCCACATCGAATAATTCCACAACATTTATTCCTAATTTGGACTTTGTTCACAGGCTGAAGCTCGAGGACATGACCCCCGAGCAAGCAAAATGTGACAGTTTGTAAAATGATTAACAAGTTAGGAAAGAACAAAACTATTCTTTGTGCTCAATTGGATTATATTTATTCAGAGGGAGGGACATATTTATCTTATTAAAGTTAACAATCAGAGAAAGTAAAACAAAGTCTGTGTGCTTGAAGAGCCCAGACCTCGAGGGAACAAATACAATAACGCTTTCAAACTTGCGCCAAAAGTCTTTTTCTTTTTTAGTTTGGTGAGAAACTTCACTGGCCGGCACGGGAACTTCTACCGCAAGCAAGCATCCAACCAACGAGATGTCACCCTCAAGTCTGGCATTTTGGCTGCCGCCATCTTGTTCTTTTGGAGCCAGAAGTGACCATATTTGGAAGAGATGGGAAAGAAGACACTATGCCCCACCGCTCTATACCGGAAACCTGTCAATCAAACCAGACACGCCCCCTAACATACCTCTCTTTACGTCCTAATATCTCATTAGTTATCAAAGTATTTTCCACTTTATTTGAACTTGGCGAATGACATCATGATGACTTGTTGAGAAAATGTGTTGACTTTGTATTTTAAGAATGAAGTTGATTCTTTTTTGAAGGGAAGTCTATTGCAGCTAGAGGTTTTACGGAGCCCCTAGTGGCACTTAGTGGTATTGCATTTTTTTTTGTTTTTCACGATACAGTCAATGACCCGGTGTGAGTGAGGATAAAAAAGAAAAAAAGAAAATGAGGCCTCTCCACTGAAGCTCTTGTGGCTGAATGGGAGCTCTTTCATTCTTGAGGGAAAATCTTCCCAGCGGAGTGGAGACTGTTACAGCCCATTATTTATTTGTTTTTGGAAAATAGGCACTATTTTCAGGCGTCCGCGTACTTTTGGCCTCCACGCGTGGCTCTAAAATTAACAAACGGGCTGAATGACCCCGACTGATTGACTTTATTCACTTTGATTTTGTTTGCAATTCTGTCGGCTACACAGATCATAATCGCTTCTGACAAAGGTACCAAGACCTGCACTGTTCTGCAGACAGGACCCAGGAGATAGACATCATGTTTTAGTGAAGAATGGACTTCTGAGTGACTGGCAGATACCTCACCGAGACAGAGAGCTCTGGCAGGGCTCCAGCGAGAGAGAAACAGAGAGAGAGAGAGAAAGTGTTTTTCTCAGAGCAAAGGCAGCATTCAACGAGAGCTTCACTGGAGAGGATAAGATGCCCTTTCTGTGTGCGATGAAGGATGGACAGAAGGGGGGGTAGAGAAGCAGAGGAAGAGAGGATGAGGGAGCAAGAGAGAGAGAAAAACAACGGGGGAAGAGGGAGAAAGGAGGAAACTTTTCAGTCTGGGTTTTCCATTCAAAGACATTTTGACAGGGTAGAGCCCACTCTGTGGCAGGGAGTGAAGCCATTTTGAAGTCTCCTACCGGCAGCTTGAGGGAAGCGGGGAGCCAGAATAGATATATCTCGGGGCTGCCTGCCTTGGTATTTTTTTATTTTTTTATTTATTTTTCTTCCTCCACCACACTTTTCTTTCCTGTTTTTGACAGCCAGCTCAGAATCACCGAGCAGGTGTCTTCTTATTTTCTGCCGAAACAGTGGGACAGTGCACACAAACACTCCGACGCTGTTCATAAACAGATAAACACACGGGCAGACCAGACAGACAGGCAGACATGCAAACACACACACACACACACACACACACACACACACACACACACACACACACACACACACACACACACACACACACACACACACACACAGCAGTGGCACTCAAGAAGTAACTATGCATTGGAAATGACTACTCTTCACACATAATGTCTTGCATGAGGCTGCCGGAGTTGAGGGGGATGGGGGTGGTGGGTAGTGGGTGGGGGGCAGTCTGTGACTATGACTATGTACACTGACACAGAATGAGTGTCACAAAACAAGAGCTGCTATTTTCACTTTAATGCATGCAAATAACAGGCAGCCGCTGACACGAGGGCAAGATTTAGTGGCGTCGCAATTTTTAGGTCACAGGAAAGAGAGGGGAAATTCATCCTTATTATTCCCTCACCAGATCCTAATAATGTGGCTAGTGTTGCAATGCTTCAGCTGCAACTTTTCTTTTATTTCTTTCACTGTTGCGAGGGCAGGGTTGAAGAATTAGCAGGGTTTATTGTGCCTAACCTCCCTTTTAAGTGTCAGATTTTCAAGGCTTTTTTGAGAGCAGAGCGTTGACACTGGAATTATCACGATATAAGTTGCCTCAGACCAAATTTGCTTCAAATCAATCCATTCATGGCGGCCACAGCGACCCCCGCTCTGTTGAAAGGGGTTGGAGGTGGAGGGAGGTGGGAGTGGTGGGGGGGGGGGTTGGCCCTCTGAATGGCTGCTTTGAGAGGTCCCCTTTTGAAGTTTGAGGGGCTTTTTGAAAAGCAGTGTGTCCCTCGTGTCGCTGGTGTCAGCGATGAAGTTATGACTGGGGGACTGACTGTCTGGGTGGGGGCGACGAATGCCGACAACAATGTATGTGCCCCTTGTGCTGATTGGAGCGATATGGTTGGATAAGCGTCCAAATGCTTTGAAGAAAATTATCAATATAAAGTAAAATAAGTGGCAAAAACAAAAATGAATTTAACTTCTGTACGGATAGTTTCTTCAGCAGCTGTATCAGTGTTGGTGGTAATGAACAAACTGTTTCAAAAAAAAAAAAGATCGTATAAAAGATTACAATTTTAAATTCAGTAATCACGTTCGTTACTAAATCTGTTGTTTTCGACAAGTTTAGCTTGTTTGCTGTCTCATTGGTAGTTTGGCGAGTGACGAAGCGATTCACCTTTTAAGAGAGTTTTAACAAATCTTTGTCAAAATTTATGGAATGACACAAAAAAATGTGGGCAAACGGCTCGTCTCAATAACACACTGAGATCTGCTAACAACCAGAGTCGCAGTATTTGGAGATCAACATGCTTGGCCGCTAAAATTTATACTGCAAGATAGCAGTTGAACATTGAAGTTGGTCTGAATAAATCAAACAAAATGTGTAACTTGAAATTCTGACAGCTCAAAGAAGACCGTGTGAAAATAGGCCACCGTCAAAAATGTTATTCTCCATCCCGTCACTCCTAAAAGTCTTATGTCTTGGTTATTTTCTATCATTTCCATGAGTCAGGTGTGCAATTTCTCAAATATGCCACTGGCTTCTGTCTGTGTTCTGTTCTAAATGTGTGATTTTTGACACATTTTTAGCCAAAAGACGCCTTTCCAAAATTCAAAGTATATTCAAAGATACAGTATGCTGATGCAAACCGGCAAGCTGTATCACTAGTGGTGTGAAATCAATGGCAAATATAACTCAATAGCGTTCTCGCTGGAATATATTTTCACATTCTCTACTTGAAGGAGAACAAGACACACTGCTGCCTTTTTCATATTTAAAGCATGGCAGCATCCGTTTTACCCCCCGTGACTACCTGAGTGATCTGGGCAGTGTTGAAACTTTCTGAACCAATTCTATTGCATTGTGATCTCTTCAACAGTTCTTGCAAAGCCCAGAGGAAGAAGGCAGAACAAGGCGTTGGGAGTCTCAAAATAGCAACTCGCCAGAGGGAGTTGGAGAGAAAAAGGCTGGCTGAGCTGCACCACCATCGCGCTGGACTTTTCCTTTCTCTGTGCGGTTGAGTCACTTCGTGTTGATGTTTCTCTCTGCCGTTCAAAGTGGAGGATGCCGTGACATATTACCTCTCGGGCTACACTACAAAGAGTTGTCTAAGAGTGGCCTGGCCGCCCGCCCGCCCGCCCGCCATCCTGCCGACTTTTTACACATTCTTGACGGATGGTTGTATTGGTCTCCTGGGGCCACGCAGTCAGAGAACACACAGCGGAGGGGCTCGGTGTACGAACGCTCGGCTACAGGGACAACGACCGACACATCCACACAGAGGCAAACAAGGGAAAACCTACACATATGCAAAGGAAGTCTGAATGGATGCTCGCGCCCACGCGCGCTAAAAAAGACCCACAGATGCACACAGGAAGGCAGGCAGGAAGATAAGGACACGGACATATATAGACGCTGTGCTGAGGGATCGTCTCGCTCCTCCAATAACGGGGAGTGTCGGCGGCGCGTTGATAAGACACTGAGTGGGTGTGATTACTGCACTGAGATAGCTCTGATTTGGGAGACTGTCATTCACCAAGAGGCTTTGTCCTGAACTTTTGAACCACATCACATCTGTTGGTTTCTATTTCTCGGCCTCTCTTCGTGCTACAAGTCCCACGCGAGACCGGAGCTGTACGAGGTGCGATCGAATGCTTCCAGGCTGTTTCTGCTGCACACCAAACGCAGCGAAGGAATAAGCGTCGCGAGTCAGCGCTGTAATTTACGGAGGCGCATCGCCATCAGCGCCTGTGTTACGTGGGCCTGGAAGTTCAGCAGAAAGCAAACATCAAATTTTGGGGGAAAGAAAGAAGTCACAAGGAAACCAAATCTGGCGAGTCGGGGGATAGATGAGTGAGAATTATGCTGTTTTTGGCCAAGAAACTCTCACGTGAATGCAACTCAAAACACCTCGCCCGGCTCGCTGCTTCATTTCCGCAGGTTTTCTGAAGCGTTTCAAAAAAGGTCTCAATTGCCGATTTACCAGAGATTGACAAAGAATTTGATCTGCACTCTGATCAAGTTTATGCTGAAATCTCAAATGCACACGTGCCGGTTGACCAAGTGAAAAAAAACAACTTGTCCCGAGACAAAAACGTGTTTTGATTGTGCCTCATTTATAGCTACAACAGTGGAGTGTTAATGACTTGGAGACACACAGTATGTGATATCCGCTACGCCCTATTAACACAAACACGTGACTGTCTCTCAACTTCTCCATTACGTAGCGTCGCTTATTCTGCAAAGTACGGTGTCATAATTAATAGAGAGCAAACACTGGGTAGCTCAGCACCAGCAAGAAGACACACCAACGTGATCAGCCAAGCACCCAATTTCACTGTATTATTAACAGTCAAAGCCACTGCCCCAACCGAGAAAACAAATAAGATGACTTTTTTGGGTTTTTTTCTACATGTTTAGATAACAGCATGAAGAGTAATCGAGCTGTCACGGCATACCATGAACGCCTGGGTGACAATTACTGCTCACACAAAATGCTGAAAAGTGAAGGCCAATTAAGGAGCTGAATGCATCCATAGTGCAATTGTTGTTATGCGTAGCCTTTTGCAATAGAATGAGAAAAAAATACATAAAGTATGAAAATTAACTTAAAACATTTCTAAAAACGTTCACACTTTCAAAGCACTACGAGCGAATAGAAATCCTGCCCGTCGTACTTTTCACATGAAATCTCAGTGGAAATAAACATGATCCCCGAGTATAACAATAGTAAAGCTACGCTTCCATTATTCCTTTTTTAAATATGTGCTTTCATGGAATTGTATTTATTTCTACTTTTTGTTTTCTGAAAAACATGCTTAAAACTCACGTCTTAATTTGGAAATATTTGAACAATCAGTCGCTCACTGAAAATTTCTGGTGCCGTCTGAACTTTCTGCAGCGAGCAGACAAAAATACCCGAAGCTTCGCGAGAAAATTGCTAACGTTGTGGTTTACTACGTCACCACTGAATGAAAGACTTTTCAACAACAAAGGAGGACGAGCAATCACGCGGTTTGAATGTGTGTGTTCTGTAGCGGTCAAATTACCTGCATTCAAATTTCAAGAGCAGCATCAGTCAGAAAAGTTGCAAATTTATCTTTGATTTTATGCGAGAATAAAACAGCATCAGCAAAGAAGATGCAAACTTTGCTCCGAGCCACACGTATTCATATCCAGTCTCACATTTTTCTTTTTTGAATATTTTTTTGGCACGCCATGCAACAAATGTCTGGCCAGCTGGGAGGTAAACTGGATATTGTGGATATGTGGTGTGTACCTTTTCTGGTCTTTTTGAGATTCAGGAAACAACTCCATCCCAGCTGGTTCCAAAAATACACTCCAGCTAACCTAAAGCCCGCAGTCCAGCTTCTGGCTCTGATGCCTACATTACAGGTCCCAAGTTGTATAAAATCAATCAGAATTCTATTTCTATTTCGATTATGAAAAGAAGGTCTACTGTACAAATACTGTAACGTTTAAAAACACTAAGTTCACAGAAATACACAGCCTATGTTCAGCAAATGCGCCATTTGAACTACTGTAAGTTTGTGATGTCACAAATGCAGGCTCATGTCATATGTCCACCGTCGGGACGGCCGACTGTCCAACCCTTCACGTGGAACCTTTTCATCTGTCATTGGCCTGGGAGTGCGTGACTCAGAAAAGAGTCAGCCAATCAGAAGAGAGCGTCACATATCAATGCGCCTTTGAGAGACAGACACAAAACAGCCTGTTCTTAGTAAAGCTTCAAAGAGAGGCTTAAGGAATGGAAGTAAAACCTAAAACCACAAAAATACCTTCTTTTGGATGGCAAGACATAAAAAAAAACAAAAAAACTTGATGAAAGTGTAAATTATACGACCTTTAAGATTCAATACAAAGGTCATGATGATGATGCCGAGCTAGAGTTGTGACCATCTTTCATCCCTTCAGTATGTCAACAATGTTACATTATAATAAAGTAGTCCGTCCTCTCATTGCCTTTCTATATAATTGTGTGTACAAACTAGTACCGATTTGCCAGAAGTCTCCTGCTTAGGTGTAAATCGAGTTCTCTGCCAGGTAAATGTAGAGCAGCACTTCAACTGCATCTCTTTCTCCATCTTCTCTTCTAAACATGGCCGCTCTGCATATATATCCCACATCGGATCATCAGCAGACTCGAAATCCAGCTTTTACCTTCGTGTACTGAGCTACCGCACCAACTCGCCTCACAAGTAATTCTTTTGAACTGCAGCTTGGGTCAATGCATATTATATTTTTACAGAGCCTGTGATAAATGCACAGAAAACACCCACCACGAAGCTGGAGACACATTTTATGTACGCGCTCTTCTGCTGCGAATAAAAAAATTCATCAACTCCTACATGGTGAGAATCGAGGCAGCTCCCTCAATAAAAGTCCTCATTGGTAAAATGTCTCAAATCAATGGGGCAAAGCTATAATAACATTAAGGTGTATTTATGTGCTTGAACAATGCAGCCAATCATCCCAACGCTCCTATCCTCACATCACTGGACAACAGAGGTGTAATTTCGTGTCGACAGCCGTCGTAATTGCAACTTTATTGCACATTAGCCACTGTAACACGTAAATAAGGACAAGCAGGCATTTCTGCTCGTATTATGTTTGTGGAACCGAAAGCATGAATTCAGCAGACAGTGCAATCATCTCAGTTTTTCATTTTCTTTCATTAACGCTTCCCGACTGTCCACCAGGAATAAGCAAAACAAGCAAACACTAAGAAAGACGTAAGTCCTTTAAGGTGCTTTTTTTTTTTAATTTAAAAAAAAAAAAAAATTATTTTATTTTTTTAGTTATAACCGTTTTGGAAATATGCACAACATTTAGTCTGAAATGTATTTTTATTTTATTTTAGGGGAAAAACACGGCTTGATGTCTCAGCTCTGATCAGAACTTCTTTGAATCTGTATCAGTCGTGGCGTGGGAGTCCCAGTCACTTTTTTTTTGTTTTTTACATCTCGTTTTCTCTGATGAGGTGTTTGTAACGGCGTCGAGTGCTTCGCCTCGCATCATTTCGGACCACTCATCCACTCCGGCTCGAGATCGATGTTACACGCAACTACGAGAATGATTTTCAGCGACGACTTTTCGAGCCTTGATCCTCATGGTTGTGATGGTAAACACCGTCGCTGAGTCACCTCCGTGCTCATTTCCACTTTGTATTTGCACACTCCAACAGCCTTGGGGCGCACAGTTGTTATTGTCAAGTCTTATGAATTCTCTGTTTGATCAAGTGGAGTTATACCGGTTACTGCAAAGAGATTTCCAATGACAGAAGACTAGAAATGTGACACTGGGTCAAAACTGAGCCAGTACAGTATTGTCAGCACAGCGCCAATGCATGAAAGGGTCAACTTTAACACTGAGTCACTTGTCTTGGGTGGTTTTATACCTGCGTGTTCAGTATAATGTCTATTTATTGACAAAAAATACCAGAACTCTCATAATCTGCTTTTTATAAAGTCACTATTTGTTACTGATTAAGATGATATTTTTGTCCCTGTGCAGTTTTGCGTGGCATTCGCATAAAAGAACATTAACACCGAGTCAAAACAAGCCCTTGGTGCCTGGTAAAGTGTTGAGTTTGTTATATTGACCAAAACTGCATCCTTTAGTAGTTCCTTTACTACCCGTGTCGACCTTACTACTCGTGAATCATATCATCTATAGCTTTTTATGATGTTGGTTAAATTACTTCACATACTCACAATTGTCATGCGGAAGAACAATTAATTTACAGACAACTTTAAAATGTTATTAATATTCCATTTTAATGAATAATAATTCAAATTGCCTGACTACATTCGTCACCTATAATTATCATTTATTTTAAATGCAACTACTGCCAGTTATTTTTACAGAGAAACTAATCAACTAAAGGATCAAAGTGATGCATCTAAGTGCCCACAGTGCACATGCAACTGAGTGCATTTACATTACCCCCCCCCCCCGCCCTCGCTCTCTCTCTGCTTATACTGCTGCCAAAGCCTTTTTGAGGAGAGATTTGATTTACTTTTCATTTTTTTTATTCGACGATAGAGGGCGCTAGTTAGCAAGGATAAAGCCACTGCTGGAATTCAGACAGGCTGTCTGAGCAAGATGCAGCTGCTGAGACTGGCTGCCTCTTTTCCTCTTCCCCTCCTCCTCCTCCTCCTCCTCTTCTTCTCCCACTGTCCCTCTCACTCCTTCACTCACTCATTACACTCATTCCCTGTATAATTTCTCTCTCTCACACACACACACACACACACACACACACACACACACACACACACACACACACACACACACACACACACACACACACACACACACACACAGCACCGCACTGCTGTCCCTATGGCCAAACAGGTTCCCAATTCAAAGTGGAAGGAAATCCTCACGCACGCGCATTGACACACAAACATTTGCACTTTACACAGCAGTGCAACTGCGCGTATACGTGCAGACATGAATCCACCTTAAGCACTCCCCCCCAAAATGGGCTTATTAAACTGTGCGTCGGCAGGGGAGGGGAGGAGGGGGGGGGGTGATCGGAGCACGCTGCTGGACAGAGCGCCTGCCAGCGTGACATGAATGTTACCCATCACGAGCACTCGAGTGGCAACTGCGGTGTCGGACGGACGGACGGACGGACGGACACGCACACACACACACACACACACACACACCGCGCTCACTAATCTCACACAAGGAAGCAGGGTTTGCGCAGTGGCCGAATAGCAAACCTTTGCAAAAGATCGTCTGGGTGTCCACGCGGGGAGGAAGAGGAGGAGGGAGGGGGGTGGGTGGGGTGGCTATCGTTATTCCTTTTTATGCAAATTAATTCACAGCCACGGTCTCACATTCCTGGTTGCTGAGTGGACTGAGCAGCACACGTACACACACACACACACACACACACACACACACACACACACACACACACACACACACACACACACACACACACACACACACAGAGGCGAAAAAAGACACCGAGCCCGCTGCACCGGAGAGAGCGAGAGAGCACAGCCACTGGCGACCACACGCATTCATATTAGTAACCACAGGGAAACCACAGCACTGCGTACACAGCCAGCCCCGTCCCGTCCCGTCCCGTCCCCTCCACCCTGTCCTGTCCTGCTGCTGCTGTGTGTTCCGGAGCTGCTTCCATATCAAATAAAAAACAAACAAGCAGACAACTTATGCGTAAAAGTTGCGCTCGAGAATTTGGTGTGTTGTCACACAAGATATCTCTTGCGGCAAAACGCCTCAACAAAAACCGCACACCACCCTGCACTTACTACAACATTTACCGCTGTCACACGCTGCCTGTGATGATGTTAAATGCATTAAAACACAGTTATTATTTCGCCATGTCGCCACACAAGAACACGAAGCATCCGAAATGTCCTCACAAAGTGTCGAGACGCGTCTCGAGAAAACACCGGTGTAAAGGACTAGAATAATGCGCACCCCACCTACCCCTTTTTTTTCGGGGCAAATATTATCTGCTGGCCCGTGGACTGGGCGACCGAGACCAAGTTCGACCCTGTTTACGTGCGCTGCTGGGGGAGAAGAAACCTGAGGGGGGTGGAGAGAGCGAGAGAGACAGGGAGAGAGACAAGGAGAGAGAGGAGGAGAGCGAGAGGGGAAGAGAGAGACTGCAATATCATTTGTGAATCCCTCTCACAGTGCTGCAGATAGGGGCTGCCAACACATGCGGCGCGTCTGCAGGTGAGGAAACAGGCTGAATATGCTGGACACAGTGAGGAATCCAACCAACGTTTCCTAAAGAAAAACTGCATCGGATATACATTTCCTTTTTTTTTTTTGCTTCTTTTTTTTCTCCCCCTCTTTCCAACACAACCCTATGATAATCTCCAGCAGGTTGTATATCGCGGAGTTGTCTTGCTTGTTGCAAGTGACTTAAGGAAGAGAGCAGAAGAGGTAATTTTGATTCATATTCATATCCCGAAGATCCGCTGCAGTCAACACTCACCTTATGATGAGTTTGGAAACTGCGCGAGCATTTAAATGATCCTCTGACATATGTGGACATATCTGCGAGCAGAGGAATATTTTTGCAGCCTCACCCACAAAAAAAAAAAAAAAAAAGAGGAGATTCCACAAACTGTAAGTAAAGCGGCGCGACATGGACTGAATTTACTTTCTGGTGATATGATGTCCGGACTATAACATTTTTGTTTGTGTGTGTGTGACTTTTACGCGCATGACATTCAAATATTTGGGGCAAAGTCCGGAGCGCACGGAGCCTCTCTGGTGTGATTTTTTTTTATTTTTTTTATTTCATTGCGGTCTTTTTGTTTCACCAAAACAAGGAAAAGATCAACTAACACTGAGCACTGAGGGAGAAAAACCGGAGAAGAGAGGAAAGCCCGTTGTACTTGCTGCTTTTCACTGCAGCAGGAGCGATAGGAAGTCGTCCGGAGGATGAAGTCTCACGCATCCCGAAACGGAGGGCTTTTCTCTTAATGAACATTTCTTTCCCGCATTCGGACTTTCCGACAGTGATTAAATATTTTTGGACATTTTTTCTTTCAAATTCAAGTGGACATTTTCTGGGGTGAACAATGAGGACTACTGGCGCAGTGGACTATTTGTACTATTGCATGCTCATCCTGCTGCTCGTGCATCAGCCCGCTGCCAAGCAAGTGCTCCGGTACCGTCTCGCTGAGGAGGGACCCGCCGATGTCAGAGTAGGCAACGTAGCCGGCGACCTGGGCATCATCGCCGGGGCCGGTGAGGTGACATTCACTCTCGAGTCCGGCTCTGATTTTTTCAAAATAGACAACATCACAGGTGAGCTCACCACCAACGAGAAGCGGATAGACCGTGAAAAATTACAGCAGTGCCAAATGATATTTGATGAGAATGAGTGTTTTATAGATTTTGAAGTGTCAGTGATAGGACCAGCCCAGAGCTGGGTCGACCTCTTCGAAGGGAAAGTCATCATACTAGACATAAACGATAACACTCCGTCGTTCCCTTCCCCTGTCCTGACACTGTCTGTGGAGGAAAACAGACCCATCGGAACCCTTTATCTGCTGCCCACAGCCACCGACAGAGACTTCGGCAGAAACGGAATAGAGAGATATGAGCTCATTCAGGACAATGGAGAGAACTCGAGGCGCCTGGGCTCTTCTGGGGATTCATACTCGGGGAAGAGGAGGTTTGAGGAAGGAGTGAGCAGGAGCAGTGTCTTTGAACTGCAAGTTGCTGACACCACTGATGGAGAGAAGCAGCCTCAACTCATCATTAAAGGGGCCCTCGATAGGGAACAGAGAGACTCCTATGAGCTCACGCTGCGCGTTCGGGACGGAGGAGATCCCCCTCGCTCCTCCCAGGCCATCCTGAGGGTAATGATCACCGACGTGAACGACAACAACCCCCGGTTTGAGAAGAGTGTGTACGAAGCCGACCTGCCAGAGAACAGTTCCCCCGGCGCCCCCATCCTGCAGCTCAAAGCGGCCGACGCAGACGTGGGGGTTAACGGTCAAATCGAGTACGTGTTTGGGGCAGCCACCGAGTCGGTGAGGAGGCTGCTGCGGTTGGATGAGAGCACGGGGTGGCTGAGTGTGTTGCACCGCATTGACCGTGAAGAAGTGAGCCAACTGAGGTTCACGGTAATGGCCCGTGACCGAGGTCAGCCGCCCAAAATGGACAAGGCCACAGTGGTGCTGAACATCAAGGACGAGAACGACAACGTTCCTGCCATTGAAATCCGAAAAATCGGACGCATTTTCTTGAAGGACGGGATAGCCAACGTGGCCGAGGACGTCGTCGTGGACACGCCCATCGCCCTGGTTCAGGTGTCGGACCGTGACCAGGGGGAGAACGGCATCGTGACCTGCACCGTGGTCGGGGATGTGCCCTTTCAGCTCAAACCAGCCAGCGAGATGGAGGGCGAGCAGAATAAAAAGAAATACTTCCTCCACACGTCTGCAACTCTGGACTACGAAGCCACACAGGAATACAATGTGGTCATAGTGGCCGTGGACTCCGGCAGCCCCAGTCTGGCAAGTAATAACTCTCTTATCGTGAAAGTGGGCGACACTAACGACAACCCTCCCATCTTCAGCCAGAATGTAGTGGAGGTGTCGTTCCCAGAAAACAATGCCCCTGGCGAGAGGGTGACAACGGTAGCAGCCATCGACGCAGATAGTGGGAAGAACGCTGAAATAGCCTATTCCCTAGACTCATCAGTAAATGGGATTTTCTCTATCGATGCAGACAGTGGAGACATCCGAGTAAACACCATTCTGGATAGAGAGCAAACAGAGCGCTACGAATTCAAAGTGATAGCCAAAGATAAAGGCATAAACACCCTTCAGGGTTCTGCAACAGTGGTCGTCCTGGTGGCCGACAAGAATGACAACGAACCAAAGTTCATGCAGGACGTGTTCACCTTCTATGTCAAAGAGAACCTCGATCCAAACAGCCCAGTTGGCATGGTTACAGTAATCGATGCAGACAAAGACCAAAATGCAGACATGGGGCTTTTCATCGAGGAAGAGGAGGACCTCTTCTCCATAGAGAACGAAACTGGGACAATTTTCTCCACCCTGTCCTTTGACCGAGAACAGAAAACCACGTACACGTTCCGCGTCAAAGCCGTGGACGGCGGCGACCCTCCGAGATCCGCCACCGCCACGGTTTCCCTCTTCGTCATGGATGAAAACGACAACGCGCCGACAGTCACCTTCCCGATAAACAGCTCGTACACTCTGCTTTCTCCCTCCAGTAACGTCAGAACGGTAGTCAGGACGGTCATAGCTACCGACACAGACACCGGCATCAACGCAGACCTCAACTACAGCATCATTGGGGGAAACCCCTTCAAGCTGTTTGAGATCGACAGGGGCACCGGGGTCATTTCTCTGATGGCGAAGCTGGAGCAGAAGCACTACGGCCTCCACAGGCTGGTGGTCCAGGTGAACGACAGCGGGCAGCCGTCACAGAGCACCACCACGTTGGTTCACATCTACGTTAATGAGACTCTTTCCAACTCCACGGTGGTGGAGGCCCAAGTGGCCAAGAGCCTCAGCACGTCCCTCAACACCAACATTGCCGGTGACCCCAACTATGACCTCAGCAAACAGCGGTTAAGCATCATAATCGGAGTGGTTTCGGGCATCATGACGGTCATCCTCATCATTCTCGTGGTCGTCATGGCCCGTTACTGCCGTCCCAAGAACAAGAATGGTTACGAGGCCGGCAAGAAGGACCACGAAGACTTCTTCACGCCGCAGCAGCACGACAAGTCCAAGAAGCCCAAGAAAGACAAGAAGAAGCAGAAGTCCAAACAGCCTCTCTACAGCAGCATCGTCACCGTGGAGGCCTCCAAACCCAACGGGCAGCGCTACGACGGCGTCAACGAGAAGCTGTCGGACAGTCCCGGCATGGGCCGCTACCGCTCGGTCAACGGAGGGCCGGGCAGCCCGGATCTGGCCCGGCACTACAAGTCCAGCTCGCCGCTCCCCACCGTCCAGCTTCACCCGCAGTCGCCGACGGCTGGAAAAAAGCACCAGGCGGTGCAGGACCTGCCCCCTGCCAACACCTTTGTTGGGACCGGAGATAACATTTCCCTTGGATCTGACCACTGCTCTGAATACAGCAGTCAAACTATCAACAAGTACAACAAACAGGTAAGAAGACACGTCTCCATGTTCTTTTTGTTTCCCTCCACTACTCTTAAATGTCTCCTGCTTCTTCCTCTCAGTGTTCCCTCCACCATAATGCTTTCTGACAGGGCTAGTCTCAGTAGTCTTGTTGCCTTTATGGTGCTAATGTGTGTCAAGTTAGCGGTATTGATCTGTTTTGGTTTGGAGTGCCATTCACATGTAATATTGAAATAATAGAGAAAGGTTTAGATTATCTCCAGGAAGGAGGGGGCGGAAGGGGCGGAAGGGGGGGTGCTTTGCTACCACTTGACCAAACAACTATTTTTTTTAATTTTTATCACAGCGTGTGTTGAAGCTGCTTTTTTTTTTTTTTTTTTTTTTTTCCCCATCAGGCCCGTCAAAGCCACTAACCTCAGAAAATATGTGTCGGGAGTGTTGTCGACAGCTCACATAAGGGTTTGGTTTGCAGTTATTCTATCCCAGAGGGGAGCGTGGCGGGGGCCCGGCTGCACTCCCCATTAGCCCCGTCCAGCCCTGCCTTGCCCCTCGTCTGCAACGAGGCTATCTTTTCCTCTCAGGAAAGAGACAGAGAGAGCGACGATGAAAGAGAACAGAGAAAAGGAGGGTGGACGTAGGTTGTGTGCAACACTGACGTGGTTCTGTAGGCTTTATGGAGTCGGGTTTTTTTACGGCCTCTGCTTGAACATCTGGCCAGGAGGTCACATTAACATTCTTTTTGCATTGATTCATTGACCCAGCGGTGAAAATTCACCTCCCATATTGTGCCTCAGTTTCTTCCACTCCCTCCAGTGTATATCTATATATATATATATATATATATACATATATATCTGTCTGCCATCTTGTACCTGCTTCTCTTCTCCACCACCCTCCAGCTTGTCTCACCTCCTCCCCCCTTCTGCTTTTTCTGTCTCTCAGTAACTCCGTTCTCAGCAAAGGTAAAAGTTCTTGGTGTGATTTTGATATTTAAATTCCAGGAAATGTGTTGCTTTCATGGATTCAGTCTTATATTATTATTTCTTTTTTTGTGGGGGTGGGTGGGCCTGCTTTTGTACCGTTACGTGCAAGAGCAGCGGGAGACCGGAGTTAATACTTAATAAAGATGGCTGATTTGCGTTTTCCAGAAAAAGAACACTATTGTTGTTGTTTTTATTTTTGTATGGCATTCTAATGAATTATTGATCTTTCTTTTACTTGGTGTCAGCACTACTCTCAGATTTCTGGTGTTTGCTTTGCTCGCACTTTTTTCCCTCCATTTTTGTGTGTTCTTTATTCCTTTATGTTAGTATATTATATTCCTGCTGTCGCTTTCTCCCCCTCAAACTCTCCTCTGGACCCTTGTACACCCCCCTCCCCCCATTCTGTATACCTCTTTCTCCCTCTGTTTTTTCAGCCTCTGCCACATCATACCCCCTACAACGGCTGCTTTCTACCTTTGTTCTTGCAGTAGTTTCTTTTTTAATCTCCACTCACATCTCTCTGTACCCCCTCTCCCCCTCCCTCTCACTATTCGTCCTCTCAAATCATTTTAGCCCCCCCTTTTACTCCTCTTCCCCTGCTCTGTCTCTAACAGCTTCTAATATGGTGTATTCACTGAGCTGCTTCCCAGAGTGTGAGGAGTGCTGTTGCTTTCGGATGTCTCCTGCATAATTAAAAGGGCACTCTATTTGCTGCTGCGGCAGCAGCATGTATTGTGTGTCACTATGCGCCACTTATATAATTATTTATTTACTCTCTACATTAATGCTGCGGTAACTTTTATGGACTGTGCGTTTGTTAGACTCGAGTGTCTTGGATAGAGCGACCTAAAGGAGCGATTTCCTGTGATTCACCAGTTTGGATGTTTAAATTGTAATAAAATGGCAAATAAACTGTTTAAGTGATCGACTGGCAAATATCACTTATGTTAATTGTGTGGTGCAGCTGGTTTGGTATTTATTACACAATCGCCAGCAGGTATTCAAATTGGCTTTTCATACCCTATGGGCTCGGTAAATACTTCCTGTTGATACAGTTGGCCGGGGTGAAGAGGCCGTCGCTTAATGGCTCCACAAGAGAGCTAATTGAAGAGAAGGTGTGTGTTCATGTGCTCCAATTATGGCATTACGCAGCCGCCTCTATATTAGATTAAGTAGTGAAGCGGTCATGCTCTTGATTTTAGGGACGCTGCATCTAAAAATATTCTGCTGTCTGCTAAGTGCCACTACAGTTAAAGACATAATAAAACACTCAAGGACACCAGCGGGCCTCAGTTACAGGAACATGTTTGCACAAAATATGGATTTAGTTGTAGAAAATTGTGACATCGATGAATAGATTAGCATTATATGCTTATTGTATTTTATATTGTCCTTCGACATGTAGTCATATTACTGTGCTTTTATATATATATATATATATATATATTAAACCGACCCTTTTATTACATCCAATACAGCTGAACGTGTTCAAACTGCTAAGAGTTATGACAAGTGATGACACCGAAATCTTGTATTGTGTGTGTGTGTGTGTGTGTGTGTGTGTGTGTGTGTGTGTGTGTGTGTGTGTGTGTGTGTGTGTGTGTGTGTGTGTCACCACCACCTCTTTTACCACTCGCTCTTTCTTTTTGTCCATCTGTGGGAGGGGATATGGACAGGCACAAGAAAGACGGCCCTGTTAGTGGTACAGAGAATGGCCCCTACTGTTTCACAGGGGACTCGGGGGTTTGGGTGGAAAGACAGAGGAGGGGTGGTGGTGGTGGTGGGGGGGCAGAGAATAGTGCTGACCATTGACTGTAATCTCTGAGGTATCGGGTTCCGTCTTTTCTCCCTCCTCGCCCACCTAATCTTACAATAACCGCGCCTGCAACCTGCTCGGGCAGGTAACCAAGCAACTGAGGGAGTTTATCAGTGAGGCGAACCTTTCTTTTTTAGCCCCCGCCAGACATTTAAACAGTCATTAAGCTGAGCTAACTGTGAGGGAGAAGCCAGCGTGTCACCCAGCAGCTGTTGAGGGCTTGTACAGGAAGGGCAGCAGACCTGACATTTCATCTCTTCCTGTAACTCTATCGATTGCGGCTTGTGTTAATCATATTTTTCCCTGTTTTCTTGGTTGTTGTTTTTTTGCCGCGTTTGTACAACATTATTCCGGGTCTATCTGCTCCTTGCACGCCTGTGTCCAGCCGTTGCATCTGAAAGCTGATGACTAGTGTGTTCACTTAACAGAACACTTAACTTTATTACTTCTGGCAGTAGCTTCTGTTCCGTCTAGTGCCAGAAAATAACGCTGTCCAACCGTAATGCGCTGAGGAATGAAATCACTTAGCCTCCGAATTAGCACAAGCCATCAGCCTTTGTTTTATCATTGCACTTCAAAGCGCCACTCGTGCCCAGGTGGATCACTTTTAATCAGCGGTGAGCCCCGGCAGCTTGTGTTCAGCAGGAGCCCCTCAGGGCAGGCGAAGCCCCCGTCCGCACACCCTTATACTCCGTTCTCTCGCCTCCAGGCTGATGCAGCAAGCGTAACTGGACGTTGCCCTCAACCCGGCTCCCGGTGCTCGTCCCCCCTCGCTCCGGCCAGCTGTCCCTCCCGGGACGTGGCCGCGGAGCATCTGATTTGCATCGGGGCAAACCCTCACCTCGCCGCACTCGCGCAGGACAAACGATATCACCATGCAAACGGAGGTCATCCGGGTGGCGTTTGTAGCCAAAACCTCCGGATGCGATTGCCCCTTCATGTCTGCGGGTGCACCAGGAAACCAATATGGAAATGGACTACTTTCCCTCTGGCCTCATTTGTTTCAACCTATAAAATGTAGCTGCCTAAACACCTACAAGCCACAACTGAAACTCGTAAAGCGTCTTTTTGTTCTAAAAATGCCTAAATTTATCACCCCTTTGTGGGTTTTTTTTTTATGTTAAATATAAATATACTGAACTGCTATACTTTCTTGGCACCAACCGACTCACTTCAAGACTCTCCAAAAAAACATGCCATGGCATTCGACGCCGAGTTGCCGTCACACAAATAGGTTTTTGTTTTAGAAGGCAGAACTTTTGCTCTCTCGTGAGCGAACACATCCATTAGCATGCACAGGCTCTGCTCGAGCGGCCCGTTTCTACTTAGGTCATTGGATTCGACATCAGAGCACCTTGTTTCACTTTAAACCCATTTCTGGCCACATACATGTCTTGAGTTGCGACGCCGCAGAAACCGGTTAGCGTCGACCGTGAGCACGTTGTTGGTAAGTTGTGGCATCCAGCGATAGCTTCCATGGTGAGGCCTTAAGGGGACATCTGTAAATTGTAAATAACAGACAACAAAGCGGGTTACACTTTCCTCATCTAGACTGCATGACTAATGAATGAAAAATAGATTTGATAAAACTGATATCAGGAACAAGTCAGTCAAGGTATTGGCACCCCGGTACCCTATGGAACGTTTTTTTTTTTTTTTTTAACGATAGGCAGCCCAAATCAAATACACAGGCATCAAACTGTCCCGATGATCTTATCTAGTAAACCAGTTTGGCGGAGAGTCACTCACGGAGCTCCACAATGTAATTACTCGATAAGAGGTTCTGCAAGAGCTTTACAAGGTTCGGTCATCCTCCATCCTCAAATTATAACGAAGCCACTGCTGCTTCCTCCACAGACGAGGTGACCTGTATCAGTGGACACTCAAGATATTAGCTGATTTATCAGTTCAGCAAAACCAAATATGAAAACAGTGAATATGATGCTAAAAATAAAAAAAGGAATATCAAGATGATGTGCAATAACGTTGTTTGTTTATTGCCCCATTATTATGATTATTCACGCTCGTCCTTAATACTGCTTACGGTGGCGGACGATATCAAAATTGTTTTTGGATCTATTATTGCTTAATTCAATATGTGGTCGCTCGGCCTTTTTGTTGTTTATGTTCTGAGAGGAAAATGGAAGAAGTAAGAGAGCACAGTAATACTCATGAAATTGCAGCGGGCAGCATTTTCTGGTTTAATTTGGTTTGGTGATTTGAATGCATTGGCTCTGAGGCAATTACTAATCTAAGGATTAGACTTACCTGATATGCAGGCAGGAATGGTGGAGACTTGAGAGAGAAAGCCGGAGAGAGAGATTGCTGCAGCCGGTTTGCTAGTGTCTGCTATATTACTATACTATTAATATTTTAATACCGACGCTCACTCTCTTTACCTATTGGGGGAAACCGGGAAAAGTTAGTCTTCCTTTCCTCGTTCACTCCCCCCTTTCTCTACCGACAACAGACGTGCCAGTGACTCGTCCTCAAAATGCAAATAAATACTCATGATTGAAGAAGCCTCAACTCATCCGCAACATTTGTCACGATAAGAAAGGGAGAGAAAGGCGGGGGAGGACGGGGGGGGGGACAAAAAAAAAATAGACAAGAAATTTAAGCCGCATGCCACCTTGATTGCTCTCCACGCTGCTGATTGTAAGTGGCAGTGTCGAGGATGCCACCTTCTTCTCGCCGCTTCTTTCAATTTGATGTCATCGAAAATGGAATTTCATTTCATACTCGGCAGCGATAGCATTAGATAGGGCTCACCAGGATAAAGCGGATTCATATTTGCAGATTTGCCTTTCCTGTGGCACTATCAATCATTGCACACTCACCCTATTGCCGACTTGTTTTTCACAGCAATTGTTAGGAGGAGTTTGTTCAAGTAAATTGACTTTTACAAGGCTCCCAAGGTTTATGATATGCTATGCTAGCCTCGTTGTTTCCTCGATAGCTGTCCTCTCGTATCGACTCCGGGAGCCCAGAGCCAACTAAATGAGAACATCACTTAGCTCTACTGCTGTACAACCCAGGGGAATGGTTCTCTGTCTACGAGCTGGATCACAACACGGATCAAACGTAAGGCTTGTTGTTTGTGAAACTAATAGGCGAAACAACAGTGTTTTGTTTACTGTGACATCGTACCTCATCAAAATTGCAACACTGTCTGGCGAAGTCAGGCCCATAATAATGGGATTTTTTTTTTGTCGTGGTTGTTGTTTTGCAGAAAAGGTCATAGGCCATTTGTTGTCTCGTTATTGATTCAAACAGGTGGCGCCGGGGTCTCCGCATTCGTGTGTTGTGCCAGATTTGCTTGAAGTTTCTTTGTTTGTTTGTGTATTTTTAAGTTTTATGTTTGTATGCCCCGCCTGCCTCTCTCCTTCGCTCGCTCGCTCGCTCACTCCGTAGGAAACATTGCGATGAATCACATGAATCACTCCCTGTCAGCGTAGCTCACACGGGTGCAGGGTGTCAAGGGAGCTGCCAGCAGGGTCCGTGGCCCCACCCGAGGGGGCGGCGATTTAAAACCCTCATCCAGCATCGGCCGCGTTGTCAAACGTGGCCTTCGTGAAAATGAGAATACGGGCCGGGAAAAGGCAGACGCGTCGATCCATAATTTACCCCCTAAGTGCCACCTTTTGCTCCGGCAGCCAACTGTAAAGCTCCTCGGTGCAAAGTGAACTTGTTTATTAAGCCGAACCGACAGGTGAAAAAAAAAAAGACACTTTAACTGACATGTTGTCTCCCATGACGACCAGAGGAAAGATGCTGGACTTGGTAAAACGACGACTTGTTTGTTTGTTTGTGTGTGTGTGTGTGTGTGTGTGTGTGTGTGTGTGTGTGTGTGTGTGTGTGTGTGTGTGTGTGTGTGTGTGTGTGTGTGTGTGTGTGTGTAAATACACAACGGTGTTGACAGGGGAGAAGTTAACAAGTTCAGCGGTGTAATTGGAGCGTATTTAATAGGTACAACCTTCACCCTGGGTTCAGGTTCACATTGATTTTTTTTTTTTAAGGCTCTGACAGACATGCACCTGTTCTTTCTCTCTTGGAGAATTCTTCCCCCCCTTTTGACTTTGCCGGTCCGCGTTCGTATTGAGAAACTGCTAAAATATTAAGATCGTCTGAGATCTCCTGACTGCATGAGACAAAGTAAGAATTGTCCGCGATAAATAATGCACCAGAAAGGCTTCGTGTCTTCTTCTTTTTTTTTTTACTTTTTCATCCAAATGATATGGCTTTTTATTAACGGTCTCACTTGCTAAGCAGCAGAGTATAATGGATGTGACGTGACTTGAGGAAGGGGAGGAAGAGGACAGCTTGACTCCCTCTATTAGCCCTGTTTTGGTGCAGCTCCCACCATGTGGCCCCCAAATGAGATTATATGTGTATGAAACAGGCGATAGAGCACTCGCTGACCATCCATCAAAGACTGTGTGAAAGTTTGTGCATGTGTACTCAGCGGGTACGCTCGCTGTGTGGACGCGTGTGATGAAGTGTGTAGGTGTACAGTATGGCTTTGTGTGTTTGTGTTTCCTGTGAGGGCTGGAGAGGAAAGCAAACGGGGGCCTCCACAGTTCAGCCTCTCCATCATCCCGCACGCCGGGCACACGCGCAGCGACATGCCTGAGAGGGTTTCAATATCCTGTGTGCATGCGTGTGTGTGTGTGTGTGTGTGTGTGTGTGTGTGTGTGTGTGTGTGTGTGTGTGTGTGTGTGTGTGTGTGTGTGCGCGCTGCTGTGTTTACCCAAGGAATGCAGTTCATTATATTTGTATGTGTGTCTGGTTATTACATGTAGTCTCTACACACACACATGCGTACGGAGGCAGATGGAGCCTGAAGGCTGGAGCAATACTTTATCTTCACCTGCTCAAAAGCCACAATAAGCTCGAGTAGTCTGGGCGGATGACGTTCCTTTTCTTGACTCCCCAGTAATCACAAGTGCCCTTGAGCAAGGTACTTCTTTGCCCCAAATGAGCTATTCATTGGACACCGCTCTGACCAAGACGTGCACTTTAACCCCGCTCAGTTCAAACGTGCACACGCCACCTGTATTAAACTCCGTGGACGGGTGCAAAAAAAAAAAAAAGGTAGAAATATTCATTAGCGAAGTACTGGCGGGGTCAGGAGAAGCCCCTGTATCGATGAGGCTTTACCTGGCAGAGAGCAGGCTATTAGCCCGGCCCGATAAATCTTGTCAGAGGCTGCTAGAATCTGCCTGCCTGCTGAAGAATGAAGGTCACGGGCCAGCTGGAGTTACGACCGGCCTCACAAGGAAGCTGCTATCAAATCAACTGAAATATGAAGTCCAGACAGTCTTTTTTTGAAAATGCTAATTTTTCAATTTGCCTCTCTTTCAGCCTGCTCTTTCAGTATGCCGCATACAACAATGTAGGATCAAATTAAAGTGTGAATAGGTGCTTTCTACATAACACAGATTTATCGAATTTCATTAAAACCTTTTCGCTGTTTTCATGGATCTCACATCGACTCCTCACTTTATGATTTAATGCCATTTAGAGCGATAATACAGTCAAATGAAAACAGTGGCACTGCCAGTAAGTTCAGAAAAAATGAACCTTTTCTTCTGTGCTGCAAGAATCGTGGATGACTATACCTGGGTCGTATTTAAGAAACAATTATGCAGCCAGTCTGAAAATCAATCATTTCAGTCATTGATCAAACCGAAATGAGGCAAAAGATTTGCCGATTCCAATCTCTTTTAGCGCGCTAAATATATATTGATCCCCAAAAGGTCCCTGGTTTAAATATCAGACAAGCCCCCGAATTTTGTCACAACCAGGCTTTCAAAGGAAGGGCAACATGTGGAGTCAACACATGGTTATTTAAGGTATTTAAGAAAACGTAAGTATGTCGTCAGTTCATCGGTAATTTGTGTAGTGGGTTGTTGTTTTAACATACACAGATATAAGAAAAACTAAATCCACTCCCAACATCAAGCCTTCGGCCATGAGGCCGACGGGCCGGCACAACCTTCATTGGACAAAACAAGCCGTTTGATGAAGTCACTAAGGGCTCTTGGGAAATAATTATTAGCACTTTTTTTCTTAATACCTTCCACTCGATTAATTGCTCATAAAACTAATCATTAGCTGCCTCAATAACAGGTGGATCGATGTGTCCATAATACCAGTAAAACCTCGGCACAAACTCGTGAGCATCCCTTATCAAGATGGGGTAGATTTTCCTCACTCAAAGAAAAAGAACACGGTTTTAAGACAAATCAGTAGTTATGAAACTTGAGAAGAAATGTTCTGATGCACAGCAGAGCTCTACATTAAGCTGCCAGAATAAACCCGACTGAATGCTGCACTAGCCCTCATATGTTGGGTATTCCCAGAGGCCCGCCCTGTTGGAAACTGCAATATAAAGTGGAGATGACTGTAATGCTGGCTTTAGTCAGACAAATTCTGCTGTGGATTGAGGAGCTCCAGACATTTAATAT